>NC_067150.1:34226672-34572952 GCF_903995435.1 Acomys russatus
CACAGTCAAACTTGCAAATACAGATCTCACAAACAATGAGAACCAATTAGACTCATCCATGCTGGGCCGTTTGTCTGTCACCAAGATGTGCTCAGATTTTCAGTCGTGATCTCCAGCCTCTGGGATGTAACACGGGATTTAGTCACCATTCTTACTGCCAAAAAAGCCCCAGCCTTGGCTGTTCTTCGAGAGTGCAGTAACAGATAAATATCAGACTCAGAGGACCTGTGGTGCTGAGGACAGCTGGGCTGGCTCTGATTACAAATGACACCCCGATGATTCGCTCACAGACTGAATGGGCCCCCAATTATCAGTGCTTGCGTAGTAAAACTTCCCACAGAAGGATCAGAAGGATGCATGGGTCTCCTATCTGTTTGGACAAGTTGAAAAGATTCTTTTACCTGTATCCCAGCTCCATCTATTTAAAAGTATCTTTTTTTTCTTTTTAGAGACAGGATCACTAGCCTAGGATCCCTATGTAACCAAGGATGACCTTGGACTTCTGATCCCCCTGCCTCTACCTCCCACATGCTCGCATTGCAGGCATGCACCTCTGTGTCTGTTTATGTGGAACTAAAGCCCTAACCCGGGGCTTACGTGCATGTTAGGCAAAAACTCTCTCAACTTAAATATATCCCCAGACACTTTTTCCTGTTTTCTGAGACAAAGTCTTAACCTGTAGCTCAGGCTAGCCTTGAACTTGCTTTGTAGTTCAGGCTAGCTTCAAGTTCATGGTCCTCTAGCCTTACTTCTCAAGTGCAACTGTTATAAGTATAGGCTACCGTGCCTGGCTTTCCTATCTAGTATAATAGAAAATCTCCCAGGCTCTCTTTCAAGTAGATTGGGGTTGACCCCTTGGCCTTTCTCACAGTGCTACATGACAAGGACATGGCAGTCAGCAGCTAGGGAGACTCCCTTGCTGCTCTCTCTCTCTCTCTCTGCTGCCCAGAAGACTGAAGGCATTTCAGTATGAGCTGCTGAGGAATCAGAGAGCTCAGGCATGCTCAAGACTTTCCACTTAAGATAATTCTGGCCAAAGAACATGACAGTCGGGTCACGCTGGCTTCACTTGTTTAACTCACCGGGTAAGAAGTGCCCTGGAAAGGCAGTTGTGCTGGTCCCTCGCCTCTGAGCTCTGGGTCCAAGGTGCTAACTGAGTTAATGCTTTCAAAAGCATTTAGACTGAAGAAAGCTGGTCACTCTCCATCTTGGTGATGAAATCAGGACAGCACTGTGGCTTCTGAGCTCTCAGCCTGGGGCTGAGAATGGCCTGGGCTGACCCCTCGCTGGGCTTAACTGCACTCTTGGAAGAGGTAGGATTTTTAGTTTGGGGGTATCTGTTGCTCTTGTATTGTCAGTGATGATCATATCCTGTGCGCCTTCATACGGGCTTCTCCTAGAAGTAGCCATAATTCAGGTTTCTCTCACCTTTATAACCATCCAGAGCCACCAAAAAGGTGGGGCTGAAGGTCAGAGACTGACACAAAGGTCCACTGAGAAAAGCCCCAAATTAGAGAGAGAGAAATAGTAGGAGGCTGCTGGCAGAACTGATTCCAGGCAAGCATGTGTGCCTGGCACTAGCTGGCTCTCATATGCCCTCTTCCATGGGTTGTGTGGCTCCAACAGGAACAACCCCACGTGTTGAGCCTTCCCTCTCCAAGGTTGTGTCCTTCTCTCTGCCCTGAACCATGCCAGCATTTCTGGGACATTATAGGAAATGTTGCAAAGAGAGTGAGATAGATAGTTAGGCATCGTCATGTGAGACAACAAAATTAAAAATTGCATGGTGTAGTAGAACCAACCCTCAAAAGTATAGCTAAAAACAACAGTTCATCTTGTTCTCAATAATTACATGATGCCCAAGAAGCAGGAATCACGATGTTCCTGATTTTACCAAGGAGGAAAGTGGGAAGCCAAGTTAGGAACCAGGAGTGTGGGACTCAGCTCTGCGTCTTCATTTTAGGTCACATCAATGCCCCTCCACAATCCACCTTGCTGCCTTTTCCTAGCCGGCCTGCCTGTACCCACTACGCCTCTGGCCCTGGCTTGCTTTCTATTTGAGGGAGCTGGATGCCACAGGCTGTTTCATGGCACTGAATTAGTAGATCACCATCTTCCAGCTTCCCCCCCTGCATGAGTTGGCTGAAAGGGCTCAGAAAGTGTCGCCAGGAGCTGGCAGACTTCCCTGGGGCTGATGTCAGGGAAAAGCGTGATCGGGCACATGACAAGAAATAGATTTCAAACGCTGCACTTTAAAATCCCGCTCCTCTGCCCAAAAACCAGCCCCCTGTTCAAAGATGTAAGTACCTCTTAATTTGTTTGCCGGCTGATGTGTGAATAAGCTTCTGCGGCTGCTGAATTGTTCAGCAGAGCCGATAAACAGGAGTCCCTGTGCTCTGGGGAAAAGAATCAGATGTGCTGGGGACCAGAGAGGCTGAAAAGAGAACAAATCCTTTAGGAACCAGCCCCTCAAAGCCAGCTCATCTGCTCCTTGACCTTTTCCCCTTGTGGCTGCTGGGGGGGGGGGGCAGGGGCAGGGGACAGGCAGAGCATCTCTCTTGGGAGAAGGCATTATAGAACCTCTTGTTCAGGAGTAGGGGGACCTGTACTGAGCAGAAGAAAATGGAAAGGGAAAAAGAGATGAATCAGTGATTCCATGGACCTTTCGGTTCAAAAATGTAAATGCCGTTGCCTATGAGAGTTTTGGCACATGGAATTCTCTTGGAGAAAAAAGGAAGCAAGTGGCCCAGAGGTTCTGGGGCTCTGATATACCTGTTGGCTCTGAGCTCCCTAAGATCTGGCAGGCACACCTGTATGACTCCTGCACTGTCACCTCTCCGGGCCCCGTGAGTACTGAGTGTCTCATCTAGTGCCACACCCATTCTCTGCTGGACAGGCTGGACCAGACTCGGTGGTGGTGAGAAGCTGCCATAGCAGAAGGAGAGCAGTGGCAGAGCAGGGATGACAGCAATAGCCTTCTGAGTTCAGTAGTTGGAGTGACCATGTCAGAAATGAGGTAGGCACGGGTGTGTTTCTGAGGCAACCTGTCTGTCCAAGGCCTTCGTCATCCATGACGACTGGGTCAGAAGGTAGAATAAGAGAGGAGAGCACGGAAAGCTCACTGGAAGGCCCTCCACTCTCCCAACAAATAGATTCACTAAGCGCTTTCGAGCCCAGTGAAACTCTCAGACATCACTGCCTTTCTGGAGAGCTGGCCTAACTGACCGCCACCCCTAGGAACTGATGACATTCTAAGAGGCAAGAGAGGGTGTGATGGCTATGTTAAACTCCACACCAATTCCCCCTCTCCTGCCTCCTTAATTAAAAAGAAGAAACGAGTGGCTTTTGGGTCACCTTCAAAGCTTCCCCAAGCCACCCTCACTATAAAGAGCTGCAGCCCAAGTTTCTTCATCAAAGACAGAGCTGGCTCTGGTGGGGGTGGGGGGGTTGCAGCCCCTGCAAGCTCCCCTGCTGACCCGCTCTCACAGGTCTGTCCCCCAGCTGGGGAGCTGGCACTCAAGGCTGCTGATTTCCAGAAATCAAACCGGGCTCCAGCGCCCTGAGCCAGGTCTCGGCAAAGACAGCTTCAAAGGATCTGCATATTTATGGTGAATTCCTTCCTCAAATTGAAAATGTATTAGACAGTGACAATCACAGGCTTCTCAGAGCTGCCTCTCCCACTGGCAAGCTATCTGAGTGACAGCTGTTCACTTGAGGACAGAAAAGGACTGAAGCTGTCACAGATGCAGCTCAGATTAAGAAGGGCTAGGGACAAAGGTGTAGACCTGGTCAAGACCTCTCTATGAGACCATGACACCCTCTGTATTGTACTCAGCTGCCACATACAGGCAGTGTGTGTGTGTGTGTGTGTGTGTGTGCGCGCACGCGTGCGCATGTGTGTGTGCAGACTCACTGACAGGCAGGGCACATTCGATTGGTTTTGAAGCAGGGGATGGGGTCAAGAGGGGGGAAGGTTGGCAACCCCAGCAGCAGGTCCACTCCGATTATCTTCAGAGGAACAGAAACCACTTCCTCATGGCTGCTGCTGCTGTTGCTGGCTGTAATAAGAAATTCTGCCACTTCTGCAACCCTTCAGGAGTGCTGTAGAGCCAGGACTTCAACTGATCACACCAGAGGATCTTAGGAAAGGGGGCAGAGCTGCCTGTGTCTGGGCTGCCTCAGGAAAGACGGTAGCTAGGGAAAGGAAATGGAGGGGGCCTGCCCGGTGTGGCAGGGAGAGGGGACCTGCAAGACCTTTAGGAAGTTGGCTCTGGGTTTCCTTGTGAAGACCCTGAATGACAGAGTCTCCTGCTTGCAAGAGTGTCTTGGATAAGCCATCTCATCCATCCTCCTGCCTCTGTTTAGAATAGCATTGAAAACATTCCAGAAACAAGCCCTTTGAACTCTGAGCTCATCTCTGTTTTGGAAAATAAGGCTATCTGTTCACAGCATTGCTTTCCCGGCACTCTCCAGGCCAACCTTGTCAGTTTCTCCATTTCTATAGAAACAGAGGCAAATGGATCAGCTGTCCCAGGAAAGGCTGGCCTGGGTCTAGTTACTATGGAAAGTGTTCACACAAAGAGCTGAATGTGTTTCTGGGAAGTCAGCAAATAAAATAACTAAATGACCCCAAGGTCCAGAGTTCAGAAGGAATGGAACATTTGAAAAATAAATTGCAGTAAGCAGGCTAATGTGGTAAATGAGAAGTAAGGATTGAGTTGGAGGTGACTGGTAGTCCCCCGTGGACTCAGCACATCCTGTCTGCTGTCTTGTACATTGTAGAGCACTGGCAGCTCCCAGTCCTTTCTTGGTGAGAGAATAGTAAGCCATGTTCCATTAGAAACAGGTACAGCCCACTGCTCAGCGAAGGATAAAATAAGTGGCATATAATCAGAGTACTCTAAGGCAATTGAGGGCTGCAATTTCAGCCCCCTAAGATCCCGAGCTCTTAAGTGGAGTACGGCTCTTTTATCTTGCATTCCCAGCCTATGACAAAGGGTAGATCTTAAAAGAAATTTTTAGGCTAATTCAGGAATGGAAAAATGAACGAGTGAAGTAAAAGCAATCTGTTTTTTACATATCTGAAGATCTGGCAAGGAAGAATAAGCAGACGATTCCGGAATATTCCATGGGGCAGAGTTAGAAGGCAGAGGTTAACCCAGTGCTTGGACAAGTCTGAACTGTATCTCTAAAAGGGTTGCTAATTCTGCAGCCCAGGATGGGGGCTCACAGAGAGGCTGGGGTGTCTCTGCTGTGTCCCAATGCAAACTGTTCTTGCATGGGCTAGAAGACTGAAAAAGCTTAAAGGTGTTCTCTGACCCCATGTTCTGAGTAAACACTATATCATTGAAAAGCCCTGGGTTCTGAGGAAGCTCGACCCAAACTGGCTTCTTGAGCCTGCCACTTCCCACCTAGACGAAGATGGATATGTTTCTTTATCTCTTTGCCTTAGTTTTTCCACCTACAGGATGAGAGAACAGCTTTCATGCCAGGCTGATAAAAGAATGTAAAACTTTAAATATATATGTACACCACCCAGCACAGTACATTATGTAGGCGACAATAAATGTTAGCTATTATTATGATGTCAGCAGAGCCAGCTTTGCACATAAGTATAGCCATTCAAACACAGTGCCAAGCAGAGCTATTTTCAATCATCTTTGGATCCTGTGAGACCAAATATGAGGAGTTGCCATCATCACTACAGACACACACACACACACACACACACACACACACACACACACACACACACACACACACACACACACACACACACTCCTAAGCCCACCCCAGTTGGGATACACAGCGAATCAATGGGGAAAAGGCAGATCTGCATCTTTAGTTAGGGATGTCAAACCCCGAAGGCTTAATTAGACGCTGTTAAGCCATTTCCGAGCCTCAGATGAGAGGTGTGCACATCTTATTACAACACTAACAATGTTGCTCAGGGGACGCTCACCATCTCTGATCTTCAGACTAAGTCAAATGAAGGAAATTAAGGCTCTCCTAAAGATTTCCTTCTTTTCCTTCTCGCTTCTTTCAAGGAGGATTTTTCCCAGACAGAAAGGAAGACACCCTCCCCACACACATCCTCCCCCCTCCCCACACATATCTATGGGGGGCAGTGAGAACAAACACAGTAGTTTGAGACACTAAGGAATGGACTCCTATGCCTACAAATAACAGAGAGATGGTTCAGAATGCCCCCTACAGGACAACATAGGGAGCGCATTTCTCCAAATGGGCTACCGGGGACGCTCCCAAGATGGCAAACACTCTAGATGCAGAATCAAAACAGTAATTTTTTAAAAAGTGGCAGAAAACTAACTCTGAATTCTGAAAGACTATTTTTTAAATGGTAAAAAAAATCATTTAATCAGCCACCAGCAGAGAATATGGTATTTGGTTGAGACATTTTACCAATTATAGACCACTGGGTCCCTGCGTGGTGCTTTCTAAATAATCAAAACCAGCTCTTAATAGCAGTTCTCCCAGACAGAAGAGAAAGAATGGAACCAAATCCAAATGAGAAGATGTCATTACTAAGGAAAGCCCACCCCAGTGGGGTGTTACTATCAGTGGGGGCAGATGGCAGCAGAGCAACAGACCAGAAGCACAGGCTCTGAATGAGGAACTTCAGGTACCCAAGAGCAGCAAGGGCCAAGCGGGAGCAGAAGGGCCCAGAACATGGGTTTTGGGATTAGAAAACCTTGAAATTCCAAATTCCTGTCTTTTCAAGTTCTTGGAGACAGTGAGATTTCAAGTGTGTGTGTGTGTGTGTGTGTGTGTGTGTGTGTGTGTGTGTGTGTGTCATGTACAGCTGTGTACAGCTGTGTGTACCCCTACACACACATTTGAATACCAGGGCAGTGTCCTCCTCCACTGATCTCTGCCTTACTGCCTTGAGACAGGGTCTCTTACAGGACCCGAAGTCACTGTCACATTCTGGTGAGGCTGAGCAGCCAGACAGCTCTAGCAATTTACTTGTCTCTGTCCTGCAGTGCTGGGGCTACAGGCCTGCATGGATGCACTCTGCTTTTGACGTGGGTACTACAGATTTGAACTCAGGTCCTTAGGTTCTCATGCTTACAGAGCAGGCTCTCTTTACCCCCTGAGATTACAGTTTCTTATTGATGAGCTGGTCTACCTCAGAGGACCATGCCCCAGACGAAGAGTGATCGGCACAAAGCATTACGTGGAGTCGGCTACACAGATGGTTCCCCATGTTCCTCCTGCTCTTTGTCACTTCCCTTCCTACAGCAACATCACCTTGGACAGAACTGGGAGGACATCAGAGCAGAGGCACTGACATTCCTACCATCCTGGGAGAGGAGCCTAATTAGTTATCCCTCCTTAACCCATTTCTTCAGCCTGCAATATGCAGGGAAGGACGCCCGTCAAGAGGCAGAGATTGGGTGATGATTGGGATGGGACCTGGGGACTGGTGCTAGGAAGCTGCATCTGTGCAGCAGACACATCACACACAGCTTCCAGTTGGTATGCACAGCACTGGAACCAGACAGCAAAGCAACAGGACAGTCGCCAGACTTACTGAAAAGCCAAGGTCACGGAGAAGAGTCTCACCATCCGCTTTCTAAGTCCAGTCAGGACTGAGTGTCCCTTAGGGTAGCAAGAGGTCAAAATGACAGTCCTCTTAACAGTCACTTGTGTGGCAGATTCCATTCAATGTTAACTTTAAACAGTGGAGTAGGGCACAGAACAACAAACAACCCAGCAACCAACCAACAGAACCAACAAAACAAAGCTGGTCACAGAACACTCTCCTATTAGTGCAGCACTTGTCAAAGGATAGCCTGTGGTCAGCTCATCACTCTAATCACCCATGCAGGTGCCAGTTTACTAACAGATTTCTAGAACACATGGCTTTAGTAAATGAAAATGCATGGCTGTGGAGCCTGTAGGGTACACAAACTCCACAGGTCACCCTTGAGCCTGCTTGTGGTTGAGAAGTCTATTGTCTACCTGCCACGAGTGGGCGCTGCTGATGCAGAGGACGCCACCACCTGAGTCCTGGCCAGGCTGGGCTGACCACGGTACTTTGAGGGCGGGGCTGAAGATGCTCACCTTTAATCCCAGCACTTGGGAGGTATAGGCAGGTGGATCACTGTGAGTTCAAGGCCAGCCTGGTCTACAAAATGAGTCTAGGACAGCCAAGGCTACACAGAGAAACCCTGTCTCAAAAACAAAACAAAACAAAACAAAAACAAATAAATGCATAAATAAAAATAAAATAAAATTCATTACTGAGAAACATTTTAACAGGAAAAAAAATTCCTTCATAGGTTGGGGGAATAGCTTAGTGATAGATTGTGTGCCCAGGATCGAGTATATATGAGACTCTGAGTTTGATCCCCACAAAAATAACCCCTCCAAAAAATCTTTATTAAAATAACCATCCATGTGCTAGAGAGATGGCTTAGCGGCTCAGAGAACTGGCTGCTATTCCAGAGGACCAGAGGACGGGGGTTCAATTCCCAGCACCCACATGGCAGCTCACAACTGTCTGTAACTCCCATTCCAGAGGATCCAACAGCCTCACACAGACATACATGTAGCCAAATTCACAATAATGCTTCTTATTTTTCATTGTGCAATGAATGCTGTTGCCATCTCTGGGGTATATGTGAATGTTCTCTAATCACTGTTCTGCTTTTACAATATACAAAGCGATGCAGTGCCTCACGTTCATTTACCTTTTCAATGCATTTCTGAAAGTTACCTTGAAGGGGCTCTCGCCAATAACGTTAATAAATATGTATTGATTTTATCTGTTTGTAGTGTCTATTTGATCAGTGTGCTTGTTTAGGGCTCACTTCCAGGCAGATAATTCTGTTGTCTTGTCTGGTGGTACTGGGGACCAAGACAAAAAGGTCGTTCTACCACTGACCTCAGCCTCCTTCTTTTCATATAGTTTTAACATTGATTTCTTTTTAAGAGATTTTCTCATTTATATACTTTATGTATATGACTGTTCTATCTGCATGTATACCTGCATGCTGGAAGAGGGCATCGGATTCCATTATAGATGGTTGTGAGCCACTATGTAGGTGCTGGATATCAAATTTGGGTCCTCTGGAAGAGCAGCCAGTGCTCTTAACAACTGAGCCATTGTTCCATATTTAAAAAAAAAAAAAGAAAAAAACATTTCTACCAGTTTAAAAAAATGTATTTTGTAAGTTCTTTGAGAAACCCATACAATGGGGTTTGATAGCATTTCTCCTCTTTCCCCTAGCTCCTCCCAAAAGCTAGCTTGAGTTGTAGCTAAGACAGAAGCAGAATGGGGGGGAGTGGGGGGGATTGAGCCCTACCAGCTCTCTGTCAACTGGGTAATGGGCCCAGGAGATGGGAAGTGCTTTCTATGAAGGAGGCACAGGAAGTGGACTCTTTCCTGGAGCATTATAGACAAGAACAGAGGTCCAAGGTGAGGTTGGCAAAGGCTGGGCGGAGGCTCTCCGGAGCGGGCTTGGGGCTGCCTGAATAGCGTGTGCTAACCATGCCACCGACGCTATGCTCCTCAGGCTGGTATCCCTTAGCCAGTTGTATTTTTCCTCGGAGAACTTTGCAGGCTGGCAGAGTGTTACATATGTATTTTTTGCCTGTCATCTGTCCCCTGCCAGACCATATGTTGCACACAAGCAGATCTTCCTCATCTTAAACCTGTCTCTAGAAGGGAGGCAGCCCTAGAAGACACTCAACAGGTATCACCTTGAAAGAGAGAATAAATGCTCCTTACTTCAGATCCCCCAAGAAGATTGGGGCGCAGGGAAAAGTCTCCCTGACAATTTTCCTAGAGGCTGGCAGCCTACTCATTCAGAGATGAGGAGCCACGGAGCATAATTTGAGTTTAATAGTCCCATATTGCAGCTCTCATTCTCCCTCCCCGCCGCCCCCCACTCTCTCTCCCTACATTGCTTACTCTCACCAGACTGTGAGTTCTCTCTGTTTAAGGCCTATGCCTGCTTTCCCCGGGCCCAGCGTGATGTCTGACACACAGCAGATGCTCCATAAAAGACCTGTTGGGTAAATGAAAGAACCACCCACCCACCTGACCTTGTTCCATCTGAGGAGATGTGGGGAGTGCCCTCATCCCATGCATCTCTCCTCCAGAGCTGAGGTGCTACAGACATTCAGCACCTTGCCTTGGTGGGGGCGGAGCATTCTCCCTTTTCCTGAGACTCCTTCCTTCCCTCTCTGTTTTCTTCTAACAGTGACCCTCCAAAAAGCCACTGATCACCTAAAAAGAGTTCTCTGAGGCCCAAGTAAAGGTCAAGGATCCCCTCTTGGATGCAGTGACAGTGGTGTGTGGCTGTAATCCCAGCACAGGAGAGCTGGGGAAAAGAGGCTCTCCTAGGTCTTGCTGGCCAGCCAGTCTAATTGAATTAGTGTGCTCTGGTTCAAGAAGAGATAAAAAAATAAGGTTGGGAGTTTAAAGGTAGACACTCAACACCAACTTCTGGCCTCCATATATGTGCATGTACATGTGTATACATATGAACACACATATGCACATATACACGAGAACATATACATCTCATACAAAGTACCTATTATTTTTTTAGGACACGATGCAAATGAAAGTGTCTACTCTGTCGGCTTATGCAAGTGAACACGTGCTGAATTTCACCATGGCATAAGGCTTATGATAAGGGTTCAATATATGACAGCAGCCACCATGATGGTGGTGATGGTGAAGATATAACTGGTTCTTCCTAATTTGCTGGAAGGGTGGGCTATTCAAGCTCCACAGTGAGGCGTTCCCTCATCCACCCACTGTAACAGTCAGGAGATCTTTAATATGCCTGCTCCCTACTGTAATTGGTATCTGGCTCAGCCTTTCCAGCCTTTCCTGCACTGGAGAGGCCTCTAAATAAAAGGAGTTGGGTTTTCAGGCGTGGATAGATAGGATAGAGACTTTTAGAGAGATGCTTGGAGTGATTGTCAGAGTCTGTTTCCTCTGATGGGGGACCAGAGAAAAGGGAACAAGAGGGCTTAATGGAGAAGGAAGAACCATACAGAAAACCAAAGAGCACCAAAGGGCATAGCATCCCTGGGTGATGGAAGCAGCAGCAGCAGCAGACAAGAAAGGATAAGAGGGGTGGGCTGGAGAAGAGCAGGGGAAGGGGCAGTCTGTCACAACACAAAGAGCCATCCTAGGCCGCATGGGAGCCACCCTTTGCCTTAGCAGTGGTGCCCCTGGAGTCCAGCAGGGGTTCCAGGGCTGGGGGGAAATCCATCGCTCACAGGCAAAGAACAATCCAATCATGGAGAGGAGCTAGGCATTCCTCCTTCTTGGCATATTGCTGGCAGAGCCCACATGGGCTGATCTGGGACCAGAAAGGATGAGGCAACTGCAGTCTGGGAGCCCAGATCGGAACAGATACAGCCTGCTATTTGACGGGACACTTGACAGCTGGAGGCCATTGGAGCTAGGGACACAGAAAAGGACAAAGAGAAGGCAGCATAGGTAGGCTTACCTGCCGAAAACCATTCCTGGTGAACTGCAAGATTTTCAAGGCATAGTTGGACCTCTGGCCTTTGCTGTTGAATTCAATGTGGCCGGTAAGACCTTCCAATTCTACCTGTCCAAGAGAGAGTGAGTTACAGCACCAAACAGGCCCCACCATACCTGGCCTCAAGCTACTTCACAGTGTTCAGAAACTACTCTTCTGTCCACTCTGAAGTCACAGAATCTGAGTGGAGGAGGAAGGGCCCCACAACCGGTAACCCAAAAACAACTGTGTGAGCCAACAAGGAGGCACCATACTGACCAGCTCAGATTTGGCTCTCCCTGTTCTGGGGGCATGCAGGAGCGGTTACCAGTACTTTTCCCTTTTGGGATTCTGCTGACCCTGGGCCTATAGGAAGTCAGGAAACTACTTGACTCGGTGCAAAAATCTAAGACCCTTCACACTTTCCCTCTCTAATGAGAGATGTGTTCTTTGTGAGAGAAAAACACTGGCTGGGGAGAGAACTTGGAGAAACCAAGCATCAGACGAAAAGAATACAGGCTGAGTCTTCTGAGGGATCCTAGGTTCCAACATTACAGTCCCTTCCCAGCTGTACTGATCTGTGCAGGATCTACCATTGTACAAGGGCTACCACTGGGCAGGGGCTAAGATTCATGACTCCTTTCTAGCTTAAGATCCAAGAACTATTATCTTGGGAATATGCTGACCATGGAATCTTGCCAAGAGTATTGAGAATTAGGAGCAAATGGAACCCGTGACCCATTCGGTCCAGGTGATGCTTTTACACAAGGCTGTAAATCACCAGGGAAGCCCTGTATCAAGCACCCCACCCTTGAGGCTGGCCAGGACCAAGCCTTCAGCCGCTCCTCACCATGCGCAGGTAGTTCATGAGGCTGGTACCATGCTGCCAGATCTGGGCTGAGCCACAGGACAGGGGTTTCACGCCAATCTCCTGGCTCCGGTTCAGTTCCTGCACTGCTGTCACCACAGCATAGACAGCGTCGAACAGCAGGGCTGAGGACAGCTGGGAGAGGCAGAGACAGCGAGTGGAGTGGGGAGAGAAAGGAAGAGGAGGGGAAAGAGAGAAAGCACCGAAGGCAAATAAGGGAGCACATTCACTGTCTTCTACCCACCCTTCCTCTGGTCTCATCCACGTCTATCAGTGGTCCACGTCGGCTTTCAGGGTCTTTTCAACCTTCATCCTACTGACAAGGACTGCTGTGGCTGAAGCATCAAAATGTACCTTTGGACTCCAAATTCATTCTCTCTGTGTCTCTGTGTCTCTTTCTCTGTCTCTCTGTCTCTGTCTGTCTCTGTCTTTCTTTATCTCTGTGTCTGTGTGTCTGTGTGTCTGTGTGTCTGTCTGTCTGTCTGTCTCTCTCTCTCTCTCTCTCTCTCTCTCTCTCTTTCTCTCAGAAATAGCAACTTCCACTGCTTCCAGGAATAAATAAATCCACAGGATGGAAGGTAAGGTCGCTAATCTCAGGGGTGGGGAGGAACTTGGCCACTCTCTTCTCAAACTTGCTCCCTCCACCAGGCTCAGGCATAGGCCACTTGCTCCCAGAAGTCACCCATGAAACCATTCCTTCCTACATGTCCCTAGGACTACGATGTAGCGGTACCATTCCACGCGAAGTACATGTATGAAATGCATGGTACATATAAAGTCTGAAACTTAGTAAAATTCTATCCTATGACAAAGGACAGCTGGGTACAAAGGTAGGAGCAGGACAGTGATCAGGGTAACAGGAGGTGGGGTGATCTGGAACTAGGAAGGTCTGGTTGGGCAACAAAGACAGCATTCGGTGGAAGAAGACACGTTGGAGCTGAGAGCAGAAGGATCAGAGTAGACGTGATATTGGACGTGGGGTGGGGAATAGATAGGTAGCTCAGAGGATGCAGCCTCAGGAGCAAGGCCAGGGCGTGAGAATGGGAAGTACCCACGGAGGGGTGGAGGGTTTCGGCAGGAGCATGCCCTGGGGAGCCTCAGCTGAATAACTGTCCCAGCAGGAATGGAGATGCTATAAGGAGACACTTGAGCCTCTCTTTGGCTATCAGATTACTGAAGCAATGGGCTCTGTGAAATTGGCATTTTCTCAGGAATCTCATGTGAGAAGAAGGAGAAGACTAAAGCCTGGTGCCAGCCAGAGGAGGAACATGTCCCCTGAGAAGAGATTTCACACAGTTTCACAACTTGTCAGATCACTTTACAGGAGAGGCTTAAGCCTGGACAATGAAGGTGCGTGGGACCACAGCTTGACCAGGATTGTGTAAGTTATGCGTGCTTTTGTCTACGTAAACCTAAATCTCCTGTCAGGACCCCTGGATGGACTTGCAGGAAGGTTGTTGGTTGGCCTTCTGTGTTCCTCTTCTCAGTGTGGGTCACATCAAGTACACCTTTCTCTTCTTTTCACTTTTACCTGTCTGTTTAATTGGTCTACTGAGGATGGGTGGCAGGACCTAGCTCATTAGAACTGACAGGGCCCAGGCTCTGACCCTCACAACTCCAGTAACAAAGAGGGGAGGTCACTACAGCCATGGTGATGTTTTTATTTTCCCTATTAAGCAGCTTCTGCAGGCAAGAGACATGCAGGACCTTCGTGTCCATGTGTCACTAGCACATGGCATGAGATCTGTCATGCAGTTGGCCCCAAAGACAACCTTTTAATTGTTTTTAAAATGGCATCTTATGTGGATGGGTGTTTGGGTTTTGACTGCATGTATGTCTGTATACCCTGTGTGTACAGTGCCCAAGGAGGCCAGAAGAGGTTTTTAGGTCCCCTGGACCTGGAATTACAGATAGTTCTGAGTCACCGTGTGAGTATTGAGAATCAAACCTTAGTCCTCTGGAAGAGCAATCAGTGCCTTTAACCTCTAGGCCAGCTCTTCAGGCCCCAAGAGATAGCTTGATTTGAATTAAGTCTTGGCTGACATCTGCCTGCTGAGTAAAGTCAGTGTTTTCAGCCTTTGTGGTGGGGAAGGCCAAAGGGTCTGGGCGGCTGGAGAGTGTAGAAACACAGCTGACATGTCCCCTGGGAGATGTACCATCCAGGAGGAACTATGACTGTACAGAACCTGTACGAGGAAAACAGTACATTTCAGTACTGTGTGCATGTGGTCAGCCCTGTCCACAGGGCTGGGCGAGGCCCAGAAGAACAGGCAGAAATCCCTAAAGGAGTGATAATGAGGTGCCAATGCTGGAGTGGGAGGTTGGGGGTGGGGTGGGGTGGGCAGTTCCTCCATGGTAGCATGATGTCCTGGCCAGGCAATCAGTTCTCTCTCTGCCCAGCCCTCTTGCTCTTCAGAAGATGTGCTGTTAGGAGGAACTGGAAGGCATGCCTTGCATGGTGGAGTTCTTATCTCTACCTTCTGTCTGGCCAGGCTCCAGAACACTGGCCTCTCCAAGGCTGGAGGGAGGGAGGGAGGCCACAACCCTCTAGTCAGAGTTCACACCGTGAGATAGCAAGGTGTAGAGGGAAGGATAAAGGACGCGGGACCATAGCTCTACTCCAGCCCCTCCTTTGGATGTTGAGTGACCCAGGACACCTTGCTGAACCTCGGGCAAGGCCAGCTCGTATCCATAAAAAGAGGCAGTGTCCAGTTTGTAAAGGTCATCAGTTACAGGAGTGAGCATTCCTGCAGGCGGGGCCACACAGTCTCACTTCTAAGGAGTTGGCAGCGATCAGGAAGCAGGTGGTGGGGGACAGGAGGAATAGGATGCTACGAGGCCAAAAGCCAGACTGGACAGATGCCCGCATTTCCTACATTGTTACCACGGTCCCTAATAGGTACCGAGTGTGCTGACGTCAGGTCGTCTTTCCACACACAATCGCAGGGAAGAGCAGCCCATAGTCCAAGTTCACGTGCATCGCAAAGCCACTTAGCCAACGTATCCCCTCATTATCTCCCTCCTGCCCTCCCTCCGTGTTACCTCACCCCTCTCTTTCTTCTCACTGCTGCTTCTTTCTACTTTTATCTAGACCCTGCCATTTGGCAGGTCCTACCTATGTATGTTAACATCTCCCCAGTCTATGTAGATACAGTCAAAAAAGCCATGGAGTCCTCGCTGCCTCCATCAAGTCTCCTGTCTTCCCAACTCCATCTGACGTCCTCGGTGTGCCTTGGCCTTGGATCCACCTGTGACCTGGAGTCTAAGCCAATAAGGGTATCCAAATCCCAATGCCCAGTTCCAATAAAAGAGTGGAAACCGTGCAGCCCTGCTGAACTGGCTGAGCAACCTCACTGCTCTGAGCCCCCGCTATCCAGCCACTGCTTCCTGCTCTCCTCTACCCACTGCCCTTGTCCAGGTCACGTAGCTCCTTTTTCAAAGGAGTCGAGGCTCACCTGCATGACATCTGCACAGCTTTTCCTCGCACCTCGCGCTGCCTCCCCGGAGCCCATGTGGCTCTCTTATTAATGGCTGCTCACATTTCCTTGCTGAGAGAATGTATGGGGATGATGGATGCTGTAGATGTCCTTCCCAGCTCAGACCATTGCAATGAACTTACTGCTCTCGGCTTCTAGACCCTTCAGTTTGGCTATTTATGTGGTAGTGTAAAGCAATTCTGACACACCTTCTCCCTTGCTTTATAGTTCACCTCCCTAGTCTACGGTCCTCCACATCACAGGGCTTTGGCTGCAAGGGACTCTATAAATTCATTGGGCCAACTCTTGTGTCCAGTGAAGAAATGAGACTCAAGGAATTCTTGCCCATTGACACACAACAGGGCAATATAGGGCCAGGGCTAGCCCCAGTTCCCCTTTGTCCCGTTGTCTTTGTCCTCCCCGATTTTTTCTTTTTAAAAAATTTATTTTATTATTAATTATGTGTATTTGGAGGGAGGCGTATAGGTTTGTGAATGCAAGTGCCCACAGGGAACCAGGAGAGAAAAAGAAAAAAAAAAAAAAAAAAAAAAAAAAAAAAAAAAAAAAGCATTGGGTTCCCTTAGAGCTTGAGTTACAGGTGGTTGTGAGCCTCCATAATATGGGTGCTGGAAACTGAACTCAGGTCATCTGCAAGAGCATCAGGTGCTCTTAACTGCTGAGACATCTCCCCGGCCTCCCCAGACTTACTGTTGTGTCTCCCTAGCCTTCCTAGATAACCCGGACAACCCTGTAGGACACAGGCACTTTATCAATAATGGATGGGAAGGCAGAACATTCAGGTCAGGTCTGAAGGCAGGGAGGTTGAAGGCTGGATGAAGTGATGCCTGAGGTCTTGGGTACCACCCAGCTTACCTCCTGGCCTCATTGGTTAGCTGTCCTTGTGCCAGTTAAGATTGAGCCATTAGCCAGTGTTGCTTGCCCAGAGCCCATTTTCCTGCTTCTTCCCATTTTTTTTTTAAGGTGTCCTCCCTCCTCTCATACAGTCACCAACTTCTGGCCCACCTGTTCCTGGGCCAGTTGAGTCACTCATCCTCTGCCAACATGTAACACAAGGAAGACCAGATCAGACCCATGAGCCTGGGCGGGGGCCTGGAGTTGGGGGTGTGTTTCTCGGGGCACTTCTGTCTCCTAGAACATACGTCTTCTCTCCCTAAATAGTGCTGTTTCTGGATATAATGCCTGGATGAACTGCAGTCAGCTGAGCTCTAGGCAGAGCATGGTGTTGACACCAAAGGTGACTAAAAAGAGAATGAAAGGGTCTAGGTCCCTAATTACCTTTCCCTCAAGTCTTGCTATATTCTGTGACACTACATTGCACTTGAATTGGGTTTCTGCCACTAGAAACTGAGAGCACCCTAATAGGTATAGAGGACTCAGGGATCTCCCATTTCTCAAAGTAATGTTGCTCAAGGTCCCAAGAGAGGCTTGTAACCCATCCACTCTTGAGGTGCCTTCCTTCTCTGGAAGCCGTGCGATGATTCCTGAGGGACAATGCATGAGTTTAGAGGAAGATTCCTGTCACATGGCTGCTGCTAGTCCCACTCGGGCTGGGATGAGGTTTCCTTGACTGATGCTATCTCTTTTTTTTCTCTCTCTCTTTCTCTCTGTTCTCTGTCTCTCTCTCTCTCTCTCTCTCTCTCTCTCTCCTCTCCTCCCTCCTCCTTCCCCCTCCTCTCTCCCCTCCCCCTCTTCTCTCCCCCCTCCCTCTCATTATGCATAAGTGTGTGTGAGTGCATGTACATCTGTGCTCACAAGTGTGTCTTCCTGTATCTCTCTCTCTTTCTTTCTTTCTTTCTTTCTTTCTTTCTTTCTTTATTTATTTATTTATTTTGGAGACAGGCATCCCTCACGGAGCCTGGAGCTCACCACTTGGCTAAGCCAGCTGTCCAGCAAGCTCTGGGACTCCTCTTGCCTCCATTTCCCCAGTATTGGGGTCACTGGTGGTCAGTGCCAGCCTAGGCTTTATGCAAGTGCTGAGGATTGAAACTCGGGTTCCTTTGCTTGCATGGCAAGCACTTTGCCCACACGCCCAGCCTCCCAGCCCCAGCTGGTGTTCTTATTAGTGTGTAATCCAAATGCTGCGCGGTCAGGGTGTGCCTGTTCCTAACATCTTTTGTCATCTCCGACTGCAGGGCCTTCATGATCCCTCGGATAGTTCTCAGATAAAATTCAAACTGGGGACATTGGGGCAGGGACCAAGTGGGTGGAAGATTATCAAGGTTCTTATCTTCTCTGTACCTACATTCAGCCTTCAGAGAGTGACATGGGTAAAGTGTCCCTAAAGGCACTGCCTTTCCTGTGTCTGCTCTGAAGCTGAGCCTTGTATAATTCAAATTAACACCCTGTGTACTGGAACAGACTCTACCCCCAGGACAGTCATCTTGGGGCCCTTTATCCATCACCAGATGCCCCTCTTCTATAGGCTCCTGGCCATCTGCCTAGGATACTCATCTCATCTTTCTCCCTCCCGAGAACTTACTTTCCACCCCTGCTCCTCCAACTAGTCTGCCCCAGTCACCAAACTCTTTTCTTATCTTTAAAAAAAATCTCTTTTCCAGGTCCCAGCTGCCAGGGAGTAATACCTCCATCCCTGCCTGCCCATCAGTGCCCTTGTGGTCTAGCCCTCCATTCCAAGCCATCTCTTCACTCTCCTAGTTGCCTTCTCCCTCTGCTACTATTTCTGTTCTGGAAAGCATCTGGGCCACAATCAGTGAAAAGTGGCTTATGTCACAAAAGGCTTTGTCCCTGCCTCTACTTCTGGGTCCACTTAGGAAGAGGAAAAATAAATAAGATATTTCTCCTTTCTTTCCATTTCTTTTTCCTCCCATGGTTGACCCCTTCAACTTTCCAAGGCCCCCGCTGCCCATCTGTGTGGGTGCGTGCCTGCCTCTTGGTTTTGTCTCTGCTTATGCTGCCCCTGTCTCTTCTAAATATTAAATCCCCCAACTGGCTCCGTCCTCATTTAAAATCTGCTCTTCTTTCTTGGCACCATAGGCTGTTTGGCAAACAACCCTCTATTCTCTTGTTTTTATATTTTCATTTGGTTCTTCATTGTTATTTTCTTTTGAGCTGTTTTGCAAATTGTTTCAGGGAATGAAAGACTGTATAAATTAAGATGAATCAATTTTGACTCAGGGAGCTGTGGCTGGGTTCCCTTCCCTCCCTGAAATGAAAATAAGAATACAGTCTAGACACACACCTGCAGTTCCCATCATCCCCAAAGCAGCAAAGACTGCATTCCCAGGATCCTCCTTGATGCCCATTTGTTGATGAACTCTAAAAGCTCAAACTCTGCACCCCCCCCCCCCCGCCCAAATAGTACCAGGGCAGGGACCATTAAGATCTCATGGACTAGTTCTCACAATCTGGATTTTATTCAATGAAATAAACACTTAATTACAAACATCTGCTTTAGCCTAAATTCTAATTACTTAATCTAGCCATCTGTAATTTTAATGATTTCCCACGATTTTTGTTCTTTGCAGCATGATTAATGGGAATGGCATATGAAACCAGTGGGCGTGTGTGTCCCTTCCCCAACACTCCCTCGGCGCTGGCTTTGTCTCAGGCAGGAAGCGCATCTGTGGTGTACCACTGGCAAGCTGGAAGCTTCTTGGCCAGGGTAGGCTATACTGAACTTTCTCCTAGATAGCTTTAGCTGGAACCCTACAAACTAGACTCCCCATTGGAGAAGCCTCACCTGGGATTATGGAGAGGCAGGGAAGCAGGCAGCCTCTCACAGAAGCGTAAAGAAGGAAAGAGGGGAGTCAAGAGTGTCGGGGTGCTGTATAGGCAAGAGAGAATAACAGGAAAGGGGTTAAATGAGGGAGAAGGGAAAGGGGAGATTAGAGAGAGAATGGAAGAAAAGACAGAGAAAAGAGCCATCTGAGAAGAGGGAGGGAGGAGACATCCCATGGAGGTAGGGGCCCCGTGCAGCAAGCATTTCCGTAAGTCAGCACAGGAGAGAGCCTGAGCTGTGGATTCCCAGAACCTACTCCCTCACCTCCTGGCTCGCTGCCTGGAGGATCTGGGCTGTTTGTGGTGAGAGTTTCTTGGCCCCCAAGAGAGGCAGGAAGAGGCAGCCCCTGTCTAGGTAAGCTGCAGGTACGAGGAGGCTTAGAGGGATGCGCAGTTATTGTTGCTGCCAGCTTCCCTTCCAGGCTCTTGAGGTGACAGTGTTTTTAACACCTTCCCTTTTTCTCAGGGGCCATTGAAGAGAGAAGATGGCTGCAAAGTTCCCTACAGGGGAGGAAGCAGATGTAGGATCCAGGCTGGCTGTGTTAAAAGAAGGACCATGGAGACACTCCCCCCCCCCCCATACACACATACACCTGTTACCCTGTTTTCTCATTGTCTGGGCCTGTTTTCTCATTGTCAGAAAGAGATACGCATCTTTAAACAGTTACTAGGGTACATGAAGAAGGAAAAAGGCCAAGGTAGGTAGCATTATAGGATATGCTACAGTAAACCTAAGGAAGAGCAGGCATCCTTCATGCCAGCAAGAAAGCCAAAGGGGCTGGAAGGGGACCTGTGATGTCACAGGGAAACTGACCTGAGTCTGAGGCTCAGCTTGCTTGCACTCCAGCAGAACACTGTCTGCTGCTACCCAGATCCCTTCCAACATTGCTGGGGTGCCTGAAGCTGGCTAGGAAGGTGACACATGGGAACACCTGCTGTAGGGGTGGCTTCCATGTGGCAGAAGGGCATCTTCAGACCATAAGAGTAAGACAGAATATGCTCCTACTCTACCAGGGGAACTGGAACCTGCTCCCCATCAGGTCTTGTACATAAAGCACAGATGGCAAGTCTTAACCGGCTCAGTGACAGGGATGCTCTGAGAACTATGTGCTTCAAGTCTCACAGAGTCCACTGATACAAACTAAGATGACCACAGAGTCACCAGGCAAGACACTCAGATAGAATCACTGCTGGCCATGCGGCCCTTGGTGGACCAAATCATTGGGATTCAGTCTTCTCTGATTTCTGCTGACCTCCCCATTGCAGTTTTGTCTGTGTCATTCTCCCAGATGCAGAGCGGCTGATCTCCCCTGCCATGGTGCCTCTTGGAGACCAATGGCTTTGGATCTGTCTCATTCTATGAAGTATGTGATAGACCACAGAGAGTGTTAGGGCCCACGGGCACCTAAGGGGACACTTACCGCAGGGCCGGTGAAGGGCACGTGGTCACAGTTCTCCTGCCAGGATTGATTGAGGCTCTGGGAGAACTCTTGGAAGAAGGCATGGGACTGGTTGAAAATGGAAAATCCTAAGATGTTGACTCTATCGTCCACAAGGCTGTCCATTCTCTGGAGGGAGAACTCCTGGTAAGACGGGCCAATGAGAAAGAGAGAACACAGTTAGGATGGAGGAAAGGAGGGAAGAACACGACGGGGCACACCTGGGGCTGTGAGCCAGCTTGGGATACATGAGGCGCTCCACTGTATGCTCAGCATATAGAATAACTAAGAGTGGTTCTCCTGGGATCTGCAGTGCTGGGTTCAGGGAGCAAAGACAACTTAGTAGGTTACCCCCAAGCAGGGTAGATACAAGAGAGAAACATGGAATATGTGTGCCTGGTGGAGGGAAGACCACATTCTCGGCATGTCGCCTCTGGAGATGTCAGGACAATGTCAGGAAGGATGCCAGGCATTTTCTGCTACAGGGGATGTGGATAGACAAAGGTCTCCCTGCAGAAACCATCATGCACAGGCTCTGAGGGGAGGAAAGATGTGGCCATTCACTGTGCTGCCCACAGCACTTTGATGAAGGCATGAGCTCCTCCCTGATGTATGGTCCTACCATCAAAACTACTCCAGAGAACTTCCTTAAAATGGGCCACTACCATCAGACTACCTAAATCTGTAGCCTGGAGCTGAGTCCAGGAAGGGTGAGGTGGGGGTGGGGGAAATAATCACTAGGTTCCCACATCTCAGGAACACCAAAGTTCCAGAAGCAATGAATGAACACACATGATACATGAAGCCCGGGGAGGGTGCAGGGGTCCAATGGGGTCAGAGCTCAAGAGCCTGAAGGCTGGGGTGCATCCCAGACTAGGGAGGCAGCTAGCAGAGAGAAAGCAGTCAAGTTTGCTTTCTAAAAACATCAACCTGAAGGTGTACAGGCAAAGTTGTATCTTCATAATCATTATGGCTTCATCCATTTCATACATATGCAATCATTTCTTACGTGCCAGACACTGTTCTAGGCAGAGAGGACATGCATAGGGGATGTCCTTGCTGTCCTCAAGGGCCTTACGGGAGTTGAAGAGACAGACAGCAAGGAGCCAAATGCATTATTATTTCAGACAGCTATGGGTGTGGGAGCAGGGGCTGCTGTAGTCAGAGAACTGGAGCATCTGAGGCTGTGACTTCTACAAGTTCAAGGGTGTTCATCCAGGCATCCATGCTGTGACGGTTAATGACGGTTGTCAACTTGACAGGGTGTCGAATCACCTAAGAAGTAAGTCTCTGGGTGCATCTGTAGGGGATTACTTAGATCATATCAGTCTCTGGCCATGCCTGGTAAGACTGTCTCCATTAGGTTAATTGGTGCAGGAAGCCACTCACTACAAGTAGTTGGCTCTGGCATGCATAAAAAGGCAAAAGATAGCTGAGCACAAGCATTCATTGCTCTCAGCATCCTGATTATGGGTGCGATGTGACCAGCCCCCTCACGCTCATGCCTCTACTCCTCACTTTCCACTTATGATGGGCTGTTACTTTCAACCATGAGCCAAAACGAACTCTCTTTTAGTTTGATTTGGTCTGGAATTTTATCCCAAGAACATGCATAGTAACTAAGACATGTGGTCTCTATATCCATCACCCAATCTTTATCCCAGACTTCCTTTGGCCCAAACACAAGCAAACCATGTAAACAACAACAACATGTGGCTTATTTAAGCTCACTGGTACATTCCTGCAAAAGTGCCTTCAGATAATGGGTCAGGCCACCTTCTCAGACTGGAGCTATATCCATCGCATGTTCACTCTAAGCGCCTTATGCACAGCTCCCTGGTCCGTGGGCACGCAGTATTTACAGGCACTAGAAATGACCTATCAGTCACTCAGCATGGTGTGACAGATGGAGGATGCCTTAGGCTTACTTCCTGGCCAGGTGGAAATGCTGCTTTTCTTTAGGTGGCCTCCTTTTCTGATGACTTTGTCTCTCAGCCCCCTGGAACTCCCTCACCTACAGCCACTACCAGGACCTCAGGCTGCAGGCCTCAGCTCACCTGCCCAGTTTGTAGCCTCTTCAGCTTTGGTTTGCACACTGGAGTTACAAAGCCTCCTTTGGAGCCACCAGTCCCAACAGAGTGGACTTGGATGAGGACAAAGTGTATTTTGGACTCTGCCACTTTCTCATTAGGGGATCACAGTCGTGCCAGAAAATGCATTGATTCATAAGCTGGTATTATGTCCTGTCTTTCTAACAGAGCATCTGCCCAGCCACCGTGGGCTAGCAGGAGGCATGAGGGGGGCAGATGGCTAATGAGAAGAAATGTATTTGGCAAGGATGAGGTGACTGAGGCACAGAGCCAGGCTGTTGTTGGGAAACCAAGGGGCTTTGCTGGCTATGGATGGTGAAGACTAGAAATATCCTCTCATGCTGGCTTCTTTATCAATGTGGGCAGATGCACCACCCTACCTTTGTGCCATCCACATGGACAGCCTGAGAGATGAAGGCCCTGATATCTTGGGCGTCCATATTCACAAGGGCACTAGTGAGTACAGAGTGGACAACATGTTTCTGGGACAAATCCACCTTCCTCACCATACTGGATATATGACCTTGAGAAAGGTCTTTAACTTTTCTGGCCTTTGTAGCCAGACTTTGTAAAGTAGGAGGGTTGCTATTAGAAACCATCGATGAGAACTTGGCCCATTAAATCAAGCAAGCAGGGCTTACACGGGCTCACAGATAATGATGCAGTAACATGGGCCCTGAATGGGTCTGCACCAGGTCCTCTGCATATATGCTATGGCTGTTAGCTCGGTGCTTTTGTAGGAGGCCTAACAGTAGGAACAGGCGTATCTCTGACTCTTTTCCCTACTCTTGGGACAATTTTCCTCCTGTTGAGTTGCCTTGGCCAGGCTCTATATGAGGGCTTTCGTCTTGTCTAGTTTTGTTCTGTTTGGCTGTCATCTCTTGGAGGCCTGCTCTTTTTTTGAAGAGGAAACAGAGCAGGTATGTATCTGGGGGAAAAGGAAAATGTGAGGGAGAGCTGGAAGGAGTGGGGGGTGGGGAAACTGTGGTCAGGATATACTGTATGAGCAAAGAATCTATATTCAATAAAAATAAAAAAGAACTCTGCTATGTTGTTCCAAGAAACAAAGTGTCAGAGAGATGGCCCAGTGGGTAAAAGAAGCTTGCCACAAACAAAGCCCAAGGGTCAGAGTTTGGTCCCCTGGACTCACATTGTAGTAGGAGACCCTTCTACAACCAGGTTGTTCTCTGATCGCTCTGTACAAACACTGAGGCATGCATATAGCATGGTGCACACTCACCTACCCACCCATCCCCCCCCCATTAAATAAATACATGTAGAAAAGAAGAAATGAGCCAGGCATAAGGCAAGGCTCAGCATCGCTGTCTGCAAATGTGAAGTACTCGGAGGATAACAGCTACAGAAACATTCCCGTGAGGTCTAAGCAGCATCTGGCCCTCTCGATCCTTAGTTCCACCTGGAAGCCTGAGGGAGAAAGCAGCTCTTCCTTCAGTCAGTGTGATCCCGGCTGAGTAAGAATGACTGAAAGGGTTAATTGCAGACACTGAGACAGTCTCCCCAGATGTGAACTGGTCTGTCTTTCTGCCTTTCAATTCCTGCCTTCTTATCCCTTGACTACATTCTATTTCTTAGTTTCAAAGCCTCTTAGGATAAAACGATTTCAGGGCCTTCCTTGGTGATTCGTGCTGTTTATGACGGCTCATGGGAGAGCTTGCAGAAGGACCAGAGAGAGGTGGCAGGTCCTTTTACTACAATTTCCCAGGACACTCCAGGATTTTACTCTGCCAGCATCTGGACTATTAGGAATGTGTGTGTGTGTGTAAACTTGAAATCTCTCACTGCTTATGAAGCAAACTTTCTGAGAGTTCAGTGAACTGGAGACAGTTCCCAATTTGCATACGATGAAAACCTTTAAGACAGTATTTCCTGAAGAAGTCTGTTCCTATGCATACTAGCTTCCCAGGAGAGGTGGACAGCAATTTCACTAAGACAAGGTTCCGTGCTCAGATAATGTAAGAACAGTCACTTATTTCTTCTGACTCTTTAAGATTCACAGCACAGACCTGCACAATGAAGGTTGAATGAAGTCCTGCCGTGAAGCGGCTGGCTTAATTTTGTTTAATCTCAAAATTTTCAAACACATTGACTACGGAACGTATCTTTCCCCCTTCAACTCCGTGCCTCACAGAACACAATTTGAGTACTGCCTTAAACACATTCAGAGAAACATTATAAAGCCCAAGCCACGTGGAGGAGATGCTGGGCCAAGACAGATATTCCATGAAATTAACAACGTTCAGGCTTGGAAGGTTTGTCTGATTTTTGTTTCCCATCTCCAGCTTTAACTGTGATCGCACACGTGGCCCATTCGGCTTCCTGTAACCTTCCTGCCTCCTCTACCTTCCGCCCAGCCTGCCTGAATGTCATGTTCATAACATGATAGACGACTAGGAGTGGTCCCTGGAGGAAATAGGTTTTCGTGGGGGGTGGCAAACAGAACTAGGGTATTTGAATCTCCATAAGGGCAAATGGCCAATGGTAAGACCAGGTCAGGAAATAGAGACCAAGATGCAATCTCCAATGCCTCCTCATGTGCATAGCTGTGTGATAGCCCTTTGCACAACGTGGATCCTCTCTAAAGGGATGTATGTCCCCAAAGAGGAAAAACAAACAACCCTCACTGTGAGCCTCACTCACTGCATCTAGAGGAATGCCTGCTTCCTAGAATCTGATTGGCTAATGTTGGTGGAAGGACTGTTGATCGAAGGGATCTCAATACTTTATAGTCCTCACTGTAGCTGTCTCTGTCTTTAAGCACAATCTTATACTCATAGAAGGTATAAGAATACGAGCACAGGTTGTGCTAGCCCATGACTGCACACTTCTCTCTCTGTCTCTCTGTCTCTCTGTCTCCCTGTCTCCCTGTCTCTCTGTCTCCCTGTCTCTCTGTCTCTCTGTCTCTCTGTCTCCCTGTCTCTCTGTCTCTCTGTCTCCCTGTCTCTCTGTCTCTCTCTGTCTCTCTCTCTCTCTCTCTGTCTCTCTCTCTGTCTCTCTCTCTCTGTCTCTCTCTCTCTGTCTGTCTCTCTCTCTGTCTCTCTCTCTGTCTCTCTCTCTCTCTCTCTCTGTCTCTCTCTGTCTCTCTCTGTCTCTCTCTCTCTCTCTCTCTCTCTCTATATATATATATATATATATATATATATGTATGTATGTTATGGTATGTAAAATCAAAATAACTAGAGTTGAAGGTGAGGTCAGAGCCATGCATGAACACAGGGGATGTTTCTACGGCACGAAAGAATGCCCCATGGGTGAGGGCTGTGTGGAATGGTCACTATAGGTGGTAGAGCTCAACTGAGCTTCCTGTTTCTCTAGAAGCTGTGACATTTCCCAGGTTTACACATAGGCATCTGTTTGTGGACTGGTCAATCCACAGGACTCCCTGGCCTATTCATTCACCTAGTCCAGGAAGTAAAGGCAGGCTGTGGGTAGGGCACTGAGTCAGGGACAGGGTCAAGGGACGATGTTCAAGGAAGAAGAGAGAAGAGAGAGGCCAGGAAAATGAGGTTACCACTGCTCGGTCTTCCTCCTCCCCCTCCTCTCTCTGCAAGAAGCCATTCTAGGCTGTTTTTCAAATGAGAAAAGATTTGCTAGCCACGTACCTCATTCCATCCAGGGTCCAAATATCAAGAAACACACAGCTTGGGTGCCAGGGGTTCAGGACAGTAGGTGGGAAACAAATCTGTGCTTGTGGGAAGCTTCTGTATAAGGCAAGAGGGAGGGGAAGGTGTGTGCTTTCTGAGGCCCTTGTGCCTGCTCTAACCAGCCAAGTCCACTAGTCAACCCTCAAACAAGGCAAGTTTTGTCAAATGCAATTAAGATGACTGATTCTGCCTGTGTCTGACTTCAAGGAGGAAAGCAAAGAACCAAGTAGAGACCATCTCCCAGCCCAAGCAGCCTTTCTCCTTCACATTCCTAGGCCATATATACATCCGGGTCTCTGGTACCCAAGGCAGAGTCTGAAGATGTGGCCTCAGTTCCCTCTTTTTAAAACTCTATGCCCAGTTCATTGCTGATTCTGTGAAATCTGTCTCCCAAATTCTCTCTGAAATTTATCCCTTCCTTCCCAACCCCACTAGTGTTGGACCTTCATCATCTCCCTTTTGTGGGGGCAGCTTGTTTAATGCAGATCATGCAGCTGATATTGGGAGACAAAGCCACTATACTATAGAACTCTATTTCTTCCTGAAGACAGTACAAATAGGGTCTACTGAATTCGTGCAACGTGACAATGTCACTGGGAAACAAAAACGTGATAGAAAGAATGGACAGGTTTGGGGTTTAATGCTCATTTACACAGATCCTAGCCAGGTAGTCCATGGTAGGTCTCTGCAGTGTCGATTCCTTTACCTATAATAGAAACAGCATCCACCTTGTAGGAGAGGGCCCAACACACAGCAACTCCCAGACATATGAGTCCTATTGTCTCTGAGTGCAGTGAATCTCTGTGCTGTGGCTTTTAATAAAGAGGGCCCCAGCAGCCTTCTTCTCCCCTGTCTTGGGCTACTGTGAGCACATCTGGGCCCCACTGCAAAGGAAATATCTGGCCTGCAGGCTTCTCCACACCCACTTCTCTTCCACGTCCTTCTGTTGGAAACTGTTCTTAGCTCCTTGTCAAATGAAAAAGGCTCAGCCGACACGTCATAAGGTGTTAATTGCTTGGTGAGGCCCATGCGTTTCCAAATAGGAAGGCTGGGGTTGAAGTTCTGGACTTTTCCAACCCTGAATAATGTCAACAAAGCAACAGTTATAGGGCTAACTGCTACAATCTATTGGCCACCAACTGTGCACCAGCCGGAACTAAGCAGGTGTCACCTGTGCTCTCTGCTTATCCTTACAGCAAGCCTCGTGGTGTGGGAGTTAATCTTGACCTTTCATGGCTTCGGAGCCGAGACCCTGAGTATCAAGGTGGCTTTTTCAAGGCCACATGGCTGGGGAAAGGGAGTCATGAGTTCAAACCCAGGTTCTTCTGACCTTAAACTCTGTGTTGGTATGTGATGTACTCATCATAAAGTCAGAAGTGCTATGATTCCATTGGGACCATGCTACAAAATAACGAAGGAAACTGAGTCAAAGCTAATCTCAGCACACACAGGTGACAACTATAAACCAAATGGTCTGAGTGAGGAAGGGACAATGAAGTAAGCAATGGCTGGGTTTCTTTGTGAGAAGGAGTTTTCTTACAAAGGGGCCTAGGGCTTTGTCTTAACTCCAGATTGAGCACTCTGAATGGAACACAGGGATGTGGCTGTTCTTCATCCTCTGTTCAGCATGAGGAGCCCATTGCAGTAAGAGAAACACTAGCGATGCAGAAGGGGACGAGGAATTAGGAATGGACATCAGCGCACTGGAGACAGGTGTGGCTGGTATAGAACAGGCTGCTTCAGGGTTAGCGTTATGAACACAGCTGGCTTCTGGCCATTACAGGCAATAGGAAGACAGTTTGGGCAGGGAGACTTCCAGAAACCTATGCAGGGTCAGCCTGGCCGAAGGTGGTCTCTCAGCCTGTGCACACAGCAGCGGATCCTTCACTGGTGCACTGTTCAGAGGCCATTTTTTTTTTTTTTTTTGGCCACCATGTAGCCTGCTGGCCTGTGGGCTCCTGCTGCTTAGGGCTGGTTTGTTCTCTTCTTTATTCCTGGCAGCTCAAGGAAACTGTTAAAAATAAAAATTACCTCTTGGGGAGGTGGGGGGCTATAGAGATGGCTCAGTCAGTAAAGTGCTTGTCACACAGCATAAGGACTTGAGTTCAATGTCCAGAGCTTACATTTTTTAAAAAAGCCAGGTATACACTTATAAAATCCCAGCATTGAGGGTGTGGGGTAGAGCAAAGACTGGTAGATCCTGGGGTCCACTGGCCCCAGATGCCTTTAAGCCAAGTCAGCAAGCTCCACACTAATGAGAGGACCCATCTTAAAGACAGGGTGGAAGGTTCCTGAAGTTGACTTCTGGCCCCCATATATAGATACACATACACACACACACACACACACACACACACACACACATACACACACACACGCACACACACACACAAATACACACTGCCACTCTGGCTTCACGAACAATGACCACAATGTTTGCACAGCAGAGCAGGCATGGATCTGGAGCAGGAACCTTAAAACCTTATGTTCCCCATGGCTAATGGATCCTTGATTTTCCTCTCCAAAACCCAAAACTTCAGAAACCATTATATTTTTAATTCTTCTGTCTTCTTCTTCTTTTTTTTTTTTTTTTGATCCCGTCCTGCCACTTTTAACTAGGTATGTTTCCTCATTCTAAAACCACAGATGTGATAGTTCAGAGAGCTGTTGTGAGGTTCAGGGAAGGCAGTGTACAGGAAAACGGTGTGTATTCTTGGAATAGGATACAGGCTCCTTGGATTATGAGCACATTTGTCATGTGCTTTCAAGTGTCATGAAGTGACAATAAGGAAGACGGTGTGGCTAGGGAGCTTCCATGAAGCCTACAGCGTCTGCTTACTGCAAAGGTGGCCTCTTCTGATTTTTCATAAGGCAGCAGGCTCCTGTTGACCCTTGAACCTTACTGAGTCTTCTAACTTTTATTTTATTGAGCCACAAATCTACTTTGTAGCTCTGGAAATCCTAGAATTCACTATGTAGACTTATAGAGAATCACCTGCTTCTGCCACCTGAGTAGTGGAATTAAAGATGTGCACTACCACACCCAGCTCCTTTCTTTACTTCTTTTTACATTTATTTATTTATTTATTTATTTATTTATTTATTTATTTTATTTTATTTTGTGTGTGCGTGTGTGTGTGTGTGTGTGTGTGTGTGTGTGTATTGGCACACACATGTCACAGTGCGTGTGTGGAGGTCGGAGGACAACCTGCAGGAGCTCACTTTTTGTATCGTGTGGGCTCCAGGGATCAAGCTCACGTCAGGCTTGGTGACAAGGGCCTTCATCTCTCTGCTGAGCCAGCTCTTCAGCTGGTGCATATCTCTTCTTGCCAAGGGCTCAGGCAACCTATGACGTGAATTCTCTCAGTACCACTATACCCTTTGGGATCCTTCCAGTTTAACTACCCGGACCCAGCTGGGTTATGACTGTCCTTATGGTCCCTCCCTTTCAGAACATATTTCTTACCAGTCTTGTCAAACTCAACCCCCTGCTCAATAGGATTTTCAGCTGCTTGCACAAACCTCAGCCTTCGGTCCCCACACTTCCACGTTCAGCCTTGGCCCCTAACCAGCCTCGGGGAGGAGGCTGCAGCCTTATGTCACCTCAACCACAGAAATTTCCTAATCATTTATTCTTGAGTATGCTCATACCTGCTTCCACTGGTGTGGCTGGCTCTACATGGCTGACAGGCTACCTTCCTGTGGCACTTTGGGTTCTCCCCACCGCACTAACACTGGGTGGGATTTCTACACATTGCCATTTAGAGAAAGAAGAAACCAAGTGTCCGGAGGTAAATGTTGTCCCCAAAAGTCAGGAGAGGACAGAAACCCTGCTGCGTACAAGACCAGAACCTATTTCATTCCTACTGCATGCTCTGCACTGGGTAAGGCCACCAGCATGTGCAGTCACACACGCCTCCTCGCTCAGGTTGTTAATGACTGACAACTTAAGATGCTGTCACCCCAGGAGTCCCGAGAACACCAAAAACTCCAATTTCCTAACCTGTTATTACAAAGCGGGAACTATGGAAAGCACTCCGAGATCACGTCACCCCTCAACTTGAACTCTGTGTCTTCCCACCCCACTGGGCTCCTCTCCCTTGCTGCCCTATCTGTGAATGTCACCATTATTACTCACCAATCTTGCAAGCTAGCATTCGGAAGTCACCCTCCACTTCCTTCTTTCTCTCACCGGCCACATCTCCCCTCTACAAGCCTGGATGCATTCATTGGCTTCTACTTGAGACCATTTTCATTTATTTCCACTTCTTGCCTCTGCCCTCTGCTCTCTGCCCCTAACCACCCCTATTTTATTTCTGGTCCTCACCAGCTTGTGCCCACCTTTCTGCTGCTCTTGTAACTCACCAGCTTCCTTTGCCACACTATTGCTGGACGGATGTTTGTGGAATATAAATTTGATTGTAAACTTTCCACGCCATGGCCTGCCCCTGTTGCACATAAGACACAGACACCCAAGTCTTCCCATGATTCATGCCTACCTTTTTCACAGTCCCCACCTTGACCTCCTCCATCATATGCAGTTTGCAACAAGGCTACTCAAGTGTGTTATCACAGTACCTCTACTGTCTTATCAGAGCTTTTTATCACATAAGTCTGTGAAACGCTACCACCCCCAAGCCTGGTTGCTGCTTGAAGCACACACATTTACACTACATCCACTCAGTATATCCACTTGGGTGTGTCACTCATTGAAAGAAGTCAGCGCTGGTGACTGAATAGATTTCACAGGGGGACACCTGCCACTTCACATGGGTAGTCAGGGCCTTGATACTTTCCAATGCTCTTCTTTATAGCCACGTGTATTAACTTCTCTTCAGGGCCTGACACAATGGCAGAAGCCAAGCCCCTGACCTTTGTCTCACAAATCCCGCCTTAGCCTTTCTTAGTAAGGCCCTACAGATAGCAGACATTTGGAGTCTCTTGGGAACCTTGGCATCCTCTCTCTTCTTCTTTCCCTCCTTCCTTCCCTCCCTCCAGAGGCCACCCAACTGTGGTACCTGCCAGTCTATTTATCTGCATCAAAGCCTGCGCTCTCTGTGGGCTGGAAGATTGCTTTTTGTGTAATAGGTCTTTGAAGACAGTGGCAGCTGGGAGGCTAATTCATACCTGTCAGTAAGTCCTATTTAATGGAAGATTTGGCTCCAAACCTCCCAGCTCCCAGCTCTCCTGGATTCTTCTCCCTGCATGTTTCCTATTCACTTACTCCCATGACCTGAGCATGCATATCTATTCTTCCCAGGAACCTTGTCCCCTTTCCGCTTTGTTTTCTCAGTGTGAGGTCGCAAATAGGACTTCTCAGGCAGAGTATATTCTGTCTTGCTCATTGCTCTGTCCCCAGCCCAGCATCCCATGCTTGTGCTCAGCAAGTGTTCAAGGTCCATTCATTAAATGAATTAGTGTTCTTCTGGAAACACACCCTCGGGGGGCTACACCTTTACAAAGACATCCATCATTTGCTCCTACAAAGAGGAAAACAGAGGCCAGGCGGAACACTCTCCTTCCTCCTCTGCTGCAGCTGGGGCTGTCTCGGTTTTGTGTTGAGAAGACTGATCTGTCTTTGGGTGCTAAACATGTAGTTGTTAACTATGATGTCAGCTGTACAGCTTAAGCCTCAGTGAGTGAAACTGACATGAAAAATGGTGGCCACTTTGTGTTCCCGCCCATGGGCTAAGGAGAGTTACTGTTTTCATGCGAGTTTGCTTCATTTGTCAGTCTTTGTATCCGAGGTCCCCTGCACTCAGGACCGTTAGTGTGACCTCTTATCTTCACAGCAGAGGGTCAGTATCTCCTTCCCCAGGTCCCAGTGCTCTACTTTCAAGTATACAGACACACACCTAAGACACTCTCACCATGGGCGCAGCTGTCTGCGAAGATGAGTGACAGTGTCGATCAGTTGTTTCTGGCTCTTTACTGGCTCTGCTTGCCCCACAGGTTGCATGAGCAGTGGGCGGCTTACTGGCTGTGCTGTGTTCCAGGCCCTGAGGACCTCAGACGGGTTTCAATAGCAGGCAGAGCATACACAGCAGATGGCCCAGAGGTGGGGGAGGGATGGGGAGGAGGGCAGGAGGAAGCCATGGGTCAAGTTTGTAAACTGCGGCAGGAGTGACAGTGGTCAGGGGTTTGGGCTTTACTCTAGGGCAATGGGGAGCCCCCAGATGGTCTTTAAGAGCAATAAGGTGGTTTAGGAAGACTTTCACTAGTGACCAAGATAAAAACCCAAGTGTCACAAGGTGAAGTTTCTGATAGTATGACGGGAGTCCTGTTACCCCTGGGCTGTGCATGCAAGCTGCCAGCACCACAGAATGCCTCCGATGGTGATTAATTGAGCTGTGGTTGCCTTTGACAGTGAGTAGAGAGGATAGAGAAGCTGGATTGCTTAATAATAACAGCACTCGCTACTCTTAATGGTGCTTGTAATACAATAGCACTTAGAATGGAATAATAATAATATGATTTGCCATGGTGTGTTTTCATCCCATTCTCCTTGGCCTGCCCAAACAGCCATTAATCCTAAACACTCCTCTCAGCAGGACCTGAGTTCCTCAGGGTAGAAAGCACCTCTAGAAGTTGCAGAAGTCTCAGAAGGCCTCAATTTCTCCCTTTACTCTACTCTCAGTCCCCCCACCCTGCCAGCACTCCATTTACAAATCATCGTCTGAGGTCCAGGGATGTGCTCTGCCCAGAGCCAGGTGCTACCTGCTCCACAGGAATGGCCTGATTTCCTGCCACAACTCTCTCCAGTGACTCTTCCTGGTTCCTTGGCTACCTCTTGCCTCGTCTAGGCCTCACTTGCAGTAAGTAATGGGGATCAGTTAAGTTACACAGTCAGTGAGCACTATAGAATTATTCTATGTGACACTTTGGATTCCCTACCTCCCTGCACTCACAGGAGTGCACACACACACACACACACACACACACACACACACACACACACACACACACACACTCACATCATCTCTACAGCTAGAACTACAGTGAGTTTTACTGTGACTAGTTTATACCATATGGTAAAACGTTATCCAACCCACCACAAGTGCTTTAAAAATCAGAGTTGTTGGTTGCGGGGCAGAAAGGAAAGTCTGCTGATGAGATGAAGCTTGTCCTGGACAAAGGCTGGGGACCTGCTCCAGATGCCCAGTGCTCACCAAGCCAAGAGTCAGAAAGAAATGCAGATGTCAGCCCTCTAGCCTCAATAAAGTGAATTCCACCAGTGACAGGAATGAGTTGAAAAGTGTGTCCTGGGCTACATGTGAAAATACCTCGATTTTAGCCTGAGAAGAGCCCCATTATTCTAAGCCAAACCAACAACTGACACAGGCTGCTACCTTCGTGGTAATACGTGGTGCAGTAATAGAAAACCAATACAATGCACCGATGCCATAAATGGAGCGACCAAGGCAAGAGGCTGGCTAGGAGAGAAAGGGCAAATTCTCACACATACCATGTGGCCTGGAAAACTTAGACAAGCTTCAGCCTTCCCTGAGCCACACTTTCCCACTTTAGAGAACCACAGCTTTACTTTGCAGTAGAATGCAGGGCCTAGGAAGATACTTCAGTCAGTCAAGTGCTTGCCATGCCAGCATGAAGACCCGAGTTCGATCCCTAGGACCTACACAAAAACCCCAGGCATTGACAAGGCCATAGTCCCATAGCTGGGAAAGGGGAGGTAGGTGGAGCCCTGGAGTATGATATCCAGCCAGCAGAGCCTACTTGATGAGGCCTCAGGCCAGGGTGATCATCCCAGAATACAAGGTGGATGACGCCTGGAGAACAACATCAAAGGACTATCCCCTGGCGTCGACACTCATACCTACGTTCACCACTTTACATACAAAGGTCAGGAACTTGGAGGGAGGGGCGTGTAGCACACTTCAACACCCAGAACCAGAGACGAGCATTGCTACTGCTCCAGCTTGTGAAATGGATAGATTTTTGTTGATGCACGTCCTCGAGGGTACACATCTGGAAATTGCTAGTTCAACAGACAGTCGAGGAGGTGGGCTGTCTCTCCCCGAACTAATGGGACTTCTGACTGTTGAAGAACTCGGTGACAGGACTCTAAACTGTCCCCCTCTCTCCCTCAGCCCCATCAGACAGATGGCCTGGGCAGTCAGAGGGGACATTTCCATTATGTTTCCAGAGATACTGAGCCAGGGGCATCCCCAGAGCCTGGTTCTTATTTCAATTTGATTTATTTCCTACGAGCAGCCTGATGCACTGAGTAACAAGCCCACTTAGGCTCAGGAGAAACTCGAAAGTGTGTGCCCGAGTTGAAAGCAAAGGCAAGGCATGAGTTCCAACTTTCATTAAAAGGATGGAACACAAGTGTCTCTAACTCGGATCTGGGAACCCCCAGGGGACTGATCTTTGCTCTCACCCTGTTTGTCAAACATCAACAAAGGTGTTTGTCTGGTAATTGCCTCCTCTGAAGCACCACAGCGTGCCACTAGGCCTTCACCCAGAGCCACAGCACCTTACAGAAGGCTTTTCCAGTTGCTACCTGAGGCATCCCTCATCTGTTCTCTCATATCCCTACCCCACCTGGATAGGAACCTCTTAACTCCTGGAGACACCCCTGCCTCATCTTGGTAACCAAGATGGCACAGTGATACTTGAGTGTGTTGCCACTATGAGGCCCCAGGGCAGGATCCTCCTTACAGCTCTGAGAAAGATGAAGGCATAATTGGTTCACAGCCATTTTCAATGATTTTTTTTTTTTTTTTGGTAGACTTCGGCCTGGCGCTGCTTTTTATTTGGGGTAATTCACCTTATGCTTCAACTGCCTTCTGGACATTCATGGACCTTCCCCCACCCTCACAATACGTTTTCAGCCACGGGTAGAAAACAGGCGGAAGGACCAAGCAGACTATCTCAAGCACAACAGTTCTTAGCCTCCCTCCCACGCAGCTTGGGCCAACTGGCTATCTGCACTCATCAAGGGAAGGGTCCCTTCTCTGAGGTCTTTATCTCTGCACCTGGGAAAGACCTGCGAGCAGCTACATTCCTGGGAAACAGGTGAAACAGTTCCTTCATTCACCCCCAGCCCAACCCGGGGCCTGCATCCAGTTCTACACAACAAAGTCTAGAAGTTCTGAGGAGGCCGTAGCCGTAGAGAAAACTAGCAATATGAAAAGCATGCAGGCGTAGCTCTGGTTCCTCTGGGCAGGATTTCAGATGGGGAAAACCCAAAGCACTGTGGCATTGTAGAGCCAGGTCAGCACATGTACCCGCTGGCCTCTTCTGCTCCCAAGGCTGTCACAGCTCCTTAGTAGTGTTGCTCCTTCTTCTTCGTCGGTCCAAGTTAGAAGCTATCATGATCAGGGACAAGGGCAGACTCCTGGGCCAGGGTTGTTCCTGTCAGACATGTCTAAGCAGCCGACACCTTGCCTTGAAGGAAGCAGGGCTGCACCAGCTTCGCCAGTCAAAGGCCACCGCCACCTCACCACCCCTGCTGGTGCCCTGGAGCTGCTCAAGATGTTGATCTCTTCTCAGGACAGTGGTACTCATCTCTTTGGATGAGGAGCGTTGTTTAACTGTTGTCCAGTTGATAATCTTTGGGCCTGTGGTTGTGACAAGTGGCCCGGGACAGACATTTGTGACAAACTACCACCAAGTGCAAGGTGCTGACTTAGGTCCCTGGGGGACTCCAGCTTTTCCTGTTCTCCTGCCTCACACAGGCCAGGCTATCCTTGTGAAAGAGTACGAAGGCTTGGAAAGGTCCTTCCCACTCCCAAATACCTTCTTCGTAACTGTACAATTTCCTAGACTCTTACAACTTTGTTCACAATGAAAAGTTGTCTGGGGATAGGCAAGACATAAGCTGCAGGCATCCTCCACCCAGAATGTGATTCTCTCCTTCCTCTCTTCCACCTGGCTCACTCCTGTTGGTTCTTTAAGACGCATTGAGGTGGTGTCTCCACAGGCATCGCACCAGACAACCCAGAGGCTTCTCTGACAGCCCCACATCACCCTGTGCTGTTTGTCTTTCTCTCTCTCTGCTGGTTCACAATCATCCACCTGGCTTCCTCTCCCTCTCCAGATCAAGACTATTCATTTGCTATAGCCATCTAACACACAGTGCAGTGGGCGCTCAGTTAACGCTAATCTAGACAGATGTGAGCCACCGGTGAGAACGCCTCCTCTCTCGACTCTCTCTGGGAATGGAGGCAAGTCACGCTTGCTCGCCAGTTGCTTACTTAACGTCACAATGACTGGACTCGTTAGTCACTGTGACTGAAGAAACCCAGTGCCGTCAGTCACCTCTGGTTGAGTTGGATCTGAAGGGCTCTGAGGAACACAGAACAGGAATGTCTGGGCAACGGAGTGGAAAAGATGAAGAAAGTGTTTCCCAACCCAGGGGCTCTGGTCAGCTGAAGGAACAGGGAGGGAGTGGGTGACAAGCAAGCCAGATGAGGACCCTGGAAGACCTTCCAGCAAGTGAAGGAGACTCTCTTGATTTATAGTGAAATGGGCTGGCCAGTAATACTCATCCAGACACACATGGTGTAGTCATCAAATTCATGAAGTCAACTGCATTTAAGAACTGAGAGGTCAGCCAGGCTTGGTGGTGCATGCGCATGCCTTTAGTCTAGCACTTGGAAGGCAGAGAGAGGCGGATCTTTGTGAGTTCGAGGCCAGCCTGGTCTACAAAACAAGTCCAGGATAGTCAGGGCTACACAGAGGAACACTGTCTCAAAAAACAAGAAATGAACAAAAATAACTGAGAGGGTTTTAGAGATCTAGCCTCTCCCCAGAGGTGAGGCTAGGGTCATACACAGTTCACTATCAGGCAACCAAGATACACCTTCTGGCTGCTGGTTCCATCTGAGTGATAGAAAAAAGCCATATGCACTGCAGAAGGGTTACCAAGCAACAGAACCTTCCATGATGGCGCTGGCTCTTTGCACCACACTCCTTGCTTTGGCTACCGCACCTGCCATAGCTCACTCTGCCCACAGTTTCTCTCTGATTCTCCTCTCCAGCCCACCTTATAGAGAAGCCATGTCTATAAGCCTTCCTCTAACCTCCCCAAGAAGCACAAAATGCTCCCTTCTCTGAGTTCCTCCACCTTACATTACCTGACTAAGACCTTGTTGAGATACACCCCACTGGACTACATCAAACTGGCCCTTGTACTTCTGACCAGACACCAGGTACAAATAGGCATTCACTGAAAGGCATAGCTGTGGTCTAGCTTCGTTTCTGTTGCTGTGACAAAATACATTGGCAACGAGTAACTTGGGGGAGGAAGAGGTTTGTTTGACTTCCAATTACAGTCCATCACTGAGGGGAAGCTAAGGCAGAAAGGAGAAGCAGGTCCGTAGTCAGAAGCAGGAAGAAGGAAAGGCACATGTGCTTGCTTATGCGCCTGCTCTCAGCTAGCTAGATTTCCTTTTTTTTTTTTTTTTTTTTTTTTAAATACTGTCCAGGATCTCCTGGCTAAGGAATGGTGCCACCCACTGTGGGCTGGGTGAGCCTACATCAATGACTAATCAATACAATCCCAACAGGTCAACCTGATCTAAACAATTCCTCATTAAGACTCTGCCCAGATGATTCTTGGTTGTATCAAGGTGTCAGGTAAAACTAACCAAAACTAGCTGACTGTGGGGATTGCTTAATCATGGCTGGCTAATCATTTAATAACCCTAGAGCTTAGACTAGGAGCTATGTTCTGTTAACCACCATGAGACAGGGTCTTCCTACCCTAGTTCTAGCTGTCTTGGAACTTACTCTGTAGTCCAGGTTGGCCTTGAACTCACAGAGATCTGCCTGCCTCTGCTTCCCAAGTGCTGGGATTAAAGGTGTGCGCCATTTTGCCCGCAAAGACTGTGTATGACAGTAATCTTAGTTTTGTGTGTGCATGGAGGGGGGGGGTCTTACTTTTGTAATTTTGTCTGTTTTCTTTTTCCTGGAGCTGAGGACCCAACACAGGGCCTTGCACTTCATAGCTCTATTACTGAGCTGAATCCCCAACTCTAATTCTCAAATTAATTAATTAATTAATTAATTAAAGGACAAAATAAACCACAAAATGTTAGCTTGTGCCTCTGGAGCCCCCTTTTGGTTCCCCCTACCATGGCTCTTTACTAATGCACCCACATCTTCCAAGCAGTGATTAAGAGCACACATGCAGGACGGTTAGACTCTTAGCAGGACACCATGCCGGGGGGGCACCGCTCCTCCTTAAGAGGCTGTTAGGCTGTGTGGGCCCAGCAGACATCTGTCACTGCAGCACCTGCCACCTCTCGGGCTTGCATTTGGCAGGGTGGGAGTGGGGGTGGGGGTGGGTGATATGTTCACAGCTCAGATAGACTCATGGGGGCTTTCACTTCATTATTCTACCCTGAGTGGAAATAAATACATATTTATTCACCAAAGCATACTGAAATATGCAGAATGGCTCTCCTAAAGGGCTCAATAAAGCTGAAATATGTGGGGACTCTTAATAATTTTACAATAAACTACACTTTAGAATCAATTGCCCTGGCACCAAGAAAGTTGTCTGACTGATGATGGATTGTAGTTCTGGCTGGCTGGAGAGAGAGAGAGAGAGAGAGAGAGAGAGAGAGAGAGAGAGAGAGAGAGACAGAGACTGTGTGTGTCTGTGTGTGTGTGTGTGTGTGTCTGTGTGTGTGTGTGTGTGTCTGTGTCTCTGTGTATTTGTCATACTCTTTCAGTAAGAGCCGGAACCTGGAAAAAATTCAGACACCCCAGAAACTATAGCTCTAACTAGGTAAGGTGAGTTTTGACATTTTCTATGATGAGATCTCCAGAGTTGAGGAAAGCCAGAGGAGGTGATCAGGAAAATGAGGTGTTGGGGTGAACTATTCAGTGGAGAAGAAGAGACTGGGACGTGGAGAAAGAAAGATTCAGCAGCTATCAGCAGAGGATTAGAAGCCGCTATTGCTCCTCACCGAGCGTTATTATCCCGCTTTGCCAAAGGGGCTGTGATGATTAATGTTGATTGACAGCTGGATGGGATTAGAATCTTGTAAGAGACAAGCCCCCAGGGGTGTGCCTGTGAGGGCTTTTCCAGGGACCTTGAACTGAGGTGAAAAGAGCCACTCTGCACGGGGACAGCACAGTCCCCTGTACGGGGTCCCAGGCTGAATGAAAAGGAGAAAGGGAGTGGTACCCCAGTGTTCCTGTTCTCATCTCTCTCTGCTTCCCGATTACAAGCACGATGTGACCAGCTCTTCATGTTTCCGCCACCACGTCTTCCTGCCAGGATGGGCTCTACTTTGTCAAAGTTCACCAAAATAAACCCTCCCTTCCTCCTTTAAGTTGTTTTTCTCAGGCATTCTGTCATAGCAATTAGAAAAGCACCTGATATGGAGTCCACTTGGTAAAGCAGCTACCGCATGACCATCTAATGCAAAACGTAAAAACTCATGCTTCCTCTGATCTGAGGCCCTGCCTGCTGCTGCGGAACACCACTTCCACCCTTCGTGTCCACAACGTGTGACGAGGCTCTCCAACCTCCTGTGCCCATCACGGGGAAAGGGGAAAGACTCATTTAAAATGACCTTTCAGGGGATTCCAAGATGGCGCCGACCAATAAGCCACATATCTGATCTACTCCGAGGAGACCAGAGACATAAGTGGAGCAACAGATTGCTGGACTTTGAGAACTGTAGGTGAATGGGGCCCCAAAGGCCGCAGACCAAACAGGGGGCCTACCCCCCCTGGGACAAGCAACATCCCGGAGGTACTAAACGCACTCCCCAAACTCTGGAACAGAATCCACATGCAAACTGCAGCCTGTATATAAAGCACAGACTTGCTGTTTGGGGAGGGGATTTTCTGGAGTCCCCAGCCAGAGGAGTCTCAGTGAAGAGGGTGAATCTGCCCTAGGTCCTCCTTCCACGCCACCCCAAACTGCGGAGGTCACCCGCCTAGGCGGAGTGGAAACACAGGCGGCGGGACCCAACAGAGACAGCTAAAGCGGGACTGCAGCTCGCTGACCATCCGGGGCCCAACCTAATACCGATCACACCGGACTGAGCCTGCAAACAGAGGCAGTGAGAAATCAGCTTGGAGTGCTTCCACAGACCTATCGGGTGACGTGGGTCTTGCCTAGAGCTGAACATCATAGCCCTGTGGGAAGACCTGGTTCCGTGGGCTTCCGCCAGAGCTCCGCAACCCTATTGTTCCTACCCAGCCGCAAGACACTGGCCCTGCACTCCCCGAACAAGAGAGCCAAGCTAGGGCTCCTGGCCCGAGCAAGGCAGGCACTCCCACATCATCGGGAGACAAGATGTGGATGGGTCGTGTTTGCAGTGTCTAATTGCTGACCTAGAGCATTAGTGGAGCGCCACAGCCCGGCGGGAAGACCTGGTTCCACGGGCGACCGCCAGAGCTCTGCAACCTAGTCTCCCTAACCTCCCAGCTGCAAGGCACTGGCCCTGCACTCCTGGAATGAAAGAGCCTAGCTCGGGCTCCTGGCCCCAACAAGGTAGGTACTCTCACATTATTGAGAGACGAAACGTGGGTCTTGCTTGCAGTGTCTAATTGCTGACCAAGAGCGACCTTGGTCCCTCCAGGCATATCGTTCTGGGAGAGGTTGGACACCGCTACAGGGTATAGAGACAGAGCTAAAAGACAGCTACACCCCCAGATGATCTGAACTACCTGGGGTGTTGACTACAAAGCCACAGGAAGGACAGGCAGCTGGGATCAACTTACACAACCAAAATGTGTGCGGACCTTATTCTAGATCCCCAAACTGCTGATCTGAATTACAGCAGTAAAGTCCAAACAGATATCTACTCTGGCTGACTCAGCCTGGAGCCAACGGTGCAGAGGAAAATCACCAGGAGTGAAATCGGATCACCTACCTGTTCCACGGAAATACTCCCTGATCCCCACAGGCAAGAGCACCTGACCTATAATCAGTCATCAATTAACCACTCTCAACCAGCGAAGATCACTACAAAATACCTTCCAACATCAGAGCCATCAAAATGAGAAGAGGACAGCGAAAGAACGCTAACAAAAACCAAAACAGTTTGGCATCTCCGGATCCCAACATTCCCAATGAAAACAACCTAGAGAACCTAACAGCAATGGATAGTCAAGAAAATGACCTCAAGTCCTTAGTAAAGAAGATGATAATGGAAGAAATAAATAAAATCTGTAAACAAATGCAGGAGGAGGCAAACAAGAGGGCTGAAGAATTAAAAGTGTCATATAAAGAGGCACTTGAAGAATTTCAGAAAAACATAAATAACCAGATGATGGTCATTAAAACAGTCCAAGACATGAAGATAAAAATGGAAGCTATGATGCAGGAACACACAGAAGAAAAACGTGATCAAGAGGCATCAAAGAAGAAAGCAAGCATCTCAGAGGTGGCCTTATCTAACAGACTGCAAGAAATGGAAGAACAAATATCGGGACTTGAAGATACAATCGCAGAACTGGAAACAACCATTCAGGGAAATGCTAAATCTGAAGAGTTCCTGACACAGAGCATTCAAGAATTAAAAGACAACATGAAAAGATGAAACTTGAGAATAATAGGGATAGAAGAAAGAGAAGGCAGCCGACTCCACAGCCAAGAAAATATCTTTAATAGAATAATGGAAGAAAAGTTCCCCAATTTGAAGAAGGAGATGCATACAAGCATACAAGAGGCCTACAGAACACCAAATAGAATAGACCTGAAAAGAAAAATCTTCCCACCACATAATAATAACAACACAAAATATACAGAACAAGGAAAAAATATTGAAAGCGGCAAGAGAAAAACACCAAGTAACATACGAAGGCAAACCTATCAGAATTACTCCTGACTTCTCAGCAGAGACCATGAAAGACAGAAGGGCCTGGACAGAGGTGCTACAAACCCTAAGAGAACACAGATACCAGGCAAAACTACTATATCCAGCAAAATTATCAATAACCATTGATGGAGAAGACAAGTTATTTCATGACAAAAACAAATTCAAACAGTACCTAGCCACAACTCCAGCTTTACAGAAGTTATTAGAAGGAAAATTCCACCCCAACTGGTCAAACTACAACCAAAACTACATAGGAAATAGGTAACTATACCATTGCAAAATCACAACCTCACAAAATCTCGACTGTTACAAATACCAAAAATGAAGGGACTTAACAATCACTGGTCATTAATATCTCTCAACATCAATGGTCTCAATTCTCCAATAAAAAGACACAGACTAACGGAGTGGATGCATTAACATGACCCAACATTCTTCTGCATTCAAGAAACACACCTCAACCACAAGGACAGACATTGCCTCAGAGTAAAAGGTTGGGGAAAAATATTCCAAGCAAATGGTCACAAGAAACAAGCTGGGGTAGCCATTCTAATATCTAATAAAATAGACTTTCAACCAAAATTAATCAAAAGAGATGAGGATGGACACTTCGTACTCGTCAAAGGTAAAGTCAACCAAGAAGACATCACAATTTTGAACATCTATGCTCCGAATACAAGGGCTCCCACATTTGTAAAAGAGTTATTAACAAAGCTTGCCCCACTCATCAATAACCACACATTAATAGTGGGAGACTTCAACACCCCACTTTCACTCAAGGGTAGGTCTTTGATTAAAAAACTAAGCTGGGAAATAACTTCATTAACCAATGTCATGAATCAAATGGATCTAATAGATATCTACAGAACTTTCCACCCAAACACAAAGGATTATACCTTTTTCTCAGTACCCCATGGAACGTTCTCTAAAATTGATCACATAGTTGGTCATGAAGCAAACCTCAACAGATACAAGAAGATTGAAATAATACCTTGTATCCTATCAGATCACCATGGTCTAAGGCTGGATTTCAACAACAACAGAAATAACAAAAAGCATACTAGCTAGCACGTGGAAACTAAACAACTTTCTACTTAATGACACATGGGTCACGGAAGAAATAAGGGAAGAAATAAAAGACTTCCTGAAATTCAATGAAAATGATGGAACAACATACCCAAATTTGTGGGACACATTGAAAGCAGTGCTAAGAGGAAAATTCATAGCACTAAGTGCCTTTAAAAAAAAAAAAAAAAAGAATCATCCCACATAAAATGGCCTTTCAAATTCGTTGGAGAGGATTTATCCTGAAGACCCTTGGGCTCTCACTACACAAGTCAGGTGCTAGGTTCAGGCCTCGCGAAGCTGCATGGCCCAAGATCACCTCGGCACAGCATGGCTGTCACTACCTCTTGATGACAGAGAACCCACTCGGCACAATCAATCATGGCTAGCCTTGACCTCCCTTTGCCGTGATGATTCTAAGCGCCAACCTGGGCCTCAGGGTTTGACATCTCCCACCCTCAGCAGAGTTCCAACCCCTGACTCTTGGGTCCTGAGTAAACCACCCTGCCAGGTCCTTATCCAAATCTGGTCAGGCTAGAATGAGAGGAAGGGCATTGCAAACTCAGAAGTTCCCCGTGACTGTGTGGCCTACATATGTGCAGAGCATTCTAGGGATAAGAAAACGAGCCCAGCATCCTCAGGCTGGACAGCAGCCAAGCAACCCCCTGGGCTCCTTTTAGCTGGAGAACATTTGTGGGATGAACTCAATTCATCTTGGATGTGAGGGGATGAGCTATTCCCCCTGGCCAGAACTCCCAGGCCCGGAACTCTAGAATGTGAAGAGATAATTCATTCATCTGCGCAATAAACATGACTGAGCACCTGTAATACTCCAGTCAGCCACAAGGGTCACAGAGACGGACAACACAGACTCTTGGTCTGGACTTCACGGAGCTTAGAGCCTGGAGGAGGGCTAAAGAGCTGTGAGTGGGGCTGGGAGAAGGCTCGATGGACCGTGGCTATGAATGCCTGAACCTCAGTGTTCAGATGTTGAGGTAGGCTGGTCCTGGGAGCTGGCTGGCCAGCCAGCCTAGCTAGAATGGAAGCTCCAGGTTCAGTGAGGGAGACTTTGCCTTGAGAGAATAAGGTGTAGAGCAACAGACCAAGATATCTGATGCTCTTCTCTGACATGCATATGTGAACATGAGTACATGCATTCACACACATGTGTACACATGTGAATAACACACACACATACACAACTGTGAAAGTGACAGCACACCCTAACAATTACTCAGGATGACTTCAGTGGAAGAGTGACATTTAAATAACACCTAGGAAATGGACAGGGATGACTTGCCAGAGCAGAAGATTGGGCTAACGGCATTCACCCTTTCTCCTGAAATTAATTGCCTTTTCTCTCTGTGTCTGCCCTGGCTCCCCTTCCTGTAATAATTTTAGCAATTTCAATTACTTATGGCTAATCTTGCTGATAAGTCTTTGAAAAACACATACAAACTCAGGTCCTGCTTGGCACTAAAATGAACTGCGGGGAGGATGGCAAGCTGCGCATACCTATTCTGCAGAGACAGGTAGAGCCTGGGGTATGGGAGGGTGAGTGCTGCAGAGCTCGCTAGGACCTGGCTCCAGTCTGTGACAAGAAAAGACCTAAACTGAAGCTGCTTCTCTGGGCCACGTGGGGGCCCCTGTCCAATGTGTCACTCTCTCCTATCCCCAGAGCATTGTGAATTGGACTGCTCCCAACCAATGTACAGAGAAACAAGTCCAACGCTTAGAAAGACCCTTGGGGAACACCTCACACAACCCCCATAATATACAGAGACGGAGGGCTGAAGCTCAGCAAGAAAGAATGGCTTGTGTAGACAACAGAGTGACTGAGTGAGGCGCACAGAGAAGTCATTCAATAAACAGCAAGTGTGGCCATCGCTGTCATCCAGCATCAGTGGCAGGATTAGCCCTTGGTCTCCCAGTGCCTTTGCTGCCAGTCCAGGGCCTCGACCCCTCCTGCAGGCATAGCTATTCCTCTGTAGCTCCTCTCTAGATTCCCCAGGGAACAAGCCTGGGCTGCTACCGCTGTATATGCAGCCCCCAATGGCAGCAGCATGGACACGACAGTGATGACGCAGAGATGCTGCCTGTGTGGCTGGAGGCAGCTCAGGCTCCTGGTTCCCGGCAATGTCCTGCTCTTCATTAACATCCCACGAGACTTTTGACTTTACCCCTAAATCTCCACACCGCTCCCCACCAAGGTGGCAGCCCCTTCCTACGGCACATTGCCTGTCTGAGCTCGCTGACAGTAGATTAGGGCGATCTTATCTTTCCTATTAGGAAGTGATGGCAGCTCTTGCTGGGTTTATTACCATCTGGAGAACCCCTCCAGACTCATTAGCTCAAATCTAGCTTCATTCTTCACCTCTTCTTTTCAGACACATCAGCCACAATATCAGCCAGGGCTTTACCCAGAGCCTTAATTCTTCATGCCTTGTACCCAGCTTCCATATGTCTTGTGAAACAAAGGTTCCTCCAAGCCCAGCCAGGAAAGCTGGAGGACAGAGGCTCCATTCCATTCCACTCGGTCATACGAAGTATATCCATAACAGGCTTCTGCACCCCATTGAGGCAGGCACACTCTAAGCCCCTCCAGAAACCTTGGACACCAGGGAGCCAACAAGTGCTACTATCTACTCTTAGGATCAGTTATCCTCTAAACAGACAGGCCAGGGTCCTGGTGCCGATTGCTCTTGCAACAGACACAAAAGAGAAGGGCAGTAGCAATCAGCAGCTCAGCAATGAGGCAGAGATTCCTTGCTGATGACCAAACCTATTTCCCCTTCTGCCTAGGCACACAACTAAACTACATTTCCCAGACACCTCTGCCAGGGTGTGCAACCCCATGATGAGATCTAGCCAATAGAATTTTAAGAAGTGATCTGTCCCGCTTCAAAGCCTGACCCATGAATTATTCTGTGTGTGAGCCTCCATGTTTTTTCCCCATTCCGGGCCTCTGTGAAGTTCATTTACAAACCAGAAGATGCCTGGGACACTAAATGACCTTTTGAGGCTATTACTATCAGGAACATCTTTATGGAGCTTTTGGTGAGAAATGTACAGTGTGCCTTCCACGTCTGTGGGTTCCATACCATGGATTTCTCTAACAGCCAATTGAAAATAGTCAGGGGACAATGAGGTCTATGTTGAGCATGCTCAGACACTTCTCTCATCACTGTTCCCTAAATGATGCCATACAATAACTATAAGCATTTATATTATAGTAAGGATCCATCTAGAGACAGTTTAAAGTATATGGGAGTAAATAATATACCATTTAAAGGCGGGACTTGAACATCTGTATGATTTTCTTTATTCACACAGGGTCCTAGAGCCATCTCTTCCCATAGTAAGAGACTGCATGCTTGCCTCTGCATGAAGCTGTGGTATTTGTGGGTTGATTAATTGCAGCCGTTAGCTCTGCTTATCAGTTACAATGCCACCAACAGCTACTTTTAAATCCCTACTAAGAACCTTTAAAGATGGGCATTATATCTTACTGATGAGGAAACCAAAGTCCCAAGAGCTGCAGGTCTGTGAAAGTCACTGAGAGCTCCAGAAGCAAGGCCTCTAACCTGTTCTGAACATCCGTCGGGGCTGGGCTCTCAAACACTAACTGCTTTCTCTTATTACAAAGCTTCCTCATTTAGCAGGGCCCTCAACTACACCTGTGGGGTCTTGGCTCTTCCCATCTGCAAACTCTAACTAGAGAGAAGCAGCACATCCGAACGCTCACACCCTCCGGAACTACTCTTATTAGAAAATGAAAAATAAGAAGTATTGGCAAGGTTGTAGCAAAACTCAAACTTGTGTACATTGCTGTTGGGAATGAAACATGGTGCAATCATTCCAGAAAACAGTCTGGTGGTTTCCCAGTAAATTAAAATGTGCTGACCATCTAATCCAGCAAGTGCCCTCCTTAGGGGCATACCCAGGAGGAAGAAATTGGAAGAGATATCTGCACATCCATTTTAATGGGACTATGGCTAAACAACTTGAATACTCACTGATGGGTTAATGGGTGTGCAAAATGTGGCACACATGCACCGTGGTATATTATGCAGCTTGAAGAAGGATGAGCCTGAAAGACATTAATGTGGATGAGATAAGCCAGAAACACAATGGTAAATATGGTATAATTTCATTGACATGATGCACATAGTCATATTCACCGAGAGAACGTAAATGTGTGGTTCAGGGCAGGAGCGGGCTGGGAGGAGGAGGAGGAGCGGACCAGAGCACCTTTGTCATAACAGAGTTTTGGTTTGGGAAGATGGAAAGAACTGTAGAAATGGAGGGTGATGATGATGGCACAGCAATGCAATTGTGCCTAACGCCACTGATGGTGGCTCAAACGGTAGATGCTATTACGGGTATTTTTTTTTTTTCATCATAATAGAAAGATATTTTTTTGTTAAAGCAAAGGAAATGAAATTCTGATACATGTTACAATATGGATATACCTAGAAAATATTACACTGAGTGCAATAAGCCAGTCACCAGCCAATAACAACCCTAAAGTGAGGAGCCTGGAAGACAGGAATTCACAGAGAAGAAAACAGAGGTTACCAGGGGCAGGGGAGAAGAAACAGGAGCTGTTGTTTTGGGGTTTCCTTGGGTTCTATGGTTTATAAATGGGAATATGTCGACATCACTGAATTATAAACTTAAATGTTTAAAATAGCAAATGTGATGTTATATATACTTTGGCATAATAAAAAAAATCAAAAACAGAGAGGATGAAGGAAGGGAGCATGGAAGAGAGAGAAGGAAGACTGCCTGAGTGACCTCCGGACCCTGCATGGTTGCCTTCCGACTTTGCCCAGCAATTCCATTTGCCCTGCTTTGTTCCTTCCTTGGTCCCTGATCTGCCTCTTCAGCCAACCCTCACCTGCTCTGCTGGCCAGGCCTTGCTTCCTCTATTTCCTTCTATGGCCCTGACCTCTGGCCACGTGCACCTCTGGCTTTCTGGGACCTCTCATATTTTGTGATATGACCCCCATGAGCCAGCCCTCTGCCCCAGGGCTCCCACTTCCTCCGGGGGCCTCCCATCTATGATCAAAGACCCAATCCATAGGAACTGGTTCTTGGACTCATTAGAACTATAAATGGGGACACAAAGTTGCTTCCCTGATGGATGATACTGCCAATATGAGCACCTCCAAATCGTTCTTGAAATAGATGAGAGAATGGAAGTCCTCTTGCTGTGCACTGTGACTGAGCCCTTTCATTCTAGCCAGAGCGGGGGGAGGGGGGGCCGGTGTTGTCCCGAGCGCAGGTGTACCTCCTTCTCCTAAAGTGTTTGTCTCGTTACCTTACACCTTCCTGTAGGCATAAGGTTATTGTGTGGTTTAAATTCTGACTTCCTGTCTACGTGGTGTGTAAACTCTGCTCCCCAACTGTTCCTGTTGGGGGACAGCTTACAGAAGATGAATGAGCAGGGGAGAGACTAATTGCTGGACTTCCTGCCAGCCAGGGGAGGAGGAATCAGAGGAAGAAGCCAGAGGAGTGGGCCACCAGGAGAGGTCCAAAGTAGAGGAGGAAGGATCTGGAGCTGAGGAAAGCTACAAAAGTGCAAGCATCTCTAGGATGCTTCCTGGGCGTAAGACAAAATAGATGCAGGGTTAACAACAGACTTAAACTGCTCAGATGGTGTTGTGAAGCCCTGTATTACAAAAGAGTCTCCATTATTTGTGTGATAGTGGGGTTAAGAAATAAGCTAAAAGAAACAAACACATTTTATAAAAATAATTCCACCACCTTCCTGTCGCTCTGCCACTGAGCTAGGTTTCCCCTGGATCCACCAGCCTGGCTTCTAAACCATAAACTGTGCTGGACTCTGATGGACACAAGAGCAGCCCCATTTTTATTTCCTGGCTCAGCAACACTTCTTACATCAATCCCCCTAGTCACTCAAAGTTTAAGGTTGACATGTACACGCTCCCCAGTGGCCAGACCCTGACTGAGAAACTGCGCTTTGTGTAGCATGAACAGGGCTCAGTGAATTGATGGCTTAATGTTTAATTTATGATTGGTCCTTTTGTCCCAACTCTTGCTATAGATAATCAACAGATCGAACCCAGAACCATCAGTTTAATTCATTTATTACAGATGCCCTTTGTCAACCAGTGTTCTTGGCACCTGGATGGGACTGAGGCATGGGGACATGGTCAATACTCAGTAATTACTGACATGCACACAAATATCCTGCAATTGCAAGTATGCTCATGCATAACAGCTGTTCAGTCACTGGAAAAGGAGAAAATACTATTTTAGGAATCATTCTTTTGGGGAGCAAAATATGTTTCCTGTTCCTCTTAACCTAGAAGAAGCAAAGCCAAGACTTTCTAAAATAATAACTCCCTTTCATTAAACCCATATTGTGTGCCAATTGCTCTCATGAGCTAGGTACAGGGCCCACTGACTATAGAGGTTACCAGAGCTCAGACAGGTTGGGCAGTCCACACAGCTGCTAGCTCCTCGAACTAGAAGGCTAAAGGCCTGTCTATCAGAAGCCCAGGTCTGTGCTTTTCCGGTTCTCCTTGGTGGTTTTCATGAAGCAGACCATGGAAGTTATCACTGTTACAGAAGCCAGAGAGTGGGGGAGGGAAGAGGATGAGATGGGTTCCTTTAGGGCCTGAGAGAGGGAGTGCATCGGTGTGGTGGGAGGGGCTGGAGGCTGCAGGTCACCCTCTGCCACAAAGCCCTTGTGCTCTGCCTCCAAACTCAGAAAACTGGCAGCAAGGCTGACCCTAAAACAATGCTTTCCTCCTACTGGGTCCTGTTCCTGCTGGAAAGACAAGGAACTAGCGAGAAGCTTCCAGAACACCATCTCACTGGCTGATTTCTGCAGCGCTCCTGTTTCTGTTTTCTTGACTGTTTCCTAAGCAGCATCACTTAAATAGTGAGAGCTCTGCTTTCCCCTTGAAAACCCCCTGTCTGGTGTGAGTCCTGTTGATTGCAGGTGCAAAGGACTCTGGCTGAGACAGAGTGCAGAGCCATTCTTGCCGGTGCCCACCAACAAGACAGAAGCTCTGAACTGTGCAAGCGTCCTCCTGCTATGAAAAACCATAAGGCTCCTTAGGGACCCAGGAAGCTTTGCACATACCACTCAGCAACATCCATTGTAAGCTTTTGTTATGTCCAAAACAAGAAAATGAATGCCCTGAGAATCTGTGAGGCTCTCCTAAAGTCACCCAGAGAGGGCAAGGTAAATGAGGATTTGGTACCTGGACCTCCTGACTTGACAGCTACATTTTTTTTTACACTAGAGAACACTGTCACCTTCCCAAGAACAGGGAAGGATGCTACACAGTTTGGTGGGTGCTGTCCTCCTAGAAACTCAAGCCAGCACCTCCATCTATTTCTGGCTACTGCCGGGGGTGGGGGACTATTTCAGCCTGCTGAGTGACCTGGTGACTCCGGGATGCCCAGCTCCATCCTTAGATGCTGCCCTTGTCTGGGGCAAGGTCCCTCCCTGGCAGGCTGGCACAGTGCAGGCAACCTCATCCCCACCCACCTGCTTTTCTTTGCTCCTTCCTCTGTCCAACCCCCCAAGGCGGCAGCCTCTCAGAATGGAGCTGCAGTGCAACTGTACTTTAATCTCTTTCCTCTCCTGCCAACTTTCCCAGGCTGCCCCAGATGCCCCCTCACCTTAAGCAAACCCATTTACACTGCTGTGGGAATAGCCTAATCTTCTTCTCCCTTTTACATGTTAATTCTCCAATTCACAGCTGCAGCGTTAGATAGAAGAAAGAAAAAGAAAAGAAAAAAAAAAAAAAAAAAGCAAAAAATATGGCAAACAAAAGAGTTTGTTCTATTTTACATTTTGAGGGGAGTGAGGGGGCTTCTGGGGCTCTGGTGATGTTCTATTCCTGGATGGAGAGGCTGCTTACACAGGTGTGCTCACTTGGAGACAGCTCTCTTTGCTCTATGCATATATAATGTGCACGGTGTTCTGTAGGAACACCAGACTTGAGTAAATGATCCCATGGGCTAGGCCTGGTGGCATACACCTGTGACTCCAGCATCAGGAGGCCGAGGCAGAGGATTGTCATGAGCTCTGAGGCCAGCCTGGGCTACAAAATTAGAAGTGGTTACAACACACCCTAATGTGAGCCAGTCATGTACTCTCAAGGTCAGGCCATGGGGAATGACTTCCTTGCAAACACCCGTGGAAGAAGACCCTATACCAGAAGGGGAAATTTTTCTTCGTTCCTTTGTAATCTTTCACCTCTGGGAGCTTTGGGTCCACCAATATATCAGGGCTAACACAGTTCCAGAGCAGTGCCAAGAGGAAGCAATGAACTCACGCTTGTTACTCAAGCAAGCATCTCTTAGATACTGCAGGACCACAGAGAAGACCTGGTCTCCAGTTCCCAGGAGGGAGACTTCACGGCCTTCTAAGCCATCCATGCACACTGTCAGCAAGGTTTACTGACAAGCAACCTTTCCCTTAGTCAGGTTAAAGCGTCCGAGCCACGAGGCTGAATCCTGTTCTTAACTTAGCAAGGCTCTTGTCTCACTGGTTATTTTCAAAGAAGGATATCAACAGATTGTGAAAAAGAAGCACGTGAGTTCGTATTCCTGAGAATACGTGAGTTTAAAGGCCCTTGCTGCTTTGTGGGCACACTGTGAACCATCTTATGTCAAACTAACTGAGGTGCAGTTTCTTATCCCGGAGCAGTCTTCCTTTCCTTGTATGTACAGACTCTACTTTTCTTCCAGCACTTTCTTCAATGAAGGTATTCCCTATTGCTCAAGGTTGAGCATGCAGTCCCTACCTGAGGGGCTGGTGCAGTGTATTATATATCTAAAAATAGTTTTCACAAAGCATGCGTGGATTCTTTCTTTTTAAAAACATTCTATTTATTTAGTGTGCGTGCGTGCCTGCATGTGTGTATGTGTGTGTGTGTGTGTGTGTGTGTGTGTGTGTGTGTGTGTGTGTGTAGCATACATACACAAAATAAGAGACTCATGTGCATACATGTGCACACATACAACTTGAGGGAGTTAGTTTTCTCCTTCTAGAATGTCGAGCTCAGGTCATAGGGCTTGGCAGTAGGAGCCTTTCCCAGCTGAGCCATCTTGTTGGCTTGGTTTCTTATTCCAGTCCCAACTCCTCATGCCTGGTCAGTCCCTGGTATATAAGAAGTACTCAAAAGCACACCTGGATGACGGAGCTGTCTGTCATCATTGTTTGGATGTAAGATGCCTGCCCCTCCCAGGCTCTTATGTCTGAATGGTCAGTTCCCAGCCAGTGCTGACTGGGGAAGCTGTGCAGTTGTTGGGAGGGGAGTCTTGCTGAATGAGGTAGTTCACTGAAGGGTGAGCCTCCTGGATTACTGCCTGGCTGCAGTCGCAGCAGGATTGCACTCAGCTCATCAATCTTTTGGGGAAATGGGGTGTGTTGCAAGCTCCACCCCTCCAGCCTGACTCCCAGACACCATGGCTTCCACACCTTCCCCACCATAATGTAACGCCTGCTCAAACAGTGAGCTAAAATAAGCCCTTCTTCTCCTGGCAGGCATTTGGTCATAGCAGTGAGAAAAGCAATGACTACCCCCGAGTCAGGTGATTTATAAAATAAACTAAACTTCTCTGTATGGCAATCTATAATAGCGTACGGACGATGACCAAAACATCTCGCGGCCTGTGAACAACTGAGCAAACTGCAGCACAGCTACCCATGTAGCCCGATTAGCAGTAAAGACGCAACTACCCAGGTGGGTCCCCAGGGCCTTCTGTCGTGTGAACTCGCCAGCCTCAGAAGGTCACACACTGTATCACGTTCCTCAAACTGTAAAATTAGAGAAACAGGGCACCGGCTAGTGGCTGCTAAGATATAGAGATGGTAGGGGGGAGCACGGCAGGTTTGCTACAGAGCAAGGCCTTGTGGGCTCCAGGCTTGGCAAACAAATATATGCAGCTATCTTCGTGGCTTCTTAGACAACTTGTCATTATTCCTAAATTAAAAGTTACACAAGTTTTAGTTCTCTGCATTTGTGTGTTAGTGTGGGCATGTTAGTGCAGATGCCTGCAGAGGCCAGAGAAGGGTATCAAATGCCCGGGAGCTGGAGTTACAGGTAGCTGTGAGCCACCCATTTGGGTGCTGGGAACCAGACTTGGGTCCTCTGCAAAACCAGTATGTGCTTTTAACCTCTGAGCCATCACTTCAGCTCCAGATGTTTTTTTTTTAATACTTGTTTTCTTAATTTCTGACTATTCTTGAGTTGACTATATACATTAATATACAGACACTTTTTTAATATATGGATACATATACCACAGTAATTTCCACATTTGTTTGTTTGCTTGTTTGTTTGTTTGTTTTGAGACAGGGTTTCACTCTATAGACCTGGTTGTCCTAGAACTTATTCTGTAGACCATACTGGCCTTGAACTCAGAGATCCACCTGCCCCTGCCTCTCCAGCACTGTGATTAAAGGTGTATACCACCACTGTCCAGTATTTCTCATGTTTCTTAACACTTTATAACTTCATAATGCTTCCACATATGTTAAGTCACATCATTTGACAGCAGCCCAGTGATGTAGCTGTTCGTGCCTCTCTGATAGATAAGCACACCACACATGGCTCGGTGCTTTGTTGAAGGGCAATGTGGCTGGTATTTGGAAAAGCTGGTCCTTAAGCCTAATTCAATACAATTCCAGCTCTCTCATTCATAAAATGAGGGGTCTAGCTAAGATGACCTGTGGAGATACATGCAGTTATAACACCATCAGACATGCACACATCTTGTGCCCTGGAGGGAGGCGGGGGGGGGGGGGGGGGAGACTCCTACTGCAGGCGAGAAACTATACCTACTGAGGAGGCTCATCCATTGCACAGCTGCCCTGAGGAGTCCTTGCTATAAAACCAGCGAGACTTGGGGGCGGGGCATCAGAGCCTCCAAATTCTCATTCTCACAAGGCTTAAAGTGTTGGCTTGAAAAACCCCCCACAGGCTTCTGGATCCTGTGTCTTCACAATGCTCAGACACTATGGTTGGCTTCTGTTGGTTTTGCCTCCCTTTCCCCACAAGCCATCTTCCAGACAGTACCCTTTCAGGACCCACTGACAACAGTCTGCTAAGGAGGAGGGCTGTGGAAGCATCTTACCAGATTGGTGAAGATGTACGTGTAATAGGCGGACACCATTCCCAGTTCAGCTGCCTGCAACGCGAAGAAAAGGAGATTAGAAGAGAGGAACTCACAGGGGCGGCAGGGGCAGGAGGCTACCATTTATCTGACCCACGAACCCTCAGTGCAAAGCAGAGCAGAGAACTTTGGTTGGTTCTCAAGCAGCCCTGGACGTCAGAGGATCAATGACAGAGCCTCTACAGCACGTCTGTCTGCCTCACCTGTCTCCCCACCCTGGGTAACACTCGCTTATCTGGTGTTCTCATGTACAACACACTCCCACAAACAGGACTGAGTATCATAGGAACCAGAATGGATTTAAGGGAAATGGAGCAAATAAAGAAACATACTAGAATAATCCCCATGACTCCTAACAATAACACTGGCCAAGGTTTGCCCACTGTCCAGTCTGTGCCAGGTACTCTAAAGCCTTCCATGTGGGCTAACCAAAGGGCGGCAAGCACTTTTTTCCTCCTCAACTCCCATTTTCCAGCAGAGAAAACTGGCACAACAATGACTAAGTCACTTGTATGAGATCACGTGCAGCCTAATTCCAAGGCTTTTAAGCAAATCATACTCCACCTCATGAACCACAAGCCTGATGGAAGTGTACATACAGCACTATCAGGGACTGTCAGTAGGATTGTGGGGCATGCCCAAATGAACCCTGCCTCTGTCAGAACCCTGTGGATATCAAGTGAGTCGTTTGCAAGCCCAGTTCCTTTGTTCCTGCTAAGAAACAAGTTGACCATGACATGCCTCACCCTTGATCACTGCATAGTAGTGTGGTGTCACCCCACAACTGAGAAATGTGGCTTTATTACAGCCTTCCTTTTGTCTGATCCCTGCAGCCATCACAAACATCCCTAGTCAACCTTCTCTGTCAGTGTCCCTGGCTTTGAGTGTGACAGATGCTACAGAAACTGACAAGGAGATCAGGTAAGTAATGAGCCCAGGTATCTCCAGGGTCTTTGTCCCTCCTGACACTCTGTTAGATTTTCATAATATAGCCTGCAGCCCCAGGCTACTGGGAAATGGCTCTTGTCGTTAATATTGTGGTGGGGGAGGGGAGAAACAAGACCAGGATAATTGCATTTTTCCTCTTTCTCTCCCAAGAACTCAAATAACTTTGGGAGCAGTCTTAACTTTGTATCTTCCCAGCTGTCTGAGGCTCAGGATACACTGGCATTGCTTTCATTCCAATGGGTACTTGAAGTGCAGAAAGGCATGGTGACAAGATTAAGTTTGTGGGGACTGTCACAGAGTGCAAAGTTTCAATGGGGGCTCCTCCCCTTAATGCTTCCTTCCCCACTCTCAAGACAATGATAAGGCAGGATGCTACTGTCCACACCTCACCACACCCACTCACATCTTTCCTACAAGAGTACCACTGCTTAGAACACTGCCTAGACACATATGAACTACTGATGACAGGCATCCAGCCAGGAGCAGGCTATGGGGCATAGTTGGTAATTAAAAGCCATTTTGTGAAACTTGCTGTCCTAGAGATAAAAGATAAGAGATCCTTGGTTTTTAAGACATGAATTCTGGGTAAACACGGAATTCGTTGGTGAAACAGCCAGTCAATAAAGTAAGGGATTACTGCGCAAAGCCTCCTGAAATCAAGAAGCTGCCAAGAGCTGCCAAACAGATCATGGCTCCCAAGTGCACACGGGGCTCCAGAAAGCTCTGTGAGCCTCCAGGGAGAGGATCATGGAGCCCTGTGGAAGCCCAAGGATAGAGGCCAGGCTTGCTGGAGAAACTGGCTGCCTGTGAGTACCAGGGTATCAGGTGAGAAGCAAAGGATCAGGCTTCCTCAAAGCCTTCCTGCTCATCAATCAGTTTGGCTGTAAAGACGCAAGAGTGTAGGTAGGAGGGAGGATTTAGAAAGGATGGCCACAGGGCACTCAGAACAGCTGTCTAACGAGTATCATCATAGACAATTGCCTTCAAAAGCATGATGCAATATATAAATACATACATCTCCCTCCCCCTGCAGGAAAAAAAAAAAACCCCTAGGAAATGGAAAAACACAAGGCATGTTTAAAGGAAATTCCCAGGGCTGGAGAGATGGCTCAGCCATTAAGGGCTAGGCTCACAAGCGAAAATATAGAAGAACCTCCCAGCATTGGCCAAGGTACGCTGAATGACATTTCTGAGTGTGTAAATGGTAAGGGCGGCGAGTCATCTCAAACTCCTTCAGAGTGTGCATCGCGTGAGCTTGGCATTCCCCTTTGAGAAGCATATGCTAAAGAAATATGCACGAACACACGTGCAGAAAGATTTACGTGTGAAGATGTGTGCCCTAACATTATTTATCATAGCAAAAGATTGGAAACAACCTGTTTCTACAAGGATGAAGGGATGGCAAAATAAATTATGGGACACCAGCATGACAGGAAATGATACAGCCACTAAAATATCTGTAGAGAAATATTTAATGACACGGAAAATGTATGATATATAGTTGAGCAAAAAGAATAGCTGATTGTAGAAAGTTTTAAGCAGTGTGAGGATAATTGGGGGATGTCTGAAGCAGAGTGAATAGACCTTAACATTTTAGGAAAGGTTAAGGCTGGGCGATGGATTGTGAGTGATAATTATTTTCTTATTTGTACTTTTAAAAACATCTCAGCAATGAACTCAGAATGTTGGCAGGGTCGGGTAGGGTGGAGAGCTGGGGGACATCAATTTTGTGTGCCAGGAGTCAAGGGGCACTTTTGGAAAGAACTACCCCTCCTCCGTCCTCTGCTCTCCATGGAGATGCTGGATGGACATCTGTGTACTGAGCTGAGGTTCTTACCCTCAGCCTGCTTCTCTCATCCCCTGGAACCTACAAGAGCCTTTTCATTCTTAATGACATCACCGGTAATATTGCCAACTGTGAGAAGGAAAAGGACAAAAAGGTGTGTGTGTGTCTGTGTATCTCTCTCTCTTTGTATGTGTGTTCTGTGTGTATTCATGTCTCTCTCTTTGTGTGTGTGTGTCTGTATATGAGTGTGTCTCTGTGTTTTTGTGTCTCTATGTATTCATGACTCCCTGTATATGCGTCTCTCTGTTTCTCTCTGTGTGTGTGTGTGTGTGTGTGCGCGCGTGTGTGCATGCATGCGTGTGTACCTGTGTGCGTGTATGTTTGTGTGTATATGAGTGTGTCTCTGTGTCTGTGTGTGTTCATGATTCCCTGTGTGTGAGTCTCTCTGTCTGTCTTTGTCTCTCCGTGTGTGTGTGTGTGTGTGTGTGTGTGTGTGTGTGTGTGTGTTTGAGTGTTTTTTCATAAGTTGAGTGCTCATAGACAGATGTGGTTTTGGTGCTGTGGAAAATTACTATAGCAACAGGCTGAAGGGACAGCCCTGGGTACTGAGAGAACTCATTCAAATCTCTTATTAACTCTCAGATTTTTTTTTTAAAAAAAGGAACTTGGGCAGGGAGGGAGGAAAAAAGGCAGACAAAAAAAGAGAGGAAGAAGCAGATATTGAGGTTTTTTTCTGGGGGGGGGGGGACTCCACACAGCCAGGCAGAGGTTAACAAGGAGCCTGGCTACCCCTGTGGAAGATGGCAGGATGTGTTTAAATGTGCAATTAAAATAACATTAAGAGAGGTCAATGTGCCTGAGCAGTTATGAGGACTACTGAGAAACCAGGGAAGAGCCCAGAGCAAGGCTTGCTCTCTGAAGCACATGCTTAGTTCAGGGACTGGTGCCAGGTGGCACCTCAGCTGTCCAGCTGTTTCCAGCTGTCTATATGGCCCTAATCACCTGATTTCTCTCTGTGGAACCTGCCTCTCTGACAAACTTCCATGTCCACATCTCTATGTCTGCTTGGCCATCACTCTGAGTCACTACGAGTCTAATGAAAGTGCCTTCCCTGTGGGTGAGAGCAAACCAGGTATGCTGTGCCCTGGTCCCCACCCAGCTGACCCCTGACAGCTGATGATAACCTCCCAGGGCCTCAGCTTCTTCTTCACCTCTGCGATGAAGACAACACCTTGGAGAGGACTGTGCTGTGAAATGACAGGGAGGCACTTTACAAGCTGTTGAAAAGCTGTCATGGCTGAGGACAGGCTGACACTCAACACCATACATAAGTGGCGCCATATGTGCACTGTCTGACAAGCGGCCCCCACCGGATCCTCTCAAGTCTGACTCTAGGTCCAACTGGCCTCTCAGCCCCACCAGGTGCTAAGTGTTTCTGAGTGGCACCCTCATCCTGCTTTCTCGTTGAGGGAACTATTGTCCATGGAAACAGAATTAGATAGAGGGGAAATCAACATTCAGATCCAGCCCAGGACCAAGGGGCAGCCTTAGCTCAAGTCAGGGGAGATGGGGTATGAAGGGTTAACCATGCTCCCAGCCACCACCCAAGCCGTGCTCCCACCTTCAGGAGGATGGTGTGGGACATGGAGGCATTGGCATGGATGATGATAGTAGCTGTCTTGTCATCCCGGATCTCCTTGAGGAGTGGAGTGGGGTCCCGTGTGTCATCCAGCATCCGGACGGAGAGCGTGTCCTTGGAGATAAGGAATTGCCGGAGCAACTTCTCCAGGTTTAAAAGGCCTGAAACAGGAAGGAGGGAAAAGACCCTGAGGGTCTGCAGAGCTGCTTCCACAGATGCCCGGGCAAAAAGTGGGGGCACATGGTGACTCAGGCTGGAGACAACTCAGGGCCAGTACAGTTCAGGACCAGTGTAGCTCAGAGCCAGCGCTGCAAGGCCTCTAAACCCCAAGCCAGTTTCTCTGCCTCTCGGGCTTCACTTATGCCATCTAAATATAAAGAGCATCGAGAAGCTCCCATCAGCTCCCCCCAGTAGTCCTCTACTGTTAGATAGAACACGAGGCCCCTTCAGGGATGCAGGGCAGGGTAAGAGAGCACCCAATCCTTCCTTGAAGCACTATGCCTAGTGGCTGAGAGCTAGATTTAAAAAGCAGCAGCCCTGGATTTCTTTTCCCACTTCCAGAACCTTCTTATATAGCCAGCTATATAGTCGGGTCCTTCTCTAGGAATGACACATCCTAACAGTGAGCAGCTCCTGGGCTGTGTGCGCGTCCGGTGATGCATTGCAAAGCTCTCAGGTGCTCAGGAAAACCCAGAAGTGTTCCTTCAAGCTCCATCAAGAAAAGCCTTCGCTTCCATTTTGATGGTGGCAGAGCAGTTCCCTCAAGATCCCGAGGCCCAGGAAAGAGTCCTAGTAAACCTCTTTGAATTCCTCAGAGCTCTGTGGCTGCTCTAAGATGAGGTATTATCATGATCATAAAAGACAAGGCTTTAAACAGCAGTAAGCCTGGGCTCGGAGCCAAACGGCGAAGGAGACCCTGTGCTAAGGATTCTGCCCTTCCCCTCCACCCCCAACTAGTTGATGCCATGGGTCTAGGTGGGTAGAAATGACCCAGAACAACATGACTGAGATTAGAGGGGTTTAATTCTGCCTGTCCCTGCCAAGGCAGTCCAGGGGGAAGGCAGATGTGGGGTCGGCGGGCCATATCCCTGGAGCCAGCATTCTTGAGACTGGTGGAACGGCACCTGCAGGCACTTGCTCACAAAGCAATGACAGGAGTAGCATTTATCAAGCCTTATTATGCTCTGGCTAATGTACTAAAATTTTTACATGGCTTATCTTATGTAAGTCTTCACTACAATACTGTATAGTATTAAAATTCCCATGTTCCAAGGAGGATGGGAGGCAGGGAAGGCACCTCATCCTGTGGGCGGCACAAGAAGGCTGATTTTTCTACCACTCTATGTTCCCTGTGCTGCCTGCTTTGACACTAGCTAACTCTGTATTCATTTCAGAGATGCCTTCAACACAGCCCATAAAGACTGTACCCTCCTGAGGTTCAAAGATAGATAACATAATTGATAGGTGTCGCTGAGGAGCATCCGCCCACCTCCTTGTGTCATAGCAGATGCTATGACTTGTGCAGGCACACATGGGAGGGACACAGCTGGGACTATAATTCTCTCTTTCTGATCTCCACCCAACCCCTTTACCCATGAGACCATGTTGCCTCTTGGGACAGAGCAGGTGGCAGCAGACACTGTGCCTACACAGCTCTCCAGGGACATGGGCGTGCATCTGAAGACTTAAGTGAGGGAAGCCAACGCTCGGTGTGTTTGTGTTTGTTTGTTTTAACGATCAGAAAGAATGAATTTGTTTGGTTTGAAACAAAGAACCAGAGTGGGAGCTTGAGAGCCTGTGTGGTAGAGGAGGAAGCCTGGGAAGATGTGGCTCCTATTTTTGTGGAATAACTTTCTTGGCAAACAGGAGCCACGTGGTGTGTCGTGGTTTGAATGAGACTGGCCCACATAGGCTCATAAGTCTGAATTCTTGGTTCCCAGTTGATGGAACAACTTTAGAAGTATTGGGGGTGTGGCCTTGTTGAAGGAGGTGTGTCATTGGGGGACTTGATGCACACAGACAGCAGGCAGACACAATGAATCCTGCCTTCGGGAGCTTAAAAGTAAGTCAGGCAGATAGTGAAGTTAAGTTGCACTCCTGTTTTTGTTTAGTGACCTAAATGGATTTAGACTCCAGTGAGTGCAGCCTCTTTTTGTCCTAGCTGCAAGATGGGGAGAGGAGAGAGTACCCCTTTCTCTGAGATGATATCAGAGGCTAGCCCCCACCAGACACAGACCCCCACTTCTGACCCAAAAGGTCAGGGTAGAGGGCACAGAGATGGCCTTCCAGAGTCTCAGCCAAGGGAGTATAGGAGTGATCACAGAGGCCAGAGGGATTAAAATGTGGAAGCTGAGTGACCCCACAGGCCGGGTACCATTGAGAATCTTTGAAGCTTGGCTTGAGAGAGGCTAACCAAGTTCCAAATGTGGAAGGTATCCAATGGGCAATGCCATTCAGTGGAGTAAGACCAGGAAACCCAGGTAAGACAGTGGCATTGTGGGCAGAATGGTGATCCCTGACAAAGGCAGCCCAGGGACCCTCCATCCTTATCCTGGCAGGTGCACTGAGCTCAGGGGAAGGAGCTCCCCAGGTCGCCGACACACCAGAGACCCTGCTCCAGCCCATCTGTGGCCACTGACTCCTTGGCTGCTGCTGTGTGACCCTATGAACAAGAACAACACAAGTCCTCTAGTCACCCCATTTTCTGTGTGTTAAGAGGGAGGCCTAGAGACAAGGGCATGGAGCATCCCTAAAAGTGTGCACCCCCCTAACTACCCATCAGAAAATTAGTCCTTCCTCCACCTTCTTCCTGGAGTGGCTAAAATAAACACAATCTTAAGGCCTGCATGCAGCTCAAACATGGCAAAGGAGTTAGTGGGGACAATGTTCCCCCTCTATGCCTCCATGACTTGGAAATCAGGAGAAAGGTTATCCTTTAGAATTGTCAAGTAGCTCCGAGGTGTCAGTCACCCCAAAAGGGGCTCTGTGAATCTTGCTTTTGCCTTATTGAGCTTTCCTGCCTCTTTTCCTGAAGACCTCTCTCCTTTCTCTAGGCTTCACCCATTTTCCCCTTCTCCCAACACTTACAGGAGCAGTCAACCCAGCTCCTAAAACAGAGCCTCTTCTGATAAATCACATAAAACATTTGCCAGAATACACAGTGCCCTGAATTTCAAGGCATTCTATCCTGATGAGGCCATTGTCGGCTAGAGATATCCTAATCTGAAAACTCATTGTACACACTGCCACTGAGGAATGCTGTGGCTTAGCAATGCCACATACTGCACACTCTAGGGTGGGGTTCCCCTTGTGATCACATGACTCACTGTCACTGCCCAGCATCCCAAGAAAGTGTGAGACCTAATATGATTGTCCAGGGAAAGGATCTAAATCAAAATGTCAAGTGTGGAATGTATGTGTTGGGATGGGGGTGGGGTGAGGTTCAACGTCAGGTGTCTCCTTCGGTCCCTGCCTGCCTTCGTTTTCCAGTCATAGCCTCTTTCTGAATCAGAGGCTCACCTATGCCGCTAATGCCTGACAAGCCCAGGGGGGTGTCCTGTTTTTACCTCCCTAGCACCGAGATCACAGAGCACATGCTGATCCCACGTTTTTACGTGGGTGCTGGAAAACCCAAACGCAGGTCCCCATGCCTGTGTGGCAGTGCTTTGCCTACTGAGCCATCTTGAGATGGCTCCTTAGGGTCGCTTTCCACCAAAGGCACATTGCTTCTGCCAGTGGTAGAGGTAGGAAAATGTAAGTTAGATCATTGTAAGTTGGGGCCATCCAAATACAATGCTATATATCTGAAAGATTTCCCTCAGGAAAGGCAAGGAATCCTCTCAGACATCTCTGCACGGCCCCAGCTTAAAAACAAAATGGCAAATGCACCACGCTTGTTGGACTGGAGTGAATGAGAAACTGAGGGAACTAACACTGAGGCCAGGAGAACAGCAGTGCCTGGCAAGACCTGTCACATCGTCACTAAACAAGCAGCTCAAAGGAAGTATTGAAGCCTGAGGAAGTACGGGAGAGGCAATCAGAAGACAGATTCAGCCCTGATGGCCTCAGGACTGTGAGGGGTTAGAGGTCACAGGGAGAGAGGCTTGCTCACACGAGGGAAGCATCTTCTACTTCATTGTCTGAGGATGCAATGGACAGTGTGTGTGGCAGTTTGGCTTCCCATCGATGGGGGCAAAGAGGCCTTTGGAAGTCCCTCTTGTGGACTACTGTCTAGGGAATTAAACTATGGGTGGGAAGTAGAAAGAGGGGAATCAGGGAGTCTCTGATTCTTCAAATGAAAAAAAAAGATACTTAAAAAGGACTTTTCAAACTAATTTTGTAGTGTGTATATGTGTGAGTGTGTGTATGTGTGTGTGTGTGTGTGTGTGTGTGTGTGTCTTCCCATATGTGTACATGCATGCTCTCGTGGAGGCTAGAGAACACTTTCTGAAGTCAATTCTCTTTCTACCATGTGGGTCCTGGGGTTACAGCTCAGGGTGTCATGCTTGGTGGCAAGCCATCTTGCAGGCCCCCCAAGTTGGTACTTTTGATCCTAAGCAGTGGGAGACTTTCTTGGTACAGCTGAGTGTGTCTCACCACCATTCTCACTTCCTAAATCTAAGGATTTACCAGGTCCAGCTGCCACCACAGGGGTTAAACTCTGTCCTCTCTTCAGGTGTCCACCTCCATCCCAGCCATTCTCTCTTGTAGGATTGGGACAGGATGCTGGCCCAGTAGCAGGCCTGCCTGCCAAGGCTGCACCAAGGAGCCTGGGGAACCCATTAGTCTCCATCAGGATTAAAGTGGATCAATGAGGAGCACAGTAGCCAGCTGCTCTGGGAGGAAGGGCATACGCTGCTTTCCAGAACTAGAAGGGCTGGGAAAGTGCAGCCAGTGTTGGTGGCAGCCACAGGACAAGCACAGAGATGCTTGAGCAATTTCTCTGCAGGGGACACAAAGGATCCAAGATCAGAATCTAACAACAGGGACTGGGGAGACAGCTCAGGGTGAAGGTGCTTGCTGTACAAATAAGGAGGTCCCCAGTTTGGATCTTTAAGACTTTGAAAAGCCAGGTGTGGTGGCAAATGCTTGTGACTCTGTGCTGCACACATGCACATGCACGTACACATGCACACACACGTAAATAAATAATAAACAAATAAAATGTAAAAAGAAAAGTGGAGTGACCGGGAAAGATATTTAAACATCAACATTTGGCTTCCACATGTGAGAGCACACGCATGCACGCATACACACAGACACATAAATAAGTAATAAACAAATAAATGTACAAAGAAAAGTGGAATGACTGGGAAAGACATTTAAACATCAACATTTGGCTTCCATATGTGAGAGCGCGCGCACACACACACACACACAAGAAAGCAGCTATGTCCTGGTGCTGGGAATTAGCTCAGTTGATCAAGCACTTGCTACGGATGCAGGAAGGCCTGGCTCCAACCTCTATCCCCATATAAAGTGAGCAAGGGCTTGCACACAGTGATCTCGGCAATCAGTTGTTACAGACAGAAGGTCAGAAGTTCAGGCTTATCTCTGGCTACATAGCAAGTCTGAGGTCAACCTTTGGCACAGGCAACCCATCTCAAAGGAGAAAATACAGAACACTATCTAGTCCAGCTGGTCTGCTCTCAGCCGCCCTTCCCCTCTGCCTCCACTAGCAGAACCCTGTCAGTATAGCACTTGGTCCTGAGAAGTGCTCTGTTTCCCAGGGAGGGAAGCAGCTAATGCTGCCAGCCTGACCTTGGGGGACCTTGGGAAGCATGTAATAAGTTCAGTGAGTGAGATGTGGGGCCCGCGAGTGCCCTTGACCTTCGGAGTACTCGTTTTTTCTTCCCTTGCCAAGTGTCAGGCTCAGGCTGTATGGCTATCAAACTTCCTCTGTGGCACCAATCTTTTTTTCTTTTCACAGGGAGCGGGGGATGTCAGCTAGAGACTACTTCTTTTACTTACATAACTCAGGATGACCTCAAACTCAGTACCTTCCTCCTTCTATGTCCTGAGTGTTGCCGTGCCTGGCTGGAGAGACTAAATCTGACCAGAGAAGGCAGAGGTCCAGAGTGACTGACTAGTCACTGAACGGAGAAGGGCACTTTTCCGATTCAAGGGTGGGAACAATGCCTTTCACCTGGTTCTGTCTTGTCCCACCTCATACCTAAGGCAGGCCCCCAGGGACAGGGTGGGTGGAGAAGGCTGTGGGGCTCAGGTGGAAGGGAAGAAAGGCAAAGAGCTGGAGGTCTGGGCAGGTGGGGACCAAGCACAGCTGTTCAACTCCAACATCTGGCCTCCAGGTGCACCACTCACAAGGGCACCACTCACTATGCTCCCCACATGTAGGAAAAGGTGGTCCTCACTCCTGTCCCTCCTACGTGCATCAGAAGAGTGAGCAAGGCCAAGGGAGGAGGGAACCATGTGACCTTAAAATCGTATATCACCTCTCTTTTCTCCCTATGTATAATGATACTGATAATAGAACCTGTTGTGTATGGTGATCTTCAGTTCTCTGGTTTAAATTAGAGGATTTAAGCCGGGCGTGGTGGCGCACGCCTTTAATCCCAGCACTCGGGAGGCAGAGGCAGGCGGATCTCTGTGAGTTCAAGGCCAGCCTGGTCTACAAAGTGAGTCCAGGATGGCCAAGGCTACACAGAGAAACCCTGTCTCAAAAAACCAAAATAAACAAACAAACAAACAAACAAATAAATAAATAAATGTTCGGGTAATGTCTGGGATCAAACCCAGGACCCAAGAACATAAGGTTGAAAAAAGATAATATAAAACACCCGGAAGCATGCGCAGCACACACAGGAAGTGTCCCTGGAATCAGTGTCCCCTCCCAAGATCAGCCCAAGGGTGACTGGTTAAATCTGAAACATGAAGCAAGAGGCTTCTCACAGTTAAATCTGAAACATGAAGCAAGAAGCTTCTCACAGCAGCTCATGGACCAGGCCCACTACTGCCCCAGCTAGGCTTTGAAAGGGTCCTGAGTGTCAATCCATAATGTCCCTTGCTGGGATCCCACTGCCTCAGGCCAAGTTGCAGCCATGAGATAACAGCAGTCAATTCTGCAATGGGCTTTATTGTCTCCAACAACAGGAAAGGTGGAGGGATCTGCGGAGCATGGAACAGCTCCTCTGGGTTACAACAGGTGGGGTTCTCGCTCCTCTCCCACTTGTGCAGAAGTGTGTGCGTGAGTGCATGTGTGTGGTGTGTGTGATTTTTTTTTCTTCTTTCCTTCTTATTTTATTTAATTAATTTATTCAGCTTATAGCATGTTTTCAAGTGGAGGCCAGAGGTTGATTTTAGGTGCCCTCAATCACTGTCCTTATTTTTTGAGGCAGGACCTCTCTGAAACTGGAGCCCAAGGATTTGGCTAGATTGGCTGGCCAGGGAGTCTCCTGCTTCTGCTTCCCCAGCATTGAGATTGCAAGTGTTTAGCATGGACCAGATTTTTATGTGGGTTCTATGAAGATCCAGACGGGAGGCCTCCTGCTTGCATAACAGACACCTCACTAATTGCCATTTCCTCATCCCTAGGATGGTTCTCCGACACATGACCATCCTGCCTCTCTCTTAGGCAAGGCTCCCTCCTCTTATCATGACAAGCGTGTCCCCACAGCAATAGTGGGGACCCACAGCTCCCTTTGGGAGCCCTCAAACAGCCAACTCCTTTGGTTCTGTGGGGATGCCTAGGAGGGCCATGACAGGGCCACCCACTCCATCTCCTCTCTCAGCCCTTTTAGAAATAAGATTTATAGATGTTCTGACAATTTTTTTCTCTCGTTAAAGAAAAATAATGTAATTCACTATGTAGCTCTGCCTGGTCCCAAACCTGCTTATTAAAAAAAAAAAAAATACTCCTTCTGGGAAACAGGAGCATACCTGGGTCGGTTCCCCCACGGTACAATCCCCATTATGCGATGAGGCTGAGAAATAGAATTAGATTCCTGTTCCTAATTCTGCCCTCAGTGTCTCTTGGCCCAGCATTAATAAGGAAGATGGAAGAAGGGTTCATGCCAAGCTCTGAGCCACATCTCCCTTCAGCCCCTCATTTCCTCCACCTTTGATTAGATTTTTAATCTTCTCTGCCCTTGAACTTCTCCTGCCTGCCTGCCTTCCTCTGGCCTGGTGGGCAGGTACAGAAGGCAAGCAACCTCCTGAGTTCTCTAAGCTGAACTTTAAGCTGTGGCTGAAGAGGCCCTGAGCCTGTGGCTGGACAGCCTCACATCTTCCAGACTCTGGACCGTGTTCAACCACCCTGCCCTTCTTTTTCGAGGCCTGCGGGAACCTCTGCTCCGAAAGTCTTCACTCTTACCAGGCAGAGTCCACCCTCAAGCTGCTGCCCTGGGCTTGTTTGTATGGATCTGTGGAGAGGGGAGGGTGCCGCCCAGAGAGGCAAACCCCAGCCTAAGCTCAGAGGACCCGAAGAAGAGTCCTGGCTTTGCCATGACAAGACCTTAAAGGCCCTTAAGAACCCCAACGCTGTTTTCTCCACTCCAGTGTGACTCGGTTGAGGAGAGAACGCCATGACTCTAATAGAAAGAGTACCGAGTGGGAGGCACCCGTACCCAGGAAAGTACTCAGTGCAGAGTGGATATTTACCTACGCCTGAAACCACAGATTTCCCTAGGCCCCACAGGAACTAAAGGAAAGGCACAGGGCTCAGTTTATAAGCGAGAAGGGCCATGGCTCAGACACGAGAAAGGATTTCCTGACGGGCAGGTGAGACATTGTTAACTAGCATTGAGGTACACTCGGAGAGCACTTTCGCCAGGAGATATTGTGGACAGCCTTCTCCTCTGTCTCACAAACCCCAGCTGTGTAAGTCCTGTTAGAGCGGCCTTGAGGTAGTTGATTCCCAAAACTGGGAGGTGGGCTAGATTCTAGACCACCACTCACTGCTGCTGGGTACTATAGACAGAGGGCAGAAATGCAATGCCTCCCAACCACATTCCATCAAGTATGAACACGGGCATCTCAGGAGGTCCATGCCACAAGGACAAAAGAAGATGAAAGTTTGCCCTCTTTTTACTTTTTTTCTTTTCTTTTTCTTTTTTCTTTCTTTCTTTCTTTTTTTTTTTTTTTTTTTTTTTTTTGCCACAGAGCTCTTTGCCCGTAATCACTCATATTGAAGCCATGCTGTCCAAGAGAGCTTTCTATAGCACTGAAATGTTCTGTCTCGGTGTTTGCTAGTTTGGGGCCACTAGCTACACATGCCTGTCGAATACCTCAAGTAAGGCTAGTGAGACTAAGGGACTAGATTTTTATTTTTAATGCACCTTTATTTTATTGTTTCTTTAAAAGGGGGTCTCGCTCTGTAGCCTATGAAGTAGTAATCCCCCTGCCTCAGCCTCCCAAGTGCTGAGGTTACAGATGAGCACCACCTCACCCAGCTCTGAAATTTTCATTTTACTTAATTCATATTTTAAATTTAAGTAGTCATAAGTGACCTGGGACTGTTGCATGGGTCAGATTAGATCCAGAGGAACCCAGTTTGACAAATAGAGGGGCGCTACTGGCAGTACGTTGAACTTCTCTCCAAGGAACCTGGGTTTAAGCCTTGACTCTACCACTTGTTAGCTTTGGGATTCCAGACAGGACGACTATTCTCTGAGGTTCTGCTTCCTCTCTTGTACTGAAGGAGTTTGACTTCTGTTCATTGAGCCCTCCAGTGAGCCCCCCAGCCTAACACACCCCATTCCCTACAAACTCACTTTCTTGTCTTAATTGCCTCAACACCCAGGCTGACTGACAGGGAGAGGAGCTGGTGTGTTCTTGCACATGACTCATGTGTGAGCCTTCACAGGCTCTGTTTGCTGGAACCCCTCTGAAGCAGCATTCTTCTCCAGGCCTAAGGGTCTCCAGATCCTAGAGTTGAACTCAAGCGCCCAACCCTTGCCTCATTTTCATCTACTGGAACTAGTTGCTCCCTAATGGCCAACCCAGCATTACGATGACCATTCTTCTGCGGATGTCCTCAAGGAAGAGACCTTCTAGGTCCCTCAGTGAACACAGGACCTACATCAACATTCCTGTGCCTGACACACATGGGCCTGGATTTCCTTCCTCAGCTTCCTTCCATCTTCTATGAATAGATATCCTTAATGGTCCCAACTCCTCCTCAGGCACTGAACCAGTCCCTGACCTTCCCTTTCTCTTTCCTTGGCCTGCATCTCTCTTCCCCATGAACCTAATCCCTCTGAATCTTTCCAGGTTCATCTGGAGACTTTGCATGGCACCAGTGGGCTCATAGACACCACCCCCCGAGCCCCCCCCCGCCCCCGCCCCCGAGCTACAGTGCTCACTTGATACTTAGCATCAACTCTCAGGGAAGAGCCCACATTGTAGCCAGTGGCCCTTCTCCTTCCTATCCACTTTGGTCTCTGAGGGAGCTTGGGCTGTATGGAGAAGACTTATTTAGTTCTGCTGCACAAGGTTTAGGACTGTGAGTGAGTCATTTTACCCCCGAGTCTCAACTTCCTCAACTTGGAAATGAGGGTTGCCATGCCTTCCATATCCCTCGGTGATTGTAATAATTAGGTACAGATAACTCATATGGGCGAGCAGGTTTTGCTGAGTAGACAGACATTCAGGGAAACTGGAGGATAAATACAAAGGTGCACACATGGAGGCACTCAAGTGTGACCGTCTGGTGAAATGGGTGGTTCTGACCTGTCACGTGGCTTTGTTTTTAGACATGACTTGGAGTCAGACTAGGCTAAAGGGAGGCCTTTGCTCAGAGCAGCTCAGACAAGTTGAAGACAGGTCCCGGCAGAAGAGACACACATCCATGAGTGAGCACAGCCCATGATGACCTGCGGGGTCAGTGCAGGTGATGTGCTAGGTTCAAGCACTGGCCACCAGTACACACCTGTGGCCAGCATCTCACTAACAGAGAGTGGGTACACAGATGTTACCTGGAATATATGAGCATATATGTTTTGCTGGCTCAAATTAGCTAAATCTCATAAACACTGAATTTATGTCCCAAATTGTGTGAGAGACACTAAAAATGCATTTCCAAACCTGTGTTTGCAGAAAGAAAAAAAGAAAGTGCTTTATCAGGAATTGACCTTGGACCTTGTTCCATCAGCAAAACCTGCTCTCCGGGGAAGATGCTCTTCAGCTCATCAAGTACAAATGCATTCAATTTTGTATTCCCACCTCTCCCCTTCTCTCTTTGTACCTCCTTAACAATGAGGCTGAAAATGTGGGAATTGAGTTTGCAGATACAAAAAGACTTGGCAGTTGGCCAGCCTCCCTGCAACCTAATTCCATGCCCAGGTAGTACAGGCAAAGGGTGCTTATGGGCACTGTTTCTCTTTCACACACACACACACATACAGAGAGAGAGAGGGAGAGAAGAGAGAGAGAGAGAGAGAGAGAGAGAGAGAGAGAGAGAGAGAGAGGAGAGAGAGAGAGAGGAGAGCGGGGAGAGAGAGAGAGAGAGAGAGAGAGAGAGAGGAAAGAGAAGAGAAGAGAAGAGAAGAGAAGAGAAGAGAAGAGAAGAGAAGAGAAGAGAAGAGAGGAGATTGCACCTGTTTGTTGTCAGACCAGGGTTTTAGGGACACCTCCCCTTCTGGATTGTCACAAACCTAAGTGTGGCCAAATGAACAAGACCATCCTGTCTGGACATGGGCTAACCTGGGGATACGTACATTCTGCTTTGGCACAGATGAGGCAGGCGGTGGTGCAGTTGAAGAAGTTCAGGATCCCAGCCACAGCCACGCTGATGTCGGTGTTGCTGGGGTGAAGGTTCAGGGTGGTGAATCTCTGGAGCTGGAACCTGACAAACTCCTCTGGGGCCACTTTGAAATGAGGGACCTGGCAAGAGGATCAAAAAGAGGCAGCAGGGAGGAACCAGAATGAGTGAGAGAGGGGAAGCAGGATGGGTGACCCAGGCTGCGCCTGAGCATGTCTTCTTTTGTTTAACGCCTTTGACACACACCAAAGGAAAAGAAGCAAGCAGGACCTGGGCTCTGAGTCCATGGGCATGTGATGCAGTAACATCCTTGGCAAAGCCCAGAACAAGGCACCCTTTGGCTAGAGACCTCTGTACATCCTCTGTGGTATAGGAGTCCAATCACTCTTGAAGGCAGTGTCCTTACAGAATATTATCTGTAGTTAATAAATTGGAGCAAAGATGGTGGGAAGAGACAAGCTCCCTATAGAGAAGAGGCCTTCAGCCTGACCCAACATAAATGGTATGTAGTAGTTCCCAGCAAGCTTTCTGGGTAAATCCCAGAGGCAAGGGGCAAGCAGGAATGGCCCTGGATTCATCAGCACTGCTGCCTTCGCACCGCTTCTACTAGTGACGTTTCTAGAAGATGCCACCTTCCCCCCTTCACTGGGAGAGAGATATCAAGAGGCGCCAGTGGTGGCTTTATTGACAGCTTTGGCTATTTGGTAGGTAATAGGAAAGTGAAATTGTAATAAGCTGCCATCCACCTTGATTTTACTCAGGCACCCTCATGCCTGGTACTGAGAGCTGGGAAAGCTGAAACTGAGCATGAGTCTGTACGGACACGGAAGCAAGTGAGATTGAAAGAAGGATTTCCTGATGGTGAGGCGCTTGGCTTCTAGAATGGATTAGTCAGTGGCGAATACAAAAGTTTTCTCTGCCTGGCTTTGCTCAGAGGCTCTGCTCCAGGGGTCTGGGATAATGCTGTGATAGCGGTCTCTGTGGGATCCCACCATCTCATCCTCTTGTGATTTAGTGAGAAGTATGCCAGGAACCAGAGCTCTTTGGAAACTGAGATGGGGAGAGAGCAAAGATCTGGTAAAAGTGGAAGAGAGAATTGCCCGAATTCAATGAGGCTTAGTCCCTGACAGAGCACAACCATTTCTTCCCCCAACAGGCCCTTCGTGGTGCAGAATTGACAAGCCTGGTGAGTATGAAGGATGGCTCTCAAGGTCAGAGCTGACCCAGTGCTTTTCGGGGGGGGGGGGCAGGGTCTTTCCTCCTGCTTGCATTTTGTATTCCACACAATCGATCCAGAGTAACACATACACTTTGAAGGCAAGAGAGGTGACAAATGAGCCAGACGACGGGCCAGACTGGGTATAAGTCAGGTGGCCTAGCGGACTCAGACCTAGACATTGGTGTCTCTGACCTGACTCCTCCCTGTGTGACCATCAGTCCACTGGTTCCCCCATTGTGGGGAGCCCTTGGAGACATTGATAAACTCATAGCTCCCAGTCCTGGATTTTGTAGTTTTTGGAGTCTATAGGCTATTTTTGTGTCTAGGTTCTACTGTGTGATTCAGGAGCAAACCATTTAACTTGGCTAAACTTCATCAAAAACAGAGCTGACCTCAGGTGTTTCTGAGAGTCCAGGAAGAGAGAATGTGATTTGGCGTCAAGAAGAAAACAGCCCTGAAACGCACACACAGTCAGTGCCTGGACAATGCCTGGCTTCCCTCTCTCTCTTCTCTCTTCTCCGAGTGCAGAGCTTTCCAGAGGCCCTTTTAAGTGCACAAAGGAGAGGGTGGAGGGGTCTCCCCAGGATGGAGGCAAGTGTTGGATCATGGGCACGACCTCTCTGGCAGGCTGCTGGAGTGGCAGCCAGCTGCTCTGTGGCCTGGGTAGGGGTAGCCAGGCCTCACCTTGCTGGTTCTCTCTCTTGGAGAAAAATCGATCAATGATTGATTCGAGATTGCAAATTCGTTCCAGAAAGTCACCACAGTGGGGCTGAGGGGAGAGCAGGAGGCAGGAAGCAGCCAGCCACAGGGTCTCAGAAATATCAGCAGCATTTAAAGGGCTGGAACCCACAGCAAGGACTCCGTAACTTTTCCCTGGAGTCAGGCCTCATAAAATATTAACCAAAATGCATAATCGGAGTGGCAGGCAAGGTCGCTCTGGAAGTACATGACCAGATGAAGGAAGGGTAGCTGCCTGGCTGCTCTCTGGGCACTGCCTCCTGGTTGGACTGTGGAGGACGCTGCAAATCAATGGCTCCCATGACCTCTGTCCTGAAAGGCCACACAGGGTGGAGGGTCTTGTAAGCCAATGAGAAACAGCTCCAGTTCTAAGATAGGACTATTCTAGAGGGGGCACTGGGGGTGGGGGGGATAGCAAGGGACAGTAAAAGGAGTGGGGTAGGGAAAGAGAGAGGGAGAACGCAAAGAAAGAGGAATCAGGGAAAGAATGTAGGGAGCTCAAATGCTGGCAATCTAGCTGGGTGAAGATCAGAGCCAAGGCTGGAGTAACAACCTGCCACACACTTGACTGTTACCTGAATCACAGCAAGAGGGATTTAAATTAAATGTCAGCTCCTGACTGAGCCCGTGAAATGCTGCAAGCCTTGTAGCAGGACAGAAGTGGCTTTGGGGTCTGAGCAAGCCTGAGAAGTGTGTTCCAGGGGGAGGTTCTGGGGGGCGGGGTCTGTGAGGAGCAAATCCAGCCTAGACATAACAATTCTGAGATGGGGCCTAGAGGACCAGGACCTACTCACACACCCTGATTGCAGTATCAAGAGGTCTGTTCCAGCAAGTGTGGGTAAGTAGAAGCCTGGCTGTGACTCCCCCACTTTGATAAGGGTGGCTTGCTGTGGGGGTGTTAGGCCTTCTCTGGAAGGGTACCTGCCTACTCCCCAGAGCCAGATGATGCTGGGAAGCCAAGCTGCCTCCCACACTCAAGACCACGCTTCACCTGCTTCCTACAAGCTGGTCCAGAAAGCCTTTGGGATACAGAGAGTCTGGGGGGCTGGGCGCTCTTGCCCACTGTCTTCTGGGAATGTATTTGCAGGAGAAAGGCCGGCAGCCTCTAAAAGGGCCCACAAGGATGTCTACAATCGGCAGGCTGTCTAAAGAGCAAGTTGCTAGGAAACCTGTCTTCCATCATGTTTTTTGTCCCATGAACTGGAACCAGAGGTAATGGCTTCCACACTTTGGGCTGAGAGAGTCTCCAGTGGAGGCCATACCTGTGGACCAACATCTCGCTTGGAAGAGCAAATGCAGGAATGAGTGAACAAGGAAAACAAAATAAAATCTTTCCCGTGCACTCAGAAGGCAGAGGCTTTTAGATTTTATTCCCACAATAAAACGGAGCAGTGGCTTCTTCCTCTCAGAGGTATCCTTCCCCAGAGGCCCAGGGAACAGACCACCAATAAGCTGCCTGCACCAACCACAGTGCAGAGCTCAGACCTCAGATCCTTAGCCTCATACCAAACCACTAGCATCCATCTCTGCATAACAGAGTTCACACAGGCTCTGCCCTGTCTTAGAACCCTAAGACAGCTTGGAAATCCTGTGATCAAAAATCTTTCCATCTTTTCTTTTTTTAAAAGTGTTTTATTCATTTAATATCATTCATATTACACCCCGATTGTTATCCCCTCACTTGTATCTTCCTATTCCCACCCTCCCTCCTTGTTCTGCTCTATTCCACTCCCCTAGACCTCTGACAGGGGGGCCTGCCTCCCCCACCATCTGCCCACAGCCTATCAGGTCTCCTCCTAATAGCCTGTATACCCTTCCTCTGGGGGCCTGCAAGTCCTCCCTGCCAAGGGGAAATGATCAAATTGTGAGCACCAGAGTTCATGTCAGAGGCAGTCCCTGCACCCCACCCCAACCATGAAGAGGTTCTCTGCGTGCATTGTCCTTAGTTGGTGCATCAGTTTGTGCAGGTCTCCCTGGGTCCACATCCACAGGCCTTGATGGTCTCCCCATGGGATTCCTGAACCTTCCAGGTCCTTCTATCAACCCCAGTCTGCCATACAACTCTCAGGGTCTAGCCCTATCTCCCACTGGGTGGAATCTCTCAGAGGCCATCTATGTTGGGTGAATATCCATTTATAAGTAAGTTTATACTAGGCATGTCTTTCTGGGTCTGGATTACCTCAATCAGAGTGTTCTATGTACAACCATGTTGGAAATCAATCTGGCACTTTCTTAGAAAACTAGGAATAGTGTTACTGCAAAACCCAGCTATACCACTCCTGGGCATATACTTGAGAGATGCTCCATGACACAACAAGGAGATTCGCTCAACTATTATCATAGCAGCTTTATTCATAATAGCCAGAGTCTGGAAACAACCTCGCTGTCCCTCCACAGAAGAATGGATAAAGAAACTGTGGTACACTTACACAGTGGAATACTACTCAGCCATAAAAAACAAAGGAATCTTGAGATTTGCAGGCAAATGGATGGAACTAGGAAAGATCTCTCCATCTTTTTATCACCTGGAAAAAGGAGGTGCTCCACAGGTGGTCACTGTACCTCACATTTCCATTGATGATGTTGCTAATAGCATAGCCTCCTCGGGCCCTTCCTCCACTCGAGGATCCAGTCTACAGGCACCATCCCCAGTGCAGCCCCATACTCACCTCCTTCTCTCCACAGATGTTGCTGATGATAGAACTGGAGGCTGGACTGGATGACGGTCCCAGGACAGCGACCACTCCCTTGGGGAGGATCTGACACACTGCAGCCAGGGCAAGGGCGGATTGGGAGAGAAAACAGGGCATTCAGATGATCCAGCATAGACCCTGCCCTGACTAGGTCCTCAGATCATTACCCAGTGCCCTCACCTTCTGCCTATGCTCAATCCGGGCACCTTTCTACCCCTTCCAAGCCCAAGTCTCTCCTTCTCTCCCTGGTCGGCTAGGCTCTCCGACAGTTTTATTGGTGTTTATGGACAGTATTAAATGAGGGAATGACCAAGGTTATGGCAACATACAGCCATAGCCAACAGGGGGTATAAATTGTCTGGGTCATCACTGAAGGACAGAGGTAATGGAGAATCCAAGGTGCCCCCCACCCACTTCCTGTCTGGTCTTTTGAGTGTTGGGGGATGCAGCTGCTGCAAGGGTGCAAGGTGTACATGGTACCAGAGAGGTGGCCAGCCTTCAGTCTCTCAACACCTCAGACACACAGACAGTTGAGGAGGAGCAAAAGAAGTCAGTCATGGGGCAGAGGTGGCCAAGAGATGCCAGCAGAGAAGTAAAAAAGCAGAGAGTAGAAGTCAAAGGATGCAGATGAGAGAGAGAAGGGAGGGGGGATGGAAAGGAGGTGGAGGGAGTACCGCCTGGCAGGGCCCCTCTGGCTGCCTTGTCCTGGAGCTGGTTTCCTCCTGTGCTACCTGCGGGCCAGCATCGCCGGAGACCTTGTTTTCTTCAACTGGGAAGGCTCCCTTCCTTCCTGGATGCTAGAGACTCAGCTTTCGTGGCTTACCCACATGCCTTCTTTCCTTAGACCTTGGTTCCCACATCCCTAGTTTCCACCTCTTCTCTTAGGCAGTTCGATTGTGCTATAGAGTTCTTTTCTCCTCTCGCTAGATATCTTCATGTTCTTCATGAGTGTGTGTGCTTAAAGGTGTTCACAAGTGGGGGGGGGCATGTATGGTGTATGTGTGTATGCCTGCTTCCTAGAATCTGATTGACTAATGTTGGTGGAAGGACTGTTGATCGAAGGGATCTCAGTACTCTGAGATCCTCCCCGTAGCCGTCTCTATCACTAAACACAATTATACCCATGGAAGGTATAATAATCCTAGCACAGGTTGTGCCAGCCCCTCACTGCACCTCTCTCTCTCTCTCTCTCTCTCTCTCTCTCTCTCTCTCTCTCTCGTGTGTGTCTGTGTGTGTGTGTGTGTGTGTCTGTGTGTGTGTGTGTCTGTGTGTGTGTAGGGCAGAGGTCAACGTTGGGTGTCTTCCTCTGCTGTTCTCCACTGATATTTCCATGGCAGGGTCTCTCCCTGAGCCCGGATCATACAGTTTGGGCTAGCCTGGGTAGCTGGGCAGTGGGCCCACAGGGTCCAGCTATCTTTGCCCCAGCACTGAAGTTGCAGATGCACATCACTATATCCAGCTTTAATGTGGGTGCTGGGGATTCAAACTCAGGTCCTTATGCTTGTGCGGCAAGCACTTTGCCATTGAGCCACCCCCCTAGACCCACTGGCTCACTAGATTGCAAACCCCTTTGGGCCGGCCACCTCTGATGCCAGGCACAGTGTTTTCTAGATAGGGTCCCAGAGTGCATTCATGACTGGGTGCTGAAGCATGAGGCGGGCCTGTGGTCAGAAGAGGAGGAGAGATTTAAGCTTTCAGAATGCTAGAGTTTGGGTTAAGGAACATGGGAGGAAAGAAGGGGACAGAAAGAGCTCATTTTCCATACACACCAGTGATGTCAAAGCCCAGATGGCATCCTTGGGCTGAATAAAGAGGCTCTCCGCTGCATAGTTTGACAGGGTGCCCAAAACTGAAACCCCAGTTTCACACTAATTTCCCTCTTATTCATGACAGAAATTCTCCAGGTCTGGAAATGCTGCATGCTGGCTTGTGGAGGAAGCCATCAGCCAAAACAGCCATGGGATCAACTGCATGGGGGCACAGGTGGTAGGAGAGGACTCCATGGTTCAAATCAGAGTTGTGGTGCACCATATGAACTTCCAGTCAGCTATACCCTCCCTTTACCTGTGGGCCGTCAAATCGCAAAGTGCAGAGGACTCAGTGATACTAAGTCTACCCATTCCCAGGGGCATGCAGCCTAGGGACCAGGCCTAAGCTTGGAAGAGCTGTTGCCAAACTGCCTGGGTCTTAGAGGGCATCGAATTCCCTGTAGCAGAAATTACAGATGCTTTAAACATCCATGCCAGGAATCAAACTCAGGTCCTCTGCAAGAGCAGTAAGGGCTCTTTCCTGCTGAGCCATAAACCCAGCCCTCCAAATGTATTAGTTTTTAAAGTTAGTCATAAAGTGATGGGTTTCATTATGGCATTTTGTACCTAAACATCATTATGCTTTCTTCTTATTCATCCCTCTTCTCACACTGTCCTCCTCCATCTTCCTCTGTCAGCTCTTGATGATCCCCTTCCTCCACCAAGGAAGGCTTATTGTATTCCCATGTTACAGATGTGGAAATGGAGTCATGTGTATAAGTAACTTGCTCAAGCCCATACAGGTAATATATGGCTTAGCTGGTCTTGACCTTACAGGTCCATCTGACACCAAAGCTCATGTTCTTAACCACTCTGGTTCACTCCCCTCGGCTCTTGAAAGTCAAAGCCATAGTCACTCTTGATTCTCCCACGCCTCCCTTCTAATGGCATTCTCTCACTTATTGGGGCTAGCCTCGACTGATCTGACCTGACTTCTTAAGGGGTCTGTCTTGAGGACTCTCCATTTCCAATCTTCTCTCCAAGCTGCAGAGTAAAGCATAATCATAAAGCACTAATCTGTTGCTATGGCACCTTCCAGCCCTTCGAATAATACACCAAGGAGCCATAGGCTGGTCATACCATAGCCTCCTTGATTCTTCTCATGGGAAACTGGAACTAAACTAGTTATAAAGAGAGGGCCATATGCCCACGTAGAATGGTATTTTAGGCATTCAAAAGGTATATGAACAGTTAATAATAGCATTAACATTATTTATGTAATAATATTAAGAGAATTAAGTAGGATGTAAAATTATATGTGCATCTACCCGAAGCCTAAGCTAAACCGATAGTGGGGCTGGCTATGCATCGAGGAGGACATGACTAGTGCCAATACTTGCCAGGAGATAATTATGGCCTGCTCAGAGCATGGCTTAGGAACCGATTTGTGTAATTCTAAAGCAACCTGATGAAACAGGTACAGTGACAGCCATCGTCACTTGACAGACACAAAAATAAGACAAAGAAACTAAGAAATGGAGTGAAGATTAGACAGCTTGACCCTTGGCCCCAGAACCAAGTCCTAAACCACAGCCTTCCATAGAGAATGGCAATTAACTAGAATGTTCGATGACACTGCCTTGGCAGTGGGAATGTTCTATGGGTTTCTTTTCTTTTTTTTCTTTTCTTTTTTTTTTTCTTTGCTCTCTGTAATGAGCATGTATTCTTTTTATAATATGTTGTAAGGAATGTGATAAAAAAAAAAATCTCCTGATGACAAGTAAAATTTAAGAGGTCTGATCTGTCTGTCACCCCACCTTCACAGCCCTGCCACCCTCACCACCGCCCCCCTCCCGTGCCTCCTCCCACACTGTGCCAGACTCTGTTTTCCTACCCCAGGCTGCCTGTGTGTGGTTAGTTCTACCTAAACCAGGTGTTCCCAACCTGACCAGCTTGCCTGTGTTTTATGGCAAGCAATCAGGAATGTGAAGGTGTGTGTGTGTGTGTGTGTGTGTGTGTGTGTGTGTGTGTGTACACACGCATGTACACATTGTGTGCTGCTGTTGCTGTTGTTCATTATTCTCTGTAAACCTAGCTGGAATATAAATTTTCCTTTGCTTTCAATGCATGTGTATTTGCAGTACATGTGCCTTTGTCACCAACAGAAATCACCAATGTTTTCATATCGCATTACAAATGTCATTTATATTCATGACTAGTTCAACCTTGTTCTAGTAGTTAGGCCCAATGCTGGGCTTGGCTATGAATACATTAATAAATCACAGTTATTAATACATCACTATTAAAATATTTTAGCTGCTTTTCTAAATAACTGGTTCCACGGTCAGCTATTTTATTCACATTAAAACACTTCTCCAAGACAGGGTTCTTCAGCACTCCCAGCCTGCCATGCTCTAGCCTCTTGTTCCTCTAACCAGGAAACTCATACTGATCCTCTAGCACCCAGCTCAGGTCCTGCCCCAAGGCAAGAAAGCATCCCTGTGTTCAGCATCTGACCCAGCGGCCTCTAGAAACAGGACAATTCCCTCGTTCTCTACCTTGCTAGCCAGTTTCTGCCCCAAGCATACACATGACGGCTCTTAGCAGATGGATTTTTCTTTTCTGAAGATAAATTCTTACAGAAGGTCATAATCCCAAATTTGGATGAGTTCTCTCAAAATAGGTAGTAAAATCTCTTCTAAGTACACAGATGTGTGGCTATTCACCAGCTAAGAAGCTCTAATCCAAAAATCCTAAGTCCTAAATCAGAAGCTTTTTGAACACTGGCACGATGCTCAAAACACTTGAGATGTGGGGTTTCAGATATATTGATTATTAGGAATTCTCAACTACTAACATCTATGCAAACAGTCCAGTCCCACCAGGAGACACTTGTGGTCCCAAGCATTTCATTCAAGGGCTATTCAACCTGTGCAATGGGTGGCTATAAAACACATGTTTGTACATGGGTCATTACTGGAGACATTCTGCCGTGTCTGGCATATGTGCCTCTTGCACTTTCTACAGTCTCAAACGTTCTGAATTCTAAACACATCACCTCAGGAGCTTGGGGTCCTGGGCCTGGCCTTCTGATCTCTCCATACCCACATCCGTTTTATCTATTGACGTCACTGGATCTTAAACTCTTGAGGGCAGGGGGACATCTGTTCAGACCTGGCAGAAAGCAATTGATTACCAGATACTGGCTCAACTGAACTGGTGTGGTCCAAGCTGAACCCAGGGAAATGGGATTGTCCTATCAGCAGCATGGCCTGGAGAAACCCGGAGATGAATGGGGCTCTTGTTCCTTAGAAAGGATGCTTATCTCAGTGTAAATGGGAAACATCTATAAAAAGACTTCATCTCTAGGACTTCTGGGTCCCCAGCCCCACAGACCAAAGCCACCAGAGTGAGAACACTGGGAAATTGGTAGGAAAAACATGAAGAAGGGGAAACAGATGGCCCCAACTCCTTTCCAGGGGAGCAGGAGAGTGAGGAAATAGAAAGACAAAGCGACACAGTCATGGCAACTGTTTTTCAGGCAGCAGAGGGATCAGAAGGCAATTGTTAGAGCAGCTAAGAGAATAAAAGCCCATGGTGTGGTGTTGCAGCCCCACAGAGGAGCTTCTCAAGGCTGCCGAGTGCCATCTAGAACAGGAGCAGGGCAGGACGGGAAAGGCTAGCCAGGAGGCATATGGTCCAGAGGGGTCCACCCAAGGGCCACTGAGTGTAGGTCCTTGTCCCTGGCAAAGTAGCTCTAGATGAGGCATTCAGCAACTCTCGGGTGCTAAACATCCCAGTTTAATGGGGCCAGGAGGGCCATGGAGCAGAAAAAAAAAAAAAAAAAAAAAAAAAACTGCAGCTGACTCTGTCCTTGGCACAAGGTCACTTCATGGTGAAGCTACAGGGCAGCAGGGCAGAGGCGCCTCCTTGCCCCACACACATCACACACTCAGAACACATAACGGAGCCTGGTTCCAGAAACCACCACCACCTCCTCTTTCCCTCATAGGCACAAACCACTGCAGAGGGAGCAGCACCATTCCCTGGGGCTTCCCATGTGCCAGGCACCTAGCGGCAGGGAGGCATGAACCAATGCTTCACAGGAGTAGATAAAAGGTGTTGAGAGCTCACACCAGGCTGTATGCTGCTCTGCATGTGTTAGCTACTTCCATTCTCACACATTCCCCACTAACCTCAGGAAGGAAGAGTGATGAGCATGCCCATTTCTAGAAAATTCTGATTATTCCCCCACTAGGACTTAGGGGAATACAGCATGAGTTCAAGACATGTGGAACCAAGGTTATTATCCTGGGGCAGTCAGGTGCCCCCAGCCCTGAGTGTGAGTGGTGGTCTTTACTATCCTTCATATCTGACCACTAACTATGGCTTCTGTAAACTCTGTCAAAGACACACACTCAGCAACCCCTTTGCCCCATTGTACTCACCCCCTCCCCCAGACCGCCCTTGTCCAGGTTCAAGCTTTTGCTCGGGCTAATGTGCCATCTACAGGGATGCTAGCTTGTCTTCACCTATGGAACATCCCAAAGCTTTGCCTGGAGTTTCACCTGACCATCTAGCCTGTGTCCTAGCTCTGACATGAGCCCTGTCTGAGCCACTCTCTGACACACCTTGAGAGTGCCCACGTAAGACTTTTGTCACTTTGAAGAACGTGTGTTCCTTAACTTTTTCCTTGAAAAGACCAGGAGCCTCCGTTACGTCATCCCCTGTGGAGAGAGAGGACTGGACCAGATCATTGTGAGTCCATACTGTGTGCCTGGGAAGTGGTGAACCCAGCCAGCTGAGCAAGGAATGCTTGCTGGGTGACTCATCACAATTTGGATGCCTTTCTCTTCTAGCTTCTCATTACCGGGGCCCTGGTGTATGTGTGAGCGTGTGTGCATGCATGTATGTGTGAGCATGTGCGTGTGCATGCGTTTGTGTGTGCATGCGTGTGCGTGTGCGTGTGCGTGTGTGTGTGTGTGTGTGTGTGTGTGTGTGTGTGTGTGTGACATACATGCATAAGGCCAGAGGTCAATCTCAGGTCTTGTTTCTCAGGAACCATCCACCTTGTTCTGTTTTGTTTTGAGACTATGTCTCTTGCTGGGATAGAACTCAGAAAGTAGTCCAGGCTGGTGGGTCAGTGAGCTGAGGGCATCGACTTATCTCCACCTCCCAAGCATTGAGATTTACAGGGAGAGCAAGCACTTCACCCACTGAGCCATCACCCTGGACCCTCTGAACTGATATTGAGGGGTGCTGGCTTTCTTATTAGAGACAACCCTAAATCCCTGGAGGTCATGATCACCAGAGCCTTCAAGAAGCCTGGAAGCTAGGAAGAGTGGACTTGAAGATGGAGACAGAGCATATCAGAGACGATAGTCCCATCGCAAGTACAATAGAGCCTCTGAGGTCTTGGTTCCCTGGTGTGCCTTCTGGATTCAAGGCGAGATGACATGGACAGGGGATGGTATGCTTGGCCTCACAGAGACAAGCAGAGGCGAAGCATTGACAGGGAGGCTCCTGCTTCTAGCTCTACAGTAAATTAAGCCTCCAACTGGCTCTGGCCACAGCAGGGATGGTGTCTGCAGGTATCTGAGTGGTGAAGGGGCGGTGCTCAGTTAAATCTAATACATCAGCCACAGGAGACAGAGGGATCTATGTAGCTGACTGTGTCAAAGTCTGATGCCTTTTAGGAGCTCCTTGCAAAAGGAAGGCTGTGATAGAGATAAGATACAGAGAAAGCAAGGAGGGCTGAGTGTGGGGGGGGGCTGAGTGAAGGAGGGGAGGGAGAGGGCAAGTGGCCTAACAGGTCTTGTCCATTCCTTTCACTTCAGATCTGTGAGCCTTGTAGGGGGAGTTAGCAAATCAAGTATCTAGAAGCCTGAGGCGATGGTGGTAAAGGGCAGGGAGGGGTGGACTCCCATGAGTGTGTGTGTGTGTGTGTGTGTGAGATATATATATATATATATATATATATATATATATATATATAGAGAGAGAGAGAGAGAGAGAGAGAGAGAGAGAGAGAGAGAGAGAGAGACAGAGAGAGACAGAGAGAGAGACAGAGAGAGAGAGACAGAGACAGAGACAGAGACAGAGAGAGAGAGAGAGAGAGAGAGAGAGAGAGAGAGAGAGAGAGAGAGAGAGAGAGAGCTTTGTAAATGACCCTCACTTTAACTAAACCTACTGTATAAAATTCTACCTTATCTAAACCAGACAGAACAGGAGTTGAATTTTCTCCTCAGACCTTTCCAGTTTCCAGGTTGGCTGTTAATTAATGCCCTGTGTGATACTTTCCATCTCCAAACCTTGTGTACAGTGAATCGATGAGGGGCAACCTCTAGATTCCAGCATCTTCACCTTCAGTATACTTCCCCATCTTTGATTCTCAAAATAACTTCTGCTTCCCTGGACTGGCCGGTCCACCCTGCGTGTGATTCATTAAGTGTGGTGTGTACAGAGCTTTTCTGAAAAGCATCTATTACTTCAGTAAAACCAAGCAGCCCTGTTGGGTTGCTAAAGTCTCAACTTCAATCAGAGCCTGGACACCACCAGCAGTCCCTTCATCTCCCTGAAAGAACAGTCCCTGGCCACAGGGTGATAGGTGAGGGGTTGGGTGAGTCATCCAAAGCCCTGAATCCATGCAAATGTCTTAAATTAGCAATAAAAATCAGACCTGGACCACTAGCCCAGGGAAAATCCAGGCAGGCTGTGGCACTGGAGCAGCAGCTGGCACAGGGTGACCCACCACAACTTTCAAAAGCTCAAAGCTGTCAGGCTCATCAAGTGTGGAAAAACTGGAAGGAGAATGGGCATGTCCAATTATGAGGTGTGCTGGCGTTAAACAAGGCACCTGAGAAGAGCCTGCGAGAGAGTGTAGGCCTTGGGGACAGCTGAGCTTAGAAATGCCAGATAGAAGAGGCAATGAGTGGGGAAGGAAGCCTGCTTGGCTGAGACAGGAGCGAAAATAATCTAACAGCTAAAGCTATAGTTGCCGCTTGCTGAAGACCTGTGTGTGCACCCACCAAGGGACATGTGTCACCTACATTGGTGCATGGAACACTCTGATGAGACAACATGGCCGCCACTATCATTTGACAGATAAGCAAACCCTAGGCATAAAAATGGCTATATAGCCTTTCTATACCTCACAGGCAGAGCACTGGTCAATCCAATTCTCAAATGCTCGATCCTAACTGTCATATCACTTGACTTCTTCCCAAGTAGGGATTATAATCCTCTACCCACGGATTATGTTCCTCCTACCTACCTTTTCCCAGGATTGTCACTGACAACCAGAGAGCTCGCTCACCTCTCTTTAGCACCCTCCATGAACCCAATGTCCACCTGTCCCCTTACCCGAATATAGGAAAAACTAGGTTAGGCCCTTCCAAGAAATATCCAGGTGGTGTTTAAGACCTATGTTGGTGATATATTCTGACTTCAGATGAAAGACCCTTGGGGTAGAAAGATCCAGAAGCCATCTGAAGCATGCCTCAAACACACTGATATAAAAGCTGAACCTGAAGGCCACTTGCTAATAAAATACTCGGTGCCTAAAAGAAAGGCATTAAAAAGATGCCCAAAGCCCCGCAATGAGGAATAAAGATATCAATTTCCTTTATTCCCTGATTCATCTGGCTCAATATTCTAGACGCACTGACTCTACCAAGGCAGACTGCGTGGGTCACCGGGAGAGGAAGTTTCTTCCCGCCAATGACGCCATCCACAATGGACAGGCATGCATTCGGTCCTGCTGGGGAGGCCTTGAAGAACTGAAGGAAAGGAGGCGGGAGTTGGCTTTCAAAGGATGGACTACAGAGCTATAAAGAAATCCAGACCCTTGTCCAACACCTAGGTTGGGAAACTCCACAGGCCAGACTAGGAGACTTGTAAGAAGTTGTCGGCATTTTCAATTTTATTTGGAAGATCTTGGGCAATCTATCCTCCTCTTATTGTGCTTGAAATTAATCTTGACGTCTTCTTGGACATGTTTCTGGTCCCTGGTAAATTCTTGTTAGCTAGAATCAGGTGCAATGGGCACTTGCTAAATGCTTATTTACTACTTGAATGAATAAATGAATGTTTTCATACTGGATCCACCACAGCCCAGTTCTAGAGAAATGTGTGTCAGTAGTTCCTGTCAACTTCAGTGTCCCTGCTCTGAACAGTATAAGCCATCCTCACTCACAGCTGTGGACCAGAAGAAGACACTGTCCCCAAGGATAATCCATATCTGCTGTCTGGCAAACACTGGCAGCCTGTGAGCGTGGCCACAAAGCAAGATGAGCAGGCCTAATGAGATCTTCCACTTTGGATACCAGAGAAATGGGTGCTAAGTGGGAGCATATCCATTTCATACCCTTCCCCTCAGGGGGCACCATGGAAGAATCAGCAGAAGGGCTATGAGAGTCAAGAGTCAAGGAGGTCCAGAGCAAAACTGTATCTTTTGGATATGACAGGAGAGCCACACTCATGCATTCACAGCAGCCATGGGTGCTTGAAGGAGACCTACATAAGATCAAGGCAGTCCACATTCCAGCACAGAGCGGGAAAAAGCCCACAAGCCCCCTCTCCTAGCTGAGGAGTTGGGGCCATTAATGGTGCCAGGGGAAGGAGAGCTAGTTTTCTGTAGAGGTGTGATCCCTGATAGGTTGGCCATGCTCCAGATAATGGCCGCACACCGTTGCCTACAGAAGCAGCACAAACTGGACATGAAGTTGCGGGGGGCTGGGGGGGGGAATAGGGTACAATGGCTATAGGAAGAATCAGGGAACAGATTATGGGGATGAATATATTTTATAAAGCAATACTAGGGGAACCCCGATACTGTGTGTGTTCTGAAGGGGCTGTAGGCCCCATGAGTCCAGAGGTCCTGTCCATCTTGTTTCCAACACTGTTCCCAATGCATAGAATCCTGAATCACAGGGAAGACACGCAATAAACGCTCCAGAGTGAAGAATCAGAGGGTATCATCCTAAGCAGCCATTATGAGACAGGTACATGATGGGTGAGCTAGGAAAACTAGCCAGCTGAGGGACAAACCTGGACCCAGCAGTACAAGAGAAGAATAAATAAATAAATAGCACTAAGAGCAGGGCAGAGAGACAGAAACACACACATGCATATGCACACACACACACACACACACACACACACACACACACACGTGGGGGGGCTGGGGGGGCTGGGGGCTACTGCCTGTCTCTCCCCCATCATCTGCTGTATTTAAGCAGTGAAAACCTGTTCTCTTCCTTGCAGCCCTAACAGCCCAGGCATAGCCAAGGTAATAGAGCATGGCTACATCCTCATAGGAAAGACCCGGTGCCTAACATCAATAGTTACACAAATTGTTCTTTGCTTTTATTCGTTTGGCTCCAGGTTGGGAGAGGAAGAGAAGGAGACTCTCCAGTGTCTTGGGGGCTTGATGTCAGCATGTGTGTGGGCTGAGTCAAGGTTTGAATGTCCTTCAAAGGCTCACATGGTGAAGGCTTGGTCGCCACATGGTGGTGCTGTTGGGAGGTAGGGGGAACTTTAAGGAGGCGGGGCCTAATGGAAGGAAATAAGGTCACTGGAGGCAAGTCCTTACAGGGGACACTGGGACCCTCATCCCTCCTCTTGCTTCCTGGTTACGCTCAGGTGGGCCACTTCACTCTAAGGTAAGCCTCCCCACGATGCTCCACACCTTCAAAATCCCACAGCAATGGGGACAGTCCGTGACAGACTCAGACCTCAAACACTGTGCAGCCAAACAAATGTTCCCGCCTTTTAAGTTGATGGACTTGGCCACAGAAGCCAGAAGTAGACTAACAGCTCTTTGCTCTCCTCCCATATTGGAGCTGTTCATTTCCAGGTTGGCTACACGGCAGGGGCTCACTCAGTTGATCATAGGTCACAAGGCAATACCAGTACCAGACAAAGGCTCACAAGGGAGAAGCAGCAAATTGCGCATGGACTAGCTCTGTGCTCAGGCAGATTTCCCCAAATTTTGAGCGTCACTTTCTTTTCTAAAGTAGAGGACACAGCATATAACTCACACACTATTGCTAGTCGTGAAATCGGCATCCAGCACAGGGGTCCCACCCTGTGTTCTAGGAGTAAGTTAAATGTCTGTGAAACTCTACAGTTCACAGGGGCCTCTCCTATATTTTAACACATATGAGTCTCACAGCAAATATCCAAGGTTTGCAAAGTAGATCCCAGCAATCCCATTTTACTGATGAAGAAACTGAGGTATAGGCAGGCTGAATATCTTAGAGAAAGTGGTCATCCTCTATTCCAAGTCCAGCATCTTCCTACATTTCTGCCTTCAGCCCAGGAATGTGACACAGAGCCAGGTGGGGTGGCTGAGGCAGGAGAATTGTCGTAATTTCAAGGCTAGCCTGGGCTACATACTGAGCTCTAGACCAGCCTGGGTTACAGAGTGGCAGCCAATCTCAACATGAAACACTACTAAAGACTAGAAGGGAAAGAAAAAAAGTTAAGAGGGAGGCAGGAGGAGGAAGGAAGGGAGGGGGAGGAGGGAGGAAGGGGAAGGAGGGAGGGAGGAGGGAGGAAAGGAGGGAAGGAAGAAGACAATCAGGTGGGGAGTTGATAAGCTACCTTTATGTTGGCCACCATTCTTTCACAATCATCCACAAAACTTTGTTCAAGTATATGTATAGAAAATGCCTAGGAGATGAATAGATGGATGGATGGATGGATGAGTGGATGGATGGATGAGTAGATGGATGGATAGATGGACAGATGGACGGACAGATTACTTTGTGAATTAATATTCTATCTAATTCATGATTCACACCAAAACCTAGAGTCTCATCTGGGCTGAGAGTCTCACAGGCCTTCCTGATATGTAACTTTCTCCCTCCCCTGGAAACATCTGAATCAGAGGCTTGGCACTAGGCACACGCCCACCACCAACTCTTCCTCTGCCAGCCTGTCCATTCTACGTACTGGTTTCTGCAGTTTCATACTCGCTGTCTCTGAGAAGCTCAAAGATGTCCACTTCGACCTTGGCCTTGCCCAGCCTCTCTGGTGCGCGGTTGATGCGGTTCTTGGCCAGGGTGATGGAGAGCCGTTCCCCTCTGCTGCACTCCATGGGGTCATCCAAGATAGCAGCTGTGGGTAGGTAACCATATGGAGACAGTTGGTATGCCACCCACTGCCATTACCCCTCCTCCTTCTCCACCCTCCCCGCACTGCCACCTTCCTTTTCCAGGCAGCTCACCAAATCCCTCTCCACCTCGGTATCCACAGAACTAACTCTCCAGAGTGAGTTCACTGCATGCTTTTTTGGTCTCTGTTCACTGACAGATGTAGCAGTGAATTCTGATGGGATACGAGCCTGAGGGACAATGCAATGTCACAGCTGGCCACCAGGGGTCCTACCTGTCTGAGGTCCCTGGGCCCAGGGGGTGAGCATCCTCTCAAGAGACACCACCACATGCACTCAGAAAGGCACATGCGTGCTACCCCTTTTGAAAATGGGATTCTAAGCATACAGGAAACTTCCTGAGGAAAGAGGCAGCTATGCAGCTGTGAGAGGCAGCTGTGGGAGCAGGGAAGCAGCTGCAAAACACTGTGGGATGTTCACACCCCAGTCTCCAGTGAGCTATGAAACTTCTCTGAATATCTTTTCTTCAGTGAACACTGGGATAGTAAAGACAAAGTCACTGGTTACTGGAGGGGTTCAGCTCAGGTCCTGGGGGTCAAGGACCCATCACCTGGACTTCACTAGTGTGACCATCAGAGAGGATGACTTGGAGAAGCACAGTACGAGGAGCTGTCCACCCTCTAGATGCAACGTGAAGGTCCCAGCTCCACCCCATATTAGCTAATGGATCTGTTTCTTTAAAGAAAGGGGGGAGGGGGAGGAAGGCTACTTGTTGGGCTACTGTGAGAAGTCCATGAGACAGGAAATATTTGGTGCAGTCTTGCATCTAGTAGACGCTCAATAATGCTGGTGACTGAGAGTCTTAATTTTCTTCCCCGCGGAGCTGGAACACTGACACTCAACACACAGACTTTTATGTAAACATTCACAGCAGTTATTCACAATGACTGAGAAGTGGAAACAATTCAAACATCCATCAACCAAGGGGCAAGGGGATGCTGGTTCCCTATTGCAGCAGGCTAGTGCTGTTAAATAAGAGGGATGAAATATTTCCATGTGTGACAATATGGATGAAACTTAACAAGATTATGCCAAGTAAAAGAAGACACACACACACACACACACACACACACACACACACACACCAAAATATCGGGTGGGTCTATTAACAAAAATATCTAGACAGAGTAAATCCATAGAGACACAAATCAGAGTAACGGTTGCCTAGGGTTATGAGATGACTGTGAATATAGTAAAAACAAACAAACAAACAAAAAACACTGAGCTGTATGCTTTAGGTGGGTTGAATTAGGCAGATATGAATTTTGACCTCAATAAAGTAACTATAAAAAAGTAAAAGACTATCAAACTTATCTCTCAGAGGTTGAGGAGAACGCAGAGTGCATCACCACAGACCCCACAGCCAATTGGCCCTGCGTGGCTATATGGCCAGGTGGACCACGGCAGGATATTCCTAAGTTCTCATGTTCGCAGAGAATATAGACTTAGTTAGCTTTCCATCACTGTGACAAAATCCCTGAGGCAATCCCCGTATCTTAATGGCCCAGGCTCCCTGCTGTTTTTTCGCCCATTGCTGTCATACACCTGATTGGCATCTCACAAGGAAAATACAGGTCACAGCAAGGAACAGAACATGACAATGCATTTTTCCTGACTTGTGGATTCATTTATACGCACACTCATAGTGGACAATGCACCTTCACCGTGTAGGCTCAAGTGTGTAGCGATGGGGAGTCCCCACCCCTAGGCAAGTGAAGTAGATGCATTAACTAGCAAAGTGCACATGAATGGCCAGCCACCTGTAGGGCTGGCCAAAGCATTGTAACTGGGACGACTTACAAGCCCTGCCCAGGTAACCTGTTACACATGCCCCCATTCCTTGTGAATGAGAGAGCGTGGGAATCTTCTGACCTCAGTCAGTCTTCAGGCTACAGTCTCACTGGACTGGTTCAGGGAGCAAGACTCAGAATGAGACAGCTCCGTAGGAGGCAGAAGAAGTGGACAGAGTCACACTCTGTCACACTCAGATGATGACTTGAGACCACGAGGGAGCAAGAATAGAAAGGAATGATCCCCAAATGATGCCCCTTCATAGACAGACGACGTTCCTTCTAAAAGCAGACCGGTGCTGTGTAGCCCCCACGCCAGTGGTGACCATCACAACTTCCTATCCATCAGTTATGGATATCGGGGTCCACATAAGACCCGATACTGGGAAGTAAGTGCTACAGTGAAAATTACACAGCAGCAGCTAGGCTAGCCCTAGACCATGAGGAAGACATCTAGAGCAGCAGGAACCGGCAGTCTGTCCATCAGAGACGTGGGCAGAAGATTCTGGATCCAAGATAGATTTGTGCGTGGATACTCAGCAGCAATGGTGTGTTGTGTCACAAGCTCATCCTCAACACAGTAAGGCCAGTGTCTTGCCTTCACACGAGAAGTAGGGGTTCTGATGAGGTTGGTGGCTTGCCCACGTTTTCAGAGCTGATAAGCAGCGGAGGAGGAAGTGGTCTCAGGTTGGCCTGACCTCAGACACCCAAGCCTGTCCTCCAAGGACTTGTGCTAAAGAGAGGGTGTTACAGGTAGGAATCCTGCATCTTAAGGGTACTTTAAAGGAAGTGTACCCAAAGCAAATAAACTTTAAGACACTAGCAATGACAGACTGGACTCTGAACCTCAGAACACCCCCACCCAGTAACTTCTCTGCTTTCCTACTCCTAGCACACATTGCACCATGCCTATTAACTATTAATATCTACTAGATGTTTTATAAACTACTTGTGATAACTTAATCACAAAGCAATATCCCAGAAAATATAAGATATACATCTGAAGTGTGCCCTAAAGGCTGGGGTCTTCCTGGGAGCTATTGGAACTTCAAGAGGCAGGCCATAGTAGAAGGAAGTCAGGTCACTAAAGGGTGACCAATGATCCTGCCCTTTCCCACCTCCTCCTGGCCACCTGAGCGGAATGGCTTTCTCTGCCACACATATCCACCATGCTACAGAGCCTCACTGTGGCCTCTAAAGCAAAAGAGCCAAGCAACCAGGAACTGAAATCTGACACCACAAGGCCAAATACACCGTTCCTCCTTTAAGCTGATTGACATCAGTAATACTTCACAGTGATGGGACGCTAATACAAAGTCTATATTCTTTGTGAACAAAGAACTTAGGACCATCTGCCCCAGGTATTCATGTCAAAGTCTCACTGGCTTTGCCACTGCTCTTTCAGCACACAGTGGCATGGCTACAGCTCTGTCACAAGAGGCAGCACACACCCAAGGGTCTGTTCCAGATACAACTGCTTCCATCTCTACCTTCCGAAACAGACACATCTAAGGTGTGCACTGTGGATTTCACTACCCCTCTTTTGCTTCCCCATTTCCAATGCATTTTTAAAGTCCTAGCTCCCAATATGACAATATTGGAAGGAGGGCCTTCAGGAGTTAAGGTTAAACAAGGTCACAAGGATGCGGCCCTGAACTCATAGAATTAGAGTCCCTCTCAGAAGAGAGTGTAGGGAGCTCACTCACTTGCTCTCTGCTGTGAGAAGACACAGTGAGGAGATGACCCTCTACTAGCCAGGAAGAGAAGCCACCCTGGGAAGCCACTCCACGACCTCAGACATCCCAGAAAACACCAAGAAATAAAAGTTCCGTTTAAGCCACTTAGTTTGCAATCTCACTGTATAGCCTCCTAAGCTGATTAAGGCAATGTGTTAATACCAACTCTGATGTGCAGGCCCCCAGCCAACTGTGTCACACACTACATCTAACACCCAGAGCATTACCTAGGGTGCTGAGTCAGGGGAGTAACGGACAGCAGAAGGGAATGTGGGAATCCGATGCTGGACCCTCTTCTTTCCTTCTCCATGAGGCCCTCAGGGGATTTTGACAATCCTGTTCCCCAAGCCCACTCCCAGGCCATCGTGAGTACATTTCACTAAGGTCTGGGTTCTTGATGGTGACTAATTTCCGACAGGGAAGAGGCTTGACTGGGTATTTTCTTGGCCTCAAACCCCTTGGAGACAGGATAATTAGCTTGAAAATAGGAACTGAATTCTAGGGCTATGAATGCCAAAGACAAGATGGAGACTCGGGGTCTCCCAGCGTGCTGAAGGGATATGTCTTCCACAGGCAGTTACCACACAGCACACTTGCTCTTCAGCAGTCCCACGAGAGGGGACAGATGGGCGGAAGAGAGCAGTGTGCTCAAGACTTAATGTGCAGCGGATGCTCCTGGTCCACACTGGGTCCCTGAGGCCCAGCTACTAGGCTAGGCCAGAATGTTCAGAGTTCCCAGCTGTTGCCAAGTGAGGAACAGTATGTGCCAGCACATCCTGCGGCCCTGGGGACTGCTCTGCACAGGAGTCAACTAGTAGCCATGGTGAGGCTGAGAGGTCCAGGCTGCAACAAGGGCGAAGGTGAGACAAGGAGACATATGTAGGGACTAGGACCTGCCCCTTTATCTAACCTTGAAGACCCATAGGGCCCAGTGCGTCTCTGGCCCCGCAGGATTCAGCACACCTTTTTTATGTCAAGAAATCCTTTGCATTCACATAGTGCCTCTCTCTCTTTCAAATGGTAAACATCATGTTCTCTGTGGAGCTTTCTCTCCATCTGGGGTCTGAGGTTCCCTGACAGTGGAAAGGCAGCCTGTTGACAAGTGCATCCTTATCCATGCTCTCCTCTCCCCTGTTCTCATCCCAATATATGTCTAATTTGGACAGCATGGCTCCCTTTGGGTTGGTGAGGCTGGCTCAGCCTACTGTAGCAGTGGCTAGCTCAGGGCTAGTAAGTGTGTGCATGCCTTTGCAGGGGAGAGTGCATAGCTATTGGTTTGGTTTTTTTTTTTTTTTTTTTTAAAGTATTTATTTAATCACTTTGCAACCTGATCCCAGCCCACTCCTTCCTCTCCTCCAAGTCTCACCCGCACAGTCCCCTCTCTTCTATTCTCCCCTCCTTCTCAGAGAAGGGAAGGCCACTAAGGGGTACCAAGCCACGCTGTCACATCAAGTCACAGCAGGACTAAGCACATCTTCTCCCACTGAGACCAGACAAGGCAACCCAGATAGGGGGAAGGGATGAAAAGGCAGGCAAGAGTCAGAGCAACCTCTAGTCCCGTAGTTAGGGAACCTATATGATGACTGTGCTGCACATTTGCTACACATGTGTAGGGGGTCTAGGTCTGGCCCATGGGAGCTCTTTGGTTGGTGGTTCAGTCTCTGTGAGTCCCTGTGGCCCAGGTTGGTTTATCTATAGGTCTTCTTGTGATATCCCTAACCCCTTCAGCTCCCTCAAGCCTTCCTCCTACTCTTCCACAAAACTCCCCAAGCTCAGCCTATTGTTTGGCTGTGGGTCTCTGCATCTGTTTCATTCAGCTGCTGGATGAAGTCTCTCAGATGACAGTAATGCTAGGCTGCTGTCTGCAAGCATAGCAGAGTGCCATTAATAGTGTCAAGGGTTGGCTCTTTCCCATGGAATGGCTCCCAGGTTGGGCCAGTCATTGGTTGGCTATTTCCTTAATCTCTGCTCCATCTTTATTACAGCCTTAAGGATGGTCCTCTCAAAGCATTGGGACTTGCCTTTGGTCACGCACTGCCTTGCATCTTCTCACCACCGGAGCATTTTCACCCACCTACGCTGTCTCATCTGCCTCTGTTGACACTACCCTGTTCCTTGTCTCCTCTTTCCTTGCCTGGACTCTTCTTTCTACAGACCCACCTCTTTCTGAAAACCTCCTCCAACTCCCAGGTCCCAGTGTTCTCTTCCATAGATTTCCTGAGAACTCAAACAGCTCCCTGCCCCACTGGCAGAGACTTGACCAGCCACCTGTGTGTGTCCTCAGCTGCTCATGCCTTCGATGGCCAGATAACATTTCCTGCCTGCCTGCTTGCTTTCCCAGATCACTCATCTCAAATGAACTCCCTTCCTTTTAGCTCTGTAAATTTCTCCTGCTGCCTGTCTGTGGCCTCTCTTTTTTTTTTTTTTTTTTTTTTTTTTTTTTCTTTCTCCTAGTCAGTCAGCTCTTTGAGGGAGTGGGTTGGCCAAACCTGATCTGTCTTAGTAAATATTGGATGAATGTGGACACACACACAGTGGTCAGGAATGAGTGGCTATTGAGTGTGTAAGTAGTGCAGGACCACCAGGCTCTTCATCCTCCACAGGAATTGCAGCAGATGTTGGTGATGTGGCAACATCAGATGACACCAGGATGGAAGGCAGCCCCTGTGCATGGGAATGAATGGCATAGAACCCATTGCTGCCTCCACAGCTTCATCTTTCCAGGGAAAGCAGCATCCTGTTCTGTGTTCACCTTCCCTCCATACATTATTGAAAGCTAGGGAATGACCCCTCAAGTTGTGAGTGCCAGCTACTTAATCTCTAAGCTCCACAGAGGCCAGCTACAGAAGATTCTAGGCACCCCAACAGCTCTTGGCTCTTTAAGGGGGACATAAAGAAGTTTTACTGGAGATGCCTCTATAGCTCACATCTCTAACACTGCCGATGGCTGTTTGGACCAGCCCATTATGGCCCTGTGCTAACAAGAAAAAGAGATGGGTTGAGCCCTGGGGATCTGGTTACCTTTGCTTCCCAGGGCTTACCTGCAGCTCCTGGTTCCCAGATATGATGATAGCCCTGTCACTTATCTACCATCAGCTCTGCCCTCTTAGTGCTCTCTATTTACTTGTTCCCACTCATCTCTTCCACTGAAGGAGTCTCCCTCCACATGAGTTCTCATACCTTTATCCCCTTTCCTGGATCCCCTTTTCCAAGAGAGCCTCCATCCCCATCCCCTGCCTTCCTCCCCCTCCCCACAAAGCTCCACCCACCTCATATAACTCCCTTTGCTCCTGTCTTCCATTTCTTCCACACAAGCTTGCCTCTCTGTATTCAGACAGCATCAAAGCCCAAGCAGACAGAACTTCCTGTGACCAGATGGGCCATGTGCCACACTGGCCCTATAACCAAACACAACGGGCTCCCAATTTAGTGAGCACAAAGCCAGAAATCACAGCCAAGACACAAAAGAGTGAAGGAGGACTTTCAGTGCCAGGAGGGAGGTGAGCACAGCCTCCCAAGGTACTTTTACAATACTGACAGCTCCCTTTATTGAATGATTCCTCAGAGTTTGCTGATGTCAGCCCAAAGTCCTCCCTCCCGCTAACTGCAAGGCACCTTGTTTCCCACCACACTCAAAGTGCATTCAATGCCAATGCCAACAAGCATCACTGTAAAACCAGTGGGTACTTCTGAGCCCTTGTCTAATTACATCATAGCCAGCTTTGTTGTTTATGATCACCAGGTGCTGCTCTGAGCGCATCAAATATATGATCTCATTTAATCCCCACGCAACGTACAGTTTATCAAAATTCTGTTTTATTGGCAAGATAAGTGAGAAAGGGAAGGTTAGGCAGCTTGCCCAAGATTGCACGCCTCATAGTGGCACCTGGGGTCTGAGCTCATTTGCTATAGCAGCCCTGCTTTGCCTGTTCTTGGGCCAGGGTTCCGTGCAGTGAAGCCCTGCTCCCATTTTCTCACCCAAGGCCCTCAACTTCATTGGCTCCCAGGAAGCTGCTCTCCCAGGATTCCACTAATTTTCTGGCTATTCCTTCAGGTACCCTCTGCTCCTGCTCTCCTTTAATACGGATGGATCCCCAGGGTCTCTGCAAAGCTCCTTTCCTGCCTTATGGAGCTTCCTGAGCAATGGATGTCATTTCCAGCCACCTCCCTGGGGGAAAAACATGTGCACACAGCAGTCTGTTGGTACCTCCAGGTAACTGTCTAGAGAGCGTCTCAAACTTATCAAGACCCAAGATGGCACAGTGAGCAAAGCTCTTGTCATTTAAGCCTGATGACCTGAGTGTGATCAGCAAACCCACATGGCTTCTTCAGGTTTCTATTTGTGTGATGCGATACCATGGCCAAGGCAACTTATAAAAGAAAAGAATGTAATTGGGCTTATGATTTCAGAGGTTTAGAGTTTGTGATGGTGGAGGAAAGGCACAAGCAACAGCTGAGGGATTGCTTACTTCTTGATTCATAGTCAGATAGCAGAGAGCACACTGGGAATGGCACTTTTCTTTTGAAACCTCAAAGCCTACCCCCCCCCCCAGTGAGACAGCACCTTTATCAGGGCCACACCTCCTAATCCTTCCCAAACAGTTCCACCAACTGACAAGCAAGTATTCAAGCATATGGATTCATGAGGTCATTTTCATTCAAACCAGCACATCACATAAAGGCAGAAGGAGAGAATTTGTGCTGAAGAGATGTCCTCCGACCTCCACACATATGCTGTGGCATACACACCTGTCTCCATTCTACACACACACACACGCATTTTCCTCCCTTCTGCCTCCTGCTATAATCCTGAGCTTAACAAAGGGCAGCATCCGTTTCTCAGATATTATACCCTTGCCCAATTCCTTGCATGCAAACAACCACCCCAGCCATGTCTGCATCTGCCTCTTTGGTATTTCTCTTAATGGAATAATACTGTCTACCTCCAGTCCCTTCATCCCAACTACCCAGAAGCATGGAGCTTTTGCTCAACTGGGTCTTATAGTCCCTATATACCTGTAATCCCAGGAAGCCAGGCAGGATGATTAGACGCTCAAGGCCTGGTTGGGCTAAAGAATGAGTTCAAGTCCAGCCTGAGCAACTTACTGAGACCCAGCCTCAAAGTAAAGATTAAAAACAAAAATAAAAATAGGCTTGGGCAATGCCTTAGTGAAAGAACATTTACCTGGAATACATAATGCCCCGGGTTCCATCCATGGGATTCCTTGGTATAGCTGGTGAGGCTTGTCTCCTTAGACCCTGCTTCTCTACTCGTCCCTCTCTACCAACACACAAATAGTAATATGTTGATGACATACCATGTGTGCACGTACACACACACGCGCGCGCACACACACACACTCCCTTTCTTTCTCTCTCTCTCTCTCTCTCTCTCTCTCTCTCTCTCTCTCTCTCTCTCTCTCTCTCCCATCGTTACTTGCTGGTCCTGCTCATTCACGATAACTCCATGGACATCTCCTCCTCCAGGAAGCCTTACCCTGAGCATAGTGGCTAGCCAAGCACCACAGCCATGCATTTCCCAGGAAACCCATGCCCGTTGTAGTGCATTTCAGCCAAAGTGTCAGCCCATGACTTTCACTCCTCAGTTCCTTCTAACCAGGTACTGGTCCCCCATCTGACAAGGGTATACCCTTTATAAATATTTGAGCCAAATTAACCTTGACTTTGGGGAGATTCTAAGCCAACTTCTATTAAGATCATCACTGTGCTCCATATTTGCGGGAAAAAAAGTCCCACACTGTGTTGAGCCAAAAATAACCGGATCCTCACACACTAAAGGGAGACAAGAACTTCAATCTGCCATGTGCCATATACCAGTATTAGCAAAAAATAGACCGTAGACATAAAGGTAAACCCCAAGACTGTGAAATGTCTAAGAAAATCTGCATGGCCCCCAAGTTAGAAAAAGACTTAGGCACAACCCATGAAGGAAAAACTAGCAAGTTAGACTTCATCAAAGCTGCACTTGTCCACTCTTCCAAAGGCACCATGAACAGAATGGCTAGACAAGCCACAACCTGGGAGAAATTGTGTGCAGAGCCTATCCTAGACAGAGGACTCGCATTCAGAGACCATGAAGACTTTTAAGACTCAGTAATCAGAAAATCATGCAAATTTTAAGTCCAACAAAATGTAGACAGACACTTCACAGAGAAGCGATACAGGTGGGTAAAAATACACTCAACAGTACTAACAGTAACTGGGGAAATGCAAGTTAAAACCATAATGAGATGCTACTACAAACCTGTTTGAATAGCTGAAATTAAAAGGCCTAATCATGCTAGGTGTTGGCAAGGAAACAGAAAAACTGGACTCCCCATTCATCCACCTTCCCTAGCTCCTACCCTGAGCCTTGTTGTATTATCTAACACTGTGTCTGATCTGCAGTTTTCTTGCTCTTTGTTGGATACTTTCCCCCTTGAGAATCACTACACTGGGGAGGCAGGTCAGTTGGGAACAAGTCAAGGTCTGAGTTAGACTCCCCAGAACTCATGTAAAGAAACAGGACATGGTGGTCCATGCCTATGATGCCAATGGCAGGAAGGCAGAGACAGGCAGATCTCTCAGGCTCCCTGCTCAGCTTGCCTACTTTACTTGGTGAATTCCAGGCTATTGAGAGATTCTGTCTCAGAAACAAGATGGACAGCGCCCAAGGAACAGCACCTAAAGTTGTTGTTGGTCTCCGCAGGCACCACGCCCATACATACACCTGAGCACACACAAGAATGCATACATACACAGAGGAATAACATTAATCCTCACATCATTTCTCATAATTCCCAGCCCTTAGGTTGTTATGTACAGACTCAAGCGTCCATCACACATTGGGCTCTTGTTTGGGCTGCTATTCCCTTAGACATATTCCTTTAGAGCTTATTGAAAATTCTGTGTCACATTTGGCACCCCTTACCATTGCATTGGGGGGCTCGTTCTTGCTTCTCAGACTCAACTAATAGCACAGTTGCTCACACACACATTTCTGGCAGAGCTGGCTTGTGCCCTCTCCAACCCTTTGGCCACTCCATCTGCTCAATCACTGAGGGACCTGCTTTCCACTGTTCTCTGTTCCTGCTGTCACCTCTCTTCCTGTTCTCCAGAATTCCCCTGACTTGCCTCAGTCTCCCTCACACCAGTGAAGATCCGCTAGCCCTTCAGACCCTCTGTAATCTGGTTCTAATATGCCTTTCCAGGATCATGGTCTACTAAATTCTATGGTCACTTATCTGTTTCTAGATCATCTTTGATGAACATAGAATAGGTCATGTAACTTTGCCCTGTGGTTTGGGATTTTTGTTTTTTTGTTTTTGATAGTGTTTTGTTTGTCCAGGCAGTCTCTTCTTGGAAAGCTCCTGGCCTTTCTGTGGCCATATTTACATCTTAACTGAAGTGCACCTTATTTTCGCTTCCCACCTTAGCCCCCAGTGAGCCATGATGAGCTCCAGCTGAATGGATTCCCTACTTTCCAGATCCCCCAAAGCATCTGTGATCTGAATCATTCATTCATTACGTCACGAATTTTGTAAGTGATACAGGAAGTTAGTACATTCATTCGATCCTTCCTATATCTACTAGTTCATGAAAAATTTATTAACCAATTCTCTTACTCAAGGTGATGTATATTGAGAGAATGGGATGGTTCTGATTCCTAAGTGTCCAGAGGAAGATAAAGCTACATAAGTAAATGGCCACAAGCCAGCAAGGCAAGTGAAAAAGCAAAATCATATCATGTTGCAACCATAAAAGCAAGAATTCATGTACCAGAAATCACAAGCCAGAGAGACTGGATCTTTGTTTTTCAAAGATATTCTGGGGCCTGTGGAGAAAGCAAGATCTTTACTGTACAGGGAAGCAAGGCATTCTTAGGAAGATAAAGGAAAAGCAAATTCTCAAATGGGGAAACTTCAGAGAAAGACTCCTGCATTTACCTCACACATGCATACATACTAAGCTGCTATGGCTACCTAAGTGGCTACTGATTACAAAGCTTCAGAGAGGAGATAACTATGAATGAAGTTAGTGAGTTTTTCACAGAGGCAGAGAAGCAATGTGTCAGGTATGGAGCCTCCCCCCCCCCACCCACCCATACACATACACAAACCTTAAGGAAGCCTAGGGTGCCTGATCAGAGAGGTCTGGAAAGGCACATGAAGAATGTCACAGCATGAGGGACACAGCATGAGGCTCATTAGAAGGGCTGGAATGGTGCCCTAAGATCCCAAGAAACAGTCCAAGGACTTTAAACAGGTCATGACATGGCAAGGTTTGCATTTCAGGGCAATTGCTCTTGTAGGTATACTGGAGGGAGAATGGAAATTTGATCTGAAAAGATCAGTCTGGGTGCTATTTTAAAAATCCAGCAGAGAAAAATGAGGCCAGTAGTGAGGGTCAGGGCAAGGAGAGTCAGACACATTTGTTAGCCTCCCTAGAGTTCAGGAGACCAAGGACTGACTTTGGGATTACAAAGGTGGGCAAATTCAAATGACACTGACGAGGTGAAAACAGTAAGAGTCTATTGAGGGGTGGGGAAAAATGAAGCCAGTTCTAGGCTTCTCTTATATTTAAGTGATGGCATCCCCCGGGGACAGAGTTATAATGACAATTTGAGTTCAGTATTGGATGGAGATTGAGGGGGAGGGTGAACCAGGCTTGAGGCCTTGGAGACTCAATGCTTGGAGAGAGTTTGGAGGAAGGCCAAAAAGCAATATTTGGACCCAAGGACCTACAAGGACTAGAAATGAGATGGACCAAGGATTTCCCATGAGATATCAATTAGGAAGTCTCTGGGGACTTTAGTGGAGAGACCTGGGCAATGCTTATAGGGTACCAGATGTCACGGGAAATTGGGGGCTGTGCACTTCACACTGTACAAAGACTCAGGAAGAGGAAGTTGGAAGAAAAGCTAACCACAGCAGAAGAAAGTGGCCTTTTCTGAATAAGCCCTTTAAAAAGGCAGACAGACAGAACCTGGAGAGAGGGAGAGATTCACCTGGCATGACAGAAGGGACAGTCCTCCTCCAAGATGGTACTCCATGATGCCAACCCAGGGGCCATTGTCTTCTTCCTGTTAATAGCCCATCACTCCATCTTAAGTGGATGCATGGCTACCCAGCCCAGATGATATCTGACAGACTCCTCTGAGCTCAGGAAGACCTAAGCTGACTTTGAGACCACAGAGGTTGGTAAAGGTGACCACGGCATACAGATCATCTCTTTGGTGTCCTCCCCTCTTCTCTCTTCTCTTTTCTCATGGAAGGCTATGGCAATGGAGGAACACACACAACTCACGTCGTTTGAAAATGGCAACATAGCTCATCATCGCCATTCCTGAATGACCCATAGGCTCACGTGTGCAAGAAATATACATCTACATTTGAGTGACTGCATCTTCGGGTCTCTGTCATATTGTGGCTCAGCTTCTATCCCAGCTCAGTCAGTGCTACCCAACAGAGAAAAAAAATGTGAAGCCTCTGTTAATGTTCTAGTGGGCACTTTGTAAAAGGTCAAAAGAAAAGTATGAGATTATGAAATTAAATCACAAGTACTATAATGCCAACATCCAATCAATACAAAAATCATTGAGATGTTTTATATTCTTGTTTTCATATCTAGTGTGTGTGTTACACATCTCCAATCAGGCCAGCTCCATTTCAAGTGCTGAAACACATAGCTTAGCTCTACGTCTAATAAACACTGCAGCACCTTAAGTATTTGGTGGGAGGGGAAGCTGAGAGAGACCCAGCAGGCAAGTTTCCATTTTCTTGGAGGAGAAGCAACATCTTCATCTCCCGTAAGCCAGAATGATGCTGACAGGGTAGATGGCTACTGGTGAGAGCTGAGAACAGCTGCTGTGTTACGAGCAGTTATGTTGCTATGTTCTGAGTCTACTTGAAGTAGGGATATGCTGGTGTGGCTCAGGGCACAGAGCCGGGATGTCAGAGCTCTCAAGAGGAACTGGACATTTGTTAGGGCAGGTGATGGTAATCATGGCAACAGAGAAGAGTGGTGGGTTGGGGTCATTCCACTGGATGGGGAAAGGAGTGTATCCAAAAAACATATACGCTCAAATGATTAGCACAGCAGACATGGGAATGGGGGATATGCTGCATATGTGCATATGTGATGGCTGCTGGGGCATGCCGAGAATCAGGCACTGTGGGAACAAGGTGCCAGAAGGAGATGGATGGTATGCTGTTTTCAGAGAAAGAATCTAGAGGTGTGGCTTAGTGGCATGCACAAAGTTCCCTAGGGCCTTCAAGAACACCAGAGTGTTGAGATCTGTCAGGGACCCTGAGCCAAGTGGTAAGTGGTGGTGTGGAATGGGAAGGAAGTCAGTGGAGCGGAGGAACACACTGGCTGTGGCACCAGAGAGCTGGGCACACTGGCACTGAGGATGATCAGGATGGAGCAAGGTAGGTGAGGGGAGAGTGGGGAGCCCAGAGGTCCATCCCTACATGACAGGCACAAGTTGAGTGGGAGCCTGTGTCCAAAAACCGACAGAGGGGAGTGTTGGTGGGTTACACCATGGAGGATGGGCAAGGCAGCTGGCAGTTTTAGGTAAGCATTTGCCCCTGGAATTGGGAAGAAGGACAGCCTTCTACCCCACTGAGCTGTGTGCTAGGTCATTCAGGGAGCGCGTGTGATAGGTTACACAACTCAGCAGAATGAGGGCTCTGGGTGCTTGCTGACAGGGCATGGAGAACAACTCAGAGGGGACTAGGAACTGTAGTCAAAACATAGTCCAGAAAAGGAGTGGAGAGGAGTCTACAGGTAGGAAGCACTCAGGGAACTGGCTTCCTTATGTGTGAACTGCTACCCACATGGGGAACAGTAAGTGTGGGAAGCCTGCCACCTCCCCTTTCTCTGGCTCCAGTACAATTCAGCACCACCGAGCTGGACACACATTAGGCATGGATGCCTTTCATATTTGTCTGATGAAAGTGCGTGGATGAACTTCACAGCATGGCTCACTTGAATTGTTCACACACACAAAGCTAAATGGGACATGACCCCTGGAAAAATGTATGAATTAATTCCCTGACATAGCCAACAATTTTATCTGCACTTAATGCTTTATTAATATGGCCACTCGGCAGAGTCTACATATATATCTGATCAATATTGCCGGTTAACCTTCTTAAGCTGGTCTCTGGTTTCTCTCCTAGTTCTTGCCACTTCCCTCCTACTTTTCTTTTGGGGAATACCATCTTCATGTGTTCTTCTTAGCCGTGGTCACAGAAGGAGCCCTCACTCCACCTTGTAGTCTGGGCAGCTTCACGGGCAGCCTGTGGCCGACCCCAATGCAGGATGTGGCGGCACAGTGCTTGGAGGGGCCATACTCCTGGCTCACTGCACACAGAGCCAGGATGGGGAAGAACAGTGGGCTGGAGCTGCCCATTTGTACTGTTCAATGGCTGCTGGTGACAGCCTTCTGGCCAAGTTGCAGGACTGAAGGGGAAGAAAGGCAGAAGGGCCGTGGAATGATAAAGGCCGCTGGGAGCCTTGATGAGTTTGAGTGTACAGGATGCCAGACAAAGTTGGCCTCTCAACAGCAGAGAAGAGTGAGCCAAGGCCAGCCTCCTTGACTGTGGTAATTCAATCTGGAGAGCTTCTTTGGATCACCAAGCTTAACGCTAGAGCACTAGTCAGGGTAGACGCAGCTGAGAGCACAAAACGTGAAGACAGGAAGCAGCTCTGCTCTCTGCTCTGCAAGACTCATCAAAGGCTTGCTGGGTAGATAGAGATGGAGGATGGGGAGGTAGGGGTCAGAAGCCATGAGCCTAGATGGACAGCTGTCAAATGCTTTCTCAAGAGTCCATTCCTCTCTAAGTGAAAACTACTCTCCAGTACATTTCAAGCCATTTATGAGTCTATTGTGGTTTGGGTGTGAAATGTCTCCCTCAGTCCCAAGTGTTTGAACACTCAGTCCCCAACTGGTGTTACTGTGTGGAAGGTTGTAGAAGCTTTAGAAGTAAATCTGGAGGAAGTGGGGCACTGAAGAGCAGGCCTTGAAGTTTTATAGTCTGGCTCTATTTCTGTTCATTCTCTCTGTTTCTGGATTGCCAATACAGTGTGACCAGCTGCCCCTTGTTCCTGCCACCATACCTTCCCCACAACAGCGGACTGTGTCCCCTTGAACTGTAAGCCAAAGTAAATATTTCCCCCCTTAAGTTGCTTCAGATAATTTGTCAGAGCAGTGAGACTAGTAACCAATGCAGTCGCATCAGATTATATCACCTATGTATCATATCCGTCAGGCAGAGAGACACTAAGCCACACATTTTACCCCACACTTTAAACAAATGCAGGTCAAGTCTACTAGAGTTGACAACACAGAACCCTGTCACCTCTCATCAAAAAGGAAAACTGGATTATTAATGCATTGGGTTGATTTTCCTCTCCCTCCCATCTTTGCGATGAGCATAAGCAAGAGAAATAATAGATTGGGGCAGCCTTGTGTTCTTTCCAGAATCGGGGGTGGGGGTGGGGTACTGAAGAGCAATTCCTTTGATTGTTTCTACCTTAGTGTTATCCGTCTCTTTTTCCTGGGAGATCAAAGCACCAGTAATGAACTCTAATTTTTATATTATTATCATTAATTTTCACCATCCCCCAAGGAAAGAGCCAGAAGCCAGAACACAGCACAGTATATTTATCCAACAGGACACTGGTATTTAGAGTCTAAGCTAGGTATTCCCAGTGGGACAAGAATAGAATATTCATGTGCTCATTCATTCAAAAAATATTCAGATAATCTGTCATTCTTTCTCTATTGCCCTTTTCCTAAGGTGAGAGAGAAGAGATTCATATCAACAAAATGTGTTAGACTTGTGGCTCCCACTGTAGTTATGATTTCTGGTTGGAGTGATAGTTGCTGTTCTATGTACCCAGGAGACAGGCAGAATTGTTTTGGAGGCCACATGTAGCATGCAGGTTGAAAGCCTGTCTTTTCCTTCCCAGTCCTGCAAAAATTAGACTTCAACACCACAATGTCTTCCTAGGGGACTACAGATGTCCAAACATCCTTGTGGTAGTCTTCTCTCCAGATCCCCATTATGCATGCCATTTTTCCTTGAAACTAAGTCACTGGTTAAGCTGGTATCTGTGAGTACATTCAGGCTATCCTGATTAGGGACCATTTCTGTGAGGTGAGAAGGAGGAGCTAGGAGATCAACTCCAAGAGCAATGGCCTCCCCTTTTCATGCCAGTGCCAAGGATGTCAGTTCAAGATGAGAAAGGGTGGGCTGGGGACAAGGAAGGGTACAGGCTACAGCTGTGTTCCAGATGCCAGCAGTGCAGACTTGGTCTTCCCATCAGCATAACCTCTGCCTTGCCTGACCAACTTAGTCTCCGCAGGAACTGTGGCTGAAAGAGATGCTCATCTGCTTGTTGTCAGAATGTTCAAAATGCATGGAAATGGAATGAAAGAAAGATCACCAACTGCGGGGGATAAAAAGCAGCTCCATCTGATGCCATATGCCACAGAAGTAAAATGCTAGTAAATCTAATTTAGTATAGACCATGCAATTACCCACTTTAAAAATTAAGGACCGAGACCATAAACCCACTAAACTTCAAATGTTCATAATGGGCATTTAAATGGGAGAGACAGAAAGTACATGGAAGAGAGGAAACAGGGAGGAAATGGAGGTAGGAGAGAAGGAGAGAGGAAGAGAAAAAAGGTGGAGGGAAGACAACAAAATCCAGGACCAGAACAATAAAGATTGAGATGGGTGGGTGACAAGTGGAGAAGACAGTGGCAGGAAAACAGGGAAACAACACAATGGACACACATTCTCAGAGGAACTGCCCACTTTTGGGTTCTTGAATTCTGCAGCCAGAGGGACTTAAAGGCACCTACGTAGGCACAGATTGTGGCAAAGGCTTTTCCAATGACTGGGAAACATTCAATTTGTTCCTTTCTTCCTATCATCACTCTGGCTTAGAGCCAACTTATTGATCTCAGCACTGCTGATATCTGCGGGCTGTTCTGAGCATCTTCAAAGGTTTAACAGCACCTCTGGCCCCTATCCACTAGATGTCATGGCACCCACCCTTGCTATGACAACTAAAATACCCCCTGACATTGTCCAGTGTTCCCCCTGGGTTGACTAAGAGACAGCCACTTCCCCCAGGTGAGAAGCAATGGCTGGACAATTAGCATTTCACAACTTAAGTCTCGCAGTTAGGACTTGTCTCTTTGCCTCTTACGCAAACCCACAGGAGGACTCTCCGCATAGGCATGGCTTTGATAGTGTCACTTCACTATTCAGAACTGCTTCAAAGCACCCCAGTGTCCCAGTGTCCAAAGAATGAAAATAGTAATCCCAGTTACTTACTGTGCCCCACATCTTCCTCTGAGCATTGGAAACAGAGCTAAGAATGGGACAGAGACCCAGATGCGAAGGGAGGTGGACAAAAAAGGTGCAGATGAAAGACAGGCTGGATTCGGACATGGCAATAAGAACTAAAACAGAAAGGAAATGGGCGAGTCTGTGCAAATGGTGAGGAATGACAGGGAAAGGCATCTCTACTTAGGCTCTATCTGAGCCAGGCCAGGAGTAATGTGGAGGAAGAAGCTATGGCCAGAGACAAAGAACACTGAAGTTGAAGGAAGACAGGAAGAGGGAGCTTGTAGGGATGACCTGGGGTCAGCATCTGTAGTATAGTGACCAAGAAGCTGATGAGAGGGTGAGCAGTGAGCCACGGGCAGCCATGTGGTTTCGTGGCATGGCGAGAAGCTTAATGTTTTCCTAGTCATGATGACCAGCCACTGGAGTTTCTGTTCTCTTTAGTTGGTTGGTTGGTTGGAGGGTTTTGGTTTTGTGTCTTACTTTTTCTTTGGAAACAGTCTCTCGACAAATCCCTGGCTCACTATTTAGACTAGGCCTGGCCAACTGGATCTGCCTGAGGTTTTGGGGATGTGAGGAGGGTAGCCTATAGGAGGTTTTCTTTCTCTTTGCCCCTGTTTCACAAGGCCTATGTACCACCAGCTTGTCCCTCTTTGGTTCCTGCATTTACATCTCCATCGGATGTCTCATGAGACAGGGAAGAACTCTTTCAGGGCAATTATTCATTTCTCAAGGCCCTTCCCTGCCTTCATCAAAGAACTCATGATTGAGGGCATGGTGTATGTCTTCCACTAACCCAGCATTCACCATTCCCTGGCCTGACCCATGAGTAGTACAGGTGAGCCACACAGAGTCCAGGGCTCTACTGTCTAGGGTCTCCAGGGCACCTTGAGGAAGAAGGTACTTATACATTCAAGAGTGTATAAGAAGAAGCCCATTCCTCATGACTGTCTAGACTCACACAGCATCTTACATCATGTCCTCTGAATCAGTATTTTTCCATCCCTGCATCCTTAGAGTCCAGGGCCTGGGGCTGCCTCAGTCAACAAAGGCATCTGCAGCCTCCTCTGCTTTAAGAATGTAGAGGGGACTGAGGTCCTACTGGTTTAAAGCAGAGCCTCATTGACCCCTGTGTAGTGAACTTGGCTGAAAATGTCACTGCACCCCGTGATTCTCCATCAAAATCTGTCACTTAGTGGCTATCACTTCTTACCATTCAGAGTTGGTTAAGTCTACCAAATGTTAACCACCCCCATGAATCTGACGGTAACGAGGTCGGCTTTCTCTTTGTTTATCATTAAAGCTGGCAGATCCAAAAGGTAATTTAATGTTTGGAAAGGCCGATGTTAAAACTTTATGTCAGGAGACGCATTGCCAAATGCAGCCTAATAACGGCATCATTAAATACAGACTGAAGTCTTTATTTAAATTCACTTTTATCTCATCCCTGTCTATAAAATGTAGGGGATATATACAGAGTGGGTCTTTAATCCTCAAAACAAATTTCCCTGCTCTTATTTCTTCCCTCCCCCCTTACTTGCCTCAGTGCCTCTGGAAGTTCACTGGATGTCCAATCCTGCCTGCCCCAGACATATCTCAACCCCGGCACATCAAAAGAACACGCATCCTCCACGGCCGTGTGCCAAAGCTGTTCTATGTAGCAGGACGAAGAACATGCAAAATTGATTTCTTCATGGTCCCTGCCTTCAGGGAGCCGCCAGATTTGTATGGAATTTAAAGTCATTTTGGCCATGCACCGCATATGACACTCAAGTCCACAAAGGACAACCATACACAGAAGATACATAAAATTACAAAAACATAGAAAACTTCCCATTGCTCAGTAATATCATGACCCTCCTGACATTATGGGACAGCGCATTAGTCATGTGACTGTGGTGGGATGCTGGTGCCCACAAACTACTGTTCTGCCAGAGATACGAAAGTAGAGAACATACAGCTATATAATGCGCGTAACAGAGAACGTGCTAATGAATGGGTGTGTTGCTTATATAATTACTGCACTGTACTTTGTATAATTATTCTACAGGGCTTGCATCTACTCCCGCTGGAGAGAATGTTTACTGTAAAGCCGCGTGCCGAGTAGCAGTGGATGGAAGCAACCCCATACATTTGGTGTTTACTGTGTCTCCTGACTACAGTATTTTCTTTTGTGGTTGACTTGATCATATGTTGTTTTGTTCACCATGGCCCTAGGAGCAGCAGACTACATTAGTAACATATACACACCATATGGCCTACAAATGTGTGTGTGTGTGTGTGTGTACTTAAATGTAACCTAAATGCCATAAGTTGTGTGTGGTGATACACGCCAGGAAGACTAGTCAGTACTGGAGAGGTTATGGCAGGAAGGTTGCAAGTTCAAGACCTGTTTGAGCTGCATAAGAGTCTGTCTCAAATTTAACCAAAATAATAACAGTGACAAATAAAAAAGGGGACGGCTAGAGTACAGCTAAATTGTCAAGCACCCTAAAACTGCCGATTGCCTTAAGCTTGATCCCTGACCGTGCAAAACTAAGTAAATAATCTAGATGGTGTGTGTGTGTGTGTGTGTGTGTGTGTGTGTGTGTGTAAGTATGCCCTATAATGTTAGCACAAGATCACCCAGCAATGCATGGCCCAGAATACACCTCCATCACGAAGTGACAGGTCACTATAACTACTCCATTCTAGGCTCAAGACAGTCCCCTTGTTCTCCCTGTTCCATGCCACCCAGGATCCAACCTTCCCCAGGCCTAGTCCAGGAAGGGCCCTCCCCTCTGCCAGGACACTCCTTATCCTGCCTCTCTTCAACCTTGTGTGCAGCTGCAGATCTCACCAGTGGCCACACACTCGACTTTTCTGGTTTGGCTTTTTGTCGGTCTGCTTTAGCATTTCGTCCACTGCTGTCCCTGAAGCCTGGCATGGTGCACAGAACCCAGGACACTCTCAAGAATCCTGCCTGAGTCAGGGAGTGAAATGGTGCTGCAGAGAGAGAGAGGCACAGGGCTCTGGGGTACCCAAAGAGACTCACAAAGGAGATTGCTAAACTGGGTTGTGACATAGAAACCTACTGGCTGGAGACAGAAAACAGTAGGTGTGTCGTGGAGAGGAATCAAACAAATAGTCCGTGGTGCTGGAATTTGAGGCACCCGGAGGAAAGGACAAAAAAAGAGGCTGCAGGTATTTAAGGGGAGTTGAACTCCATGTCAGGGGCACTGATTGAGAAATACGCAGCAGCATTGCTGGGACTGGAGAGAAGGCCTCCAAGGGAACTTTCCAGTTCCCTACCCAGCTCCACCAGCACAGGCCCTTGACAGCTCTGTGTACTGAATAGTCCCTGAGATGATCACACTGACTACTGCCTCCTACATCCCACATCCTTCTTGCATTTGGTCCTACCTAGGAGGGCAGCTCTGACCAGAAGCGGAAGAGGGAAGCTCTGATGAAGTGGTGGAAATGTGGCTTCTGAAGCGGCTGCTTCCGAATCTTAGGGTTTCCTACACCCCGTTTTCAGGAAAGAAAGACCATCCAGGAGTGCACTATGGAAAGCCCAACACAGACCAGCACTGGGCTCCAGCCACCGGCCAGTGGGACACTGAGGCCTGCCGAAAGTCACCAGGTGAGAGCCCTAGTGGGCTCTGTATTGGCTCCAGCCTCAGCCCCACCTTTGATGGTAGCCTTGTGACCCAGCCTAAACTAGAAACAGCCCAAGAAACAACTCTAGATCCCACCCATCAGAAAACAAGAAGATGGGGCCTCCAACTCTTTCATATCAAAGGAAGAAGATCTAGAGTCCAGTTTCTGCCTGAGAGAGAGAGAGTAGCACAGTTCTCAGTCTCTCCAGCTCGGCCCACGCACCTGCTGTGTGCTCCAGTCCCAGAGGTACAATAGAGATGGAGGTGTCATCTGTTTTACTGCCTCCTGCCACTGAACTCACAGGCTAGTCAGGCACTGCTGAGTCTGCCCAACAGTAATAGAGAGCAGATGTTCTGTGGAAGGTTTATCTCCTGTTGGCACAATACTCAGAGGCTGACCTCTCTCTGTCACGTTTAGTAAATGTTATTAACACTCTTAAGAGGGCCTTGGGTGCCCAGGTTCTCAGTCAAAACGAGAGATGCCTTCATCAGAATGTCTCCTGGACACGTCATTGCAGCCTGCCAGGAGAATCTCTAAGGAAAACCAATGGCAAAGGAGGTCAGAGGCTCAGTCAAATGATAATAAAAGTATGTCGCCAATACCCTGAGAAACAGCGCAACGTGTGGAGAGTGGGCAACTGGGCCCGGGAGCTAGATATTGCTGAATTCCAATGTCAGCTCTGTCGTTTAGTTTTGCCCCTGAGCAAGTTGCTTCATTTCTCTGAACAAACAGTTCTCACCAACATTGTCATCAGATGTAGATAAGAGGCCACATGGGTCGGGGATGTGGCAGGTACCCAGTACTGCCAGGATGGCACGTAAAAGGATTAGCCCACCCACCCTATCAGTACACTCTGAAGTTCATTTCTCTTTGTTCCATGTTTGTAGGAGGCACCCCATACAGTAGCTGTCATGACAATTAAGTTTTACACTTTACAACGTACTTCCAAAGTCACTACGTCATTAGATACAAAGACAATGGTGACAGCAGGCCTCAGTTTACCCAAGTCACACGGGTGAGAAAGAGAAGAGTCAGGACTAGAGCTTGGCCAAGCCTCAGTTCTCATGGTACCAGAACTCAGCCAGGCCTCTTAGGTAGATTATCTCTCTTAACTCTGTCCCCTCTCTCTGCTTGAAAGAACCTCTTGGATGGTCTATGCTGTGATTTTGTAACTGATTGCATGGTGGGAAAGCCCAGGAGGAACAGATGGGTTGTTCTGAGCTCTAAACCTGTTTCTCGCCTCCTCTAGCAAATTATCTCCTTTTCTCACCTACAAAATTGGTATATTTAAGAGGTATGTGGGAGCTGGGCAGTGGTGGCGCATGCCTTTAATCCAAGAACTTGGGAGGCAGAGGCAGGGGCATCTCTGTGAGTTCAAGGCCAGCCTGGTCTACAAAGCAAGTTCCAGGACAGCCAAGGCTACACAGAGAAACCCTGTCTTGAAAAAGAAAGGAAAGGAAAAAGAAAAAGAATGAGAGGAAGGAAGGGAGGAAGGAAGAGAGGAAGGAAGGAAGGAAGGAAGGAAACGAGAAGAGAGTCATGCAGGAGTCCCAGCATGAATCTGGTTTCCAAAGGAAACATACAAAGGGTTCCCCTGTGCACCTCTTAAAAGGATGGACTTAGGCTCAAAGAATGATGCGAGGCCCACAGAGGGACATCTTGCACCCACCATTCAGTAAGATCCTTGACATTCCTTTCTCTTTCAAAACTGGGGGTCTCTAAGACAGAAAATCTACCACATTTCCTCATGGCTGGATATGAATGAAAACTCTAAACAGAATGGACCACTGAGGCTATCTTCCCCCTGACTCCTGTCTCACAGGCAAGTCTCCGTGTCTTCTGGCCATTGCTTCGTGGTTTTCTTCCACCCAAGCATTAAGCAGGGTACTGCTCAGCTTCCAAGCCTCAGAGCTGCCTGTTCAGGGTGGGATGGCCATAGATGATGTCTGGATTTTCTATAAACTGAAAGACTCTCAAGGACCTGGTAAACTGACACTTCCTCTGCCCTGATTGGTCAAACTGTAAACATCTTTTTTTTTTTTTTTTTTTTTTTTTTTTTTTTGCCAAATACTGTTTATTAGTTGTCTTTGGAAGACAGAGAGACTAAGGTTTGAACCCGAGTGCCTGGTAACGGCTTCTTTACCTAACAGCAGGCTCTGGGAACCCAGGCTAGTCTGGGATTTCACAGCAGAGGCTCCACCAGTCTGGGGTCCTGTGGAATAGCCTGATTGTTGCTTCCTCTGCGCCTTACTCTATGGAGCTTTCTCTGGTGGCCCTGCAGTTTTCAGCTTGGACTCTGTAGCTCTCCTTGACATCTTTTTAAAAGTAGGTACATACACGCTCACATGCACGCACACATACACATGCTCACACATATGTACACTCACACATACACAACAGATACACACACACATAGGCTCACGCATGCATGCTTACACTCACACCACATAGACACATGCTCACATATACACTCACATACACATGCTCACACATTCACACTCACATATGTTCACAACACACACACATATACTCACACATGTATACACATACACATGCTCATACACACACACGCACGCATGTGCACACACAAACACACACATACACAGTTTGGCTGGATAAAGTACATTCTCTAACCGAGCTCATTAGAGCCATGATCAGGGGTCAAAGGGCACGCAGGGGAGGCCTTTGCGGTCCCACCAAGTGCAGAGTACCAAGTATGACCAGGTGCTCACTTCCCTTCATTAGAGACCATTTTGTGGCTCACGCCCTGGAAATCTGGGCCTCTATAGGACGAACAGCTCTGAGCATCCCCAGAAGCCACCAGACTGACTGTTCTACTATCTTGCACAATGGGACCAGGGCAAACCGAGCTGCCTGAAATGCCCAGTCTCCTTAACAAACAAACAAGTCCCTGGCTCCATCTTCATTCACTCCCCACTGTGCTTTCATGGCCTTCACGATGTCATGGGCTCAAGTTCCTAACTCTTTTCAGTTCTCCTTCATTTTATTAACAGATACAACGGTAACTCATTTGTCTTTTTTCACATCTAGTATGTGTATGCACACAAGCAAGCACACACACAGAGAAGGGGAGGGAGGGAGGGAGGGAGGGAGGGAGGCAGAGAGCAAGCCAAGCTGTGCCTCTAGCCCTTGGCTTAGAGATGGTCCCAGCCAAATGCCCGCTGCACAATTCACAAGGTCCAGCTTCCAACTAGCACAAGGAAGCCAGTCTGAGTCAGCAAAGTTCTTCACCACTTTACAGTCCGATGGCCTCTCTTCTGCTGTCAGTAACATCTTCCTTGCTCCTCCTGTGAAGGCAGGACAGCCTTATCTATCCCTATTTCTATCAATTCCCTTCAGAACCGCTTAGCTATCTGCTAAGAAAATCGGGGCTTTCTCTGTAGGTCTCTGGTTTTGTTGTTGTTGTTGTTTTTTTTTCCCCTCTGCTAGGATCAGCAGTGACAATGTCTTCATAGTAGTCCAAGCTTTTTCAAGCATACACCTCAAAACTCTTCTAGCTTTTCCTCATTTACTCAGCTCCAAACTGGCATCCAAGCTCAGGGGAGGGGGACTTTTTACAGAGCAACTTGCTCCTTCTTAAAAATGAATTTCCAGGGGATTGATTGACTTGGCAGCTAAGAGCACTTCTTGCTTTTGTTAATAGACCCATATCTGATTCTCAGCACCCACATGGCAGCACACAGCTACCTGTAACTCCAGTTCCAGGGGATCTGACACTGCTTCCGGCCTCTGCAGGCATTCACAGACTATACGTATACAGATGCAGATAAGCACTCGTTCACACATGCAAAGTAAATATAAATAATCTTTTAAAATATCAATCTCCATGTAGTATATTCAGGCTTAAAATGCTATATATTCACTGAATATCAAAAACAGATGAGACTTGGAAGTCCTACAAGAAGACACAGCGGATTTACTGTTTGGGGAGGGTTTTTGCTTTCAGGACCCTAACTGGTTCTTCTTGCTATGGCCTCACATGATATAAGGTTGAAGGCATTCTCTGGGCCTCTTTAATAAGGTTACTTATGCCACATGGCCAAGTCCTCGTGAGCCAGTCACTCCCCAAAGGCCCTCAAATCAGTGTTGAGATTCCAACACACACATTTTGAGGAGACCCAGAACTTAGACTGAGGACAAAACCTTTCAATGTATAACTATATAAGTAGACAGAAGGGTGTAGAATGCACACAGGCTATGGGGGGAAACTACACATGGAAACCATTTAAAGCAAAGTGTACTCTGTCAACCAGTTAGCTCTTGGCAGAACAAGCCAGTGGCCGACCCTTGTTGTGGACAGAGCAAGGTCAAAGAGGAGACAAAGCCTGACCCGGCGATAACCCTGAGAAATGCTTCGCTCCTGAAAGAGAGAACATGTCTTCTGAAAGAATGGCTGTAGCCAGAGGCTGAACTTTGGTTGACTTCCCAGCTTTGCTGAGGGTCAGCCTTCATTAACTTTGACTATGAGGTATAAACAGAGGCTCGGAGCTGAGGTCATTTTAGCATGCCATTGCCACCCAGAGAAGCTCTGCACAGCAGGATTGGGGAAGATTTGTGGATGTTTGTCTTGCATGCCATGCCTCCCCTATAAAGGAGCCTCATTCCACTCCTTCTGCTTCCGGATGGCACCCAGGGGGGCTGCAAACCTAGTCAGTGTTTCAGTGACTTCTTATTGACTAGCTGACTAATTGCAGGAACTCCTTTGAGTCAATCAGGAAAAGTAGGAGCTACCTTATGAGGAAGGCCCTGCTCAAAGGCATGGGCTTTAGTGTTAACCTAGAGGGGAAAAGGAAGTTGCCCAGGCACTGCTGCCATCTTCAAACATTCATCCCTTGGATCGTATGTTGGTCAAGTTGGGTGGGAGCCACAGCCCTGCTCAGACAGGAAACATACTGCTTGTGAAGGGCCAGTGGCTGCTGTGCGCCATGCAGCGTGCGCAGATGCCCGCAGTCTCTCTGCAGACCCATGCAAGCATCAGGCTCTCAAAGAAGACTGGGTTGACTTCCCATCTACTGTATGCTCTTCCTCACGTGCAGCAGCAATATAGCAGAAGGACGAAACCTTTGCTCCAGGATAGAATCCTGATTTAAGTCAGAGGCCAGCAAACTATGGTCCATGGGCCAAATCAAGCCTCCAGGGGTCAGTGCGTGAGGCTGAGCTCGAAGGGTGTGGTCTAGGAGCTGGCAATGGTTTCATATGGTTCTCTTTTAAAATACTCATTATTTTTATTTTTTATTTAGTTTTTGATTTTCTTTATTTATATGGTTAGGCTTCATGCAAGTGTGCGTGGTCATCTGTGTGTACATCTATGTGTGGTTGCCAGAGGCTGGCACTGGGTGTCTTCTTCGGTTACTCCTCCACTTACGTTTTTGAGATAGGGCATCTCAGTGAACCTGAAGCTCATCAGTCCGGCTAGGCTGCCTGGTCCATGAGTTCAGAGATCCACCTCCAACCACAGCAGGGTTAGGTAAATGCAGTACCCAGCCTGTTTTTCACATGGATCCACATGCAACTCTTAATGATTACACAGAATGTGCTTTACCAACTAGACTCTCATGCTAGCCTTGTTTTTCTTATATTTCCTAATAGCTACAAAAAAAATCAAAAGAAGACGATTTTACAGCAAAAAAAAAATCAAATTAAAATATTAATAGCTATTTCTAAAAGCTTAGTGGGACACAAACACACTCATTCACACTCATATAGAGCATTTATGCATGCTCTCTGTAGCTGCTTTGGTGCCACAGTGGCAGTTAGGAGGTTTGTGATAGAGCCTTTATTTTAGGCCCAGAAAGCCTGAAATATATATGACCTGACCCTTGATGGGAAAAATTTCCCAGACCCTGGTCTAAATCAAACATAGATCTCATTTGCCTTACCAGCGGTTTCGGATGTTTTCTTAAGAACTCAGACTAAGTCAGTCAGAACTGTTCATTCCCAGATGGCATTGATTGGTTCTGGGTGGTCAGTGATCCAAACTGGCTTATTAAGACTTGAGGGAAGAGGAAGTTGTCTGATTCTCACTCTCCTGCTAGGTTTGGAGACCATCTCACTGCTAGTAGCCCATGATTCCAGGAGAGGCCACCTCTAAGATGAAGCTGATGCTCTGGGCAACAAAGCCAAAGCGAGGATCCCTGTCTCCATGGAACACTACAATAAACAATGCCACCACCTACTGTTAGACCTCTGGTTGTGGAGCCCAGACCACTTCCTTATTGTTCATAATGCCTTCACCTGGATGTCTGTTTCTTGGAGCCGGAAGCACCTCAGGGTCATTTGAACGTACTATCCCTTCTGCACAGAAGGCTCCCCATGCCCCATGCCTTGCCACAAGCAACATCGAAATCACCATGTCATAGGAGGGCATGTGTCACCTCCTAGATCAGGTTTTATACTCCACCTCACCCATAGTTCCCAGGATTTCCTTTTGCCATACCTATCATTTACCTCTTCTATGCTTGCCCATATTTCCCATGCTGGTGTCCTCACAGGCAAGTCCATGCACGGTTTGTTCTGCACTGATCCCCAAGAGGCAAAGGCAGTGCCCACCCCCACTAAGAGCATCCAGACTTGCTGGGTGGCCAGTTTCTGTGACACAGTGTTAGGTAGGGCATCAAGATTGCCTCACTTGCTTATGCCTACTAGACCAATAAAGAAAAGGTATGTGGTTTTGGCTCTCATACTCTTCCGTCTCCACATGGCTTCTCTCTAAGATAGACGTTCACTAGAGACCACCCCATTTTACCAAGCATGGTAGGTCAGACCTATGCTATTTTGAGAAACAAAGCTAATCCGCTCTCTCCGCTATGAGATTTCTCAGAGACCTTGACACTGTGCTGCGTCTGCAGTGGTGACAGGGGAGGTAGGCAGTGCAAAGGCTCTGATTCGGAGCCTGTATGATATGTGACGCTTCTCAAACTTATTTGCTGATGGCACCTTTTTCTCTAAGCCAAGTCTCACTAGACTCTAGAGATAAATATTTTTCTGTGAAACTTCCTGGCTTCGGGCCTTTGGGAAGAGGCAAACACAGACATAATGCATTAGGAGGCCTTCCAAAGTATCCACCAGAAAGCATGCAGTTTACTAATGAGGTTTGAAATCGCATGTTAGGCAGAGGGCCCCCGGGGCCTCAGGATGGAGAGTTGAGGCAGACAGCCAAAGAGGTGGGTGGATGGGAGGCTCAGAACCCTGTCTGCTGCACCAGCCATGAGCCACCCCTGCTCCTGGTGTGGTTTGGGAGCAGTGAGGGGTACAGAAGGTAGAGTTGAACAGGAAGAGACACTCTAGAAAACTGAAAGGGGTCACTTAGAGGCCATGTGGGCCTCCACTGGCATTACAGGCCACATGCATACTCCTTGGTTGAGGACTAATTTTTGAATAGTTGACTGTGGAGATGATCCCCCCAGTGAAGTGTGTGTCACAGGAGCGCCACTTTACTCTGCACAGTTCCCCTCTGCTGTTACTGATGTCAAGTCTCCAAGCTGTCATTCCATAACCTGTAAGGAATTGGCAATAGCTTTAACGAGGCCCTGCGAAGAGCCTCCAGAAGAGAGCAGGGGGCTTTCTGTTGACTTCATATGTTCTGGATCTTTGGAGCGTGGGGTGGAGGGACCTGCCCAAGATGTCTAAAGGGAAAGAATCTCATAGAAGCCAAACTCCCCAATCCACTTTCTCCTCCTAAGCAACGAGCTATGCCAACAGCTCTCCTATCATTTAGGAAGGCTGGTGGCTACATGCCCAGGAAAGAAACCAGCATTTAAATGTAGCTTTACTCCTTTCTAGAAGGAGGTTCTATTTTGGAAGGTAAAAAATAGAAGGAGAGGTCTAGTGGGTTAAGGTTTCACTCCTTTGTATCTGACCCTGAGAGCTGATCTCCCATTTATAGTTCTGGGGTGGACAGAGTCTCAAGGAAGAGAAATGCTAGCAGTGATCTAGTGCCGCAGTATATTTGATCATTTGGTAGAACCCAAGATTGTGTTGTTTACTGGAAAACAATACAATCTAGTTGTGGTGTGGCTCAGCCCTAGCACACACCTAATCCAAGAGCTTTCTGCTTGAACTAAATAAAATCAATCATAGGTCAGGAGGCAGAGCAACCAACCAGTGGGCAGGGAGTGAACATAGGAAAAGAAAAACAAGAGAGAGTAAGAGGAAGTCAGGAGGACATATAGACTCACAGGAAATAGAAGGGAGGGGCTTTCTTCTTTTGGGGATGTCGGCTGAGGAGAAGGTCAGCTAGGTGCTTTCTATGCCTCTCTGAGATAGCAGGCTGGTTCCGAAGTCTTTATTGGTAAAGTAGAATGATTCAGATTTTGTTAAAAACAATATTTGGTGCTCTAATATGTGGCAGTACCACACAGTCAGAGAAATCATGCTAGCTGCAGACAAACTGAGAAACCATCTGATTCGGTAAGACAACTGGAAAGTCCTCAGGAAGAGAGTTAAGTAATATTAAAAGGAAAAATCTTTCCCACAGGAAGGATGGAAAATATCATAATACAAGCCCCTGTATGGTGCTATTTTAGATGGCTTGAAAATAGAAGCAGAAAATGAAAAGATAAATGACTTAACTGAGATTGACATAAAACTAATCATAATTTCTACAAGTTTAGTAATTCATATTTTATCCTTAGTAGCCATAGTACATTTTTGTGTCAAATATGAAAAGTGAATTGATAAGATACAAGCCTTAGAAAGACTTATAAATGAAAATGAGAAAAATACTCTGACTGACAGAGACAAGGGCCTACTGTATCACAGAATGATGAAACTGAAAAAGGTGGCCCAAGGTTGTTGGAAAGCCACCCTTGGTTTATCCAGTTACTATACAAGAACTACCAGCAGACAATAGGTACCCCCAAGGCTATGCAAATGTTAAATGGAATCCTATAGAAATATTAGATTTGAGGAGATTTAAGGAATCTTTCATTTCCTACAGTACGCATTTGCCCTATGTGAAGCAGATATTAAGTACTTGGCAACTCAGAACAAAATTATCCCCCAAGACTGGAAAGATTTGGCACCAGCAATATTGGAAGCTGGCCCTCAGTTACAATGGTGAACATGGTATAAAGAGGAAGATAGGGCAACAGATCAACAAAATAGGGCTAAATATGTTAATATTCCCAAGATTAGTTGCTAGGTGAAAGTCAGTATGCTCAGTTACAAAGGCAGTTTAAATCTGATGATCATACCTTGGTGGTATGTGGTTTAACAGCTATAAATGTTTGGAACAAAGTTGAAGAATCAGGAAAGATATCTGAGTCTATACAAGGTACAAAAGAAGTCTTCACTGATTCTTTTTTTTTTTTTTTTTTTCAAAGACTGACTTTAGCTGTAAATAGAATAGTATCTGATCAGTAGTTAGACAAGTAATAATTAAAAGTTTGGCTTTTAAAATAAAAGGATCCAGAGGGTCCTAGAAATCTACAAGTAGAACAATATGATAGGCAGATTTGGGCCCAGGGGTCCCGCTCAAACTAAGGCACCAGCCAAGGACAATACAGGAGGTAAACTTTAAACCCCTTCCCAGATCTAGCCAATGGTCAGAATATTCTCCACAGTTGAGTGGAGAGTGTGATACGACTTTCTCACATACTCTGGTGCCTCACATTTGACCATGTCCCCTGGAGGGGGAGACCTGGTGGCACTCAGAGGAAGGACAGCAAGTAGCCAAGAAGAGACTTGATACCCTATGAGAATATATAGGGGGACGTAATCCCCCTCAGGAACAGTCATAGGGGAGGGGAATAATGGGAAAATGGGGGGGAGGAATGGGAGGATACAAGGGATGGGATAAACATTGAGATGTAACAAGAATAAATCAATAAAAAAAAAAAAAAAAAAAAAAAAAAAGTTTGGCTTTTGAAAATGCTGATTCAGAATGCAAAAAGGTGATTAGGCCTTTAAATGCAAGATCAGCACCAATAAGAAGTAGATTAGAAATATGACTGATCAAAAAAAAAGAAATATGACTGATATTAGATCTCACATTTATGATGTTAATTTGATAGGCAAAGTAATTTTTAAATGTTTCAAGAAAAATCAAAATGCCAGATGTTTTAATTGTGGTAAACAAGGTCACTTGGAATGGGATTATGGGTGTTCCTAGAAACAAAGGCTTGGGATTTTGTTTGTTTTGTTTTGTTTTTTCTGGAGACAATAAAAAATGAGGATCCTAGCCTCCTGGAGTATGCAGAAAGTGTGGCAATGGCCAACGTTGGACTAATGAACGCAGATTGACAAGGGATGGGCAAGGTAACCCTTTGCCGTTGGGAAATACGCCAGGAGGCTCCCACAGGCCCTGATATCAAAGGTCAAAGTTGATTCAATCATTCTCTGTCAGTATCCACAGAGAAATTAAAATATTTAAGGTCTGTTGTTAAAAACAACACTTATCTGGATGTAGTTAAGGACAGTACAGGTTCAACAGATAAAACAAAACATTCAGAAGAGACTAGAAAACAGGTATTTTGGCAATGCACTATAAATGATCAGAGACAAAAGGTAAAATTACAAATAAACAGCACTGAAATTGAAGGTTTAGTAGACACAGAAACAGATGTAAAAATAATTTCACTAAAACCTTGGCGTCCAGAGTGGCCTCTTCAGGAGGTAAATATTCAGCTTCTCAGGGTTGGAACTTTATCCCAGGTAAAACAAAATGCAATCTGGAACAAGTGTATAGAGCCAGAAAGACAAATAGGAAAGTTAGAGCTATATGTGGCCAACATAGCCATGGAGCTATGGGGACTTGACGCAGCAATGGAAATCATAGGTTAACATTCCCCCATCTTCATAAACAACCCATAAAATAAAGAATGCTTCTGAGGAGAAAGGGTAAAAGGTAGTGTCAAGAACAGTCACAGACCATTCAGGTTGTCCAGAGGCAGGACACAACAGCTGTGGTTCTTTTAAAGGTACCAACCATCTTACCTTTAAAATGGTTAACTCAAAAACCTATGTGGGTAGAAGAATGGCTTATGATGAAAATAATTATAGGTATTAGAACAGCAGGTGCAGGAGCAGTTAAATAAATTCTCAACACACTGAAGAATCTACAAGCCTACAGAATTCCCATGGGTTTGTTACAAAAAGAAATCAAGAAAATTGAGGATGTTAACTGAGTTAAGAGCCATAAATGAAATGATTCAGCAAATGGGCTCTTTGCATCCTGGAATCCCATGCCTTCTGTATTATCTAAGTCATGGCCTTTTATAGTAATTGATAGTAATTGATTTTAAAAGATTGCTTTTTCAGAAGCCATTTGCCTGAGCATGATAGGGAAAGGTTGCTTTCTTAGCCCACTTATAATAATAGTTGACCAATAAAGAGATAGCATTAGAAAGTCTTAACACAAGACATGTTAAAAGTCCTACCTTGTGCCAATATTTTGTACAACAGCTGTTAGAAATAATTCATAAACAGTTTCCTCAATCTATAATTTACCATTAGATGGATGATATCTTACTGGCTGATTCTGATGCGGGTACCTTAAGAAAAAATGTTTGATGAAGTAAAGAAAAAATCTGCCTTGCTGTGGATTACAAATTGATCCTGAAAAAAATACAAAAAGGAGATTCTATCAATTATCTAGGATATTAAATAGGTTTACAGAAAGTTCGACCATAGAAAGTACAAATCAAAACAGATCAATTACAAACTATTAATGATTTTCAAAAATTGGTGGGAGGTATTAACTGTCTACAGTCTCCAACTTGAACTATTCAAGAGCGAAGTAATGTATTTCAAACCTTACATGGATATCAGGACTTAAATAGTCCAAGAAAATTATCAGCTGAGGCTAAGAGAGAATTGGCTCTGGTATAAAAGAAATTATATGATGCACATGTGTATAATTTGGATCCAAAGCTGGACTGTATTTTCGTTATTTTGCTGTCTACTCATTCTCCCACAGGAATTCTTGTGCAAAGGGAAGATAATATCTTAAAATTAATATTTTAGCACACAAACAGGGTTAAAAAAAATTAAATACTTGTGTAGAAAAGATTTCTGAATTGATTCCAAATTTTTAAAAAATGAGACCTCATCAATTAGCAGGAACAGATGCAGCAGAAATTGTAGTACCCTTTACTAATGTTGAAATTGCCCCATTATGGGTAGAAAATGAACAATGGCAAAGAGTTTAAATAATATTTTTGGGAGAGATTAACAACAAATACCCAAAAGCAAGAGACTTTAGTTTATAAAAAAAGACAAATTGAATTCTCTCTCATATAGTAAACGGAACACCGATTTCTGGATCTCCTACATTCTATACTGATGCAATTAAATCATGAAAAGCAAGTTATAAATCAGAAAAAATAAGTAAAGTATCTCAGAGCCCTTACTATTTAGTTCAAAAAACAAAGTTGTATGCCATTCTTATGGTATTGGATTTTCCTGAATCTCTTAATATAGTTTCTGACTTGTAATATGCAGAGAGTTATTTTACATATTGAAAACTGTTGAACTTATTCCAGATGATTCAGAATTAACGTCACTATTTATTCAACTACAAAAAGTAACTAAAAATAGAAATAATCCATTTATATAACACATATTAGATCCCATATAGGTCTGCCAGACCCTCTAGCATAAGGTAATAATGAAATTGATCAGCTATTAACAGTAAATGTGCTAGAAAACTCAGAGTTTCATAAGAAACAACATGTTAATAACAGTGGTTTGAGGCAAGGTTTTTCTATCACTTAGCAATAAGATGAGTAAATTATAATAAAATATCCTACTTGGTCTCTGTACAACCAAACTCTATAACATGCAGGAAGTATCCCAAAAGGTACCCAAAGAAATAAAATTTGGCAAATGTATGTCTCATTTTGCAGAGTTTGGAAAATTATAGTATGTATACCATACTATAGACATATATTCAGGATTTCAATGGGCAACTGCATTAAGTTCTGAAAAGGCTGATTGTGTAATCACACACTTATTAGAAGTTATGGCCATTATGGGGATACCATACAAATTGAAACTGACAATGTTCCAGCATACGTCTTTAGTAAAATGAAGCAGTGTTTTGCATATTACAACATAAAGCATATTACAGGTATATCACACAAGCCTACCGGACAAGCAGTTATACAAAGATCCAATCGCACAGCACTTTATTAACTTTACATTTTTAAATGCTATTGAGAAAGGAGCAATAGCTACAGAGAGTCGCTGAGTAGTAGACAAAACTGCTGAATTAAATCATCCTATATATTTTAAAGATGTGTTGACCTCAGAACGAAAACAAGGATATGTGTTACACTGAGAAAGAGGCTTTGCCTTTGTTTCCACAGAATAAAGAAAGCTGTGGATACCATCAAAATTGGTAAAGATTAGAGTCAAACAGAATAAGGATAAGTAATATCTCATCAGACAGTTTGGTCATTGAGTCCAAACTAACTTATAAAGACTAACAAATGCCTTTCATTTGATCAGACATGAAAAGATAAAAATAATAAATAATAATATTTTCAAATGATAATTTACCAAAAGCACACTTGCCTTACTGACATGAAATGAAAAATGTTTTTTCTTAGTGTCTTAATTCCATGTTAGAATGTTAGACTAAATTGCCAAGTGGCCTACACCATCTTGTTTACTAGTTTTTTAGTTTTCTTTTTAAATAAAAAGAATATTTTTTGTTTGGTATTTTAAAACTGTTAAGAGATTTAAAATGTTTTAAGTAAGTTCAAAGGGTTACTGTAGTTCAAACTTGTTTTCTAAATCTCTAAGAGTTGGAGTGATTTGGAGCTAAGATAAAATATTTGAGCAGGGCAGTGGTGGCTCATGATTTTAATCCCAGCAGAGACAGGCAGATCTCTGTAAATTAGTTGCTTTTTTTTTTTTTTTTTTTTTTTTTAATTCTAGAGTTACAGTGAACAAGGTACCTAGAGTTACAGGGACAAAACTCAGACACAGCTCCTAATTTGTATGTTTGCACTCTAGAGAAATCACATACCATATTAACAGATTTTTTTTTAAAGCCCTCTGGAGGGTTACTAGAAAGACACCTAATTTCCAACAGGGACAAAAACAAAGAGCAGCATATGTATCTGTCGGTAAGCTCATCTCCATGCACGCAAACTTGACCAATATTGAATCAGATAATACCCTAATTATGGATATCATATTTATTGGTGAATTGGCAACTGGGGACTCTTCATAAAGCAAAAAAGAGTGCACCAACATTTGCTTATTGGCTTCTACTGCAAATGCTTTCCATACAAAGAATAAATATTCTTTTGAGAAACAAATCTGAACATTTTACAAGGCATGGAGAACCTTACACTCAGTCATTGCCAACCACCCTATGGTTGTAAGGGCACCGCTACAGTGATGGATTGGATCCATTCAATGGCAGAGTCCTTCTCAGGCTTAGTCATGGAAGGAAAGGTATTATAGTGGAACTGGTACTTGTTTGAATTCCTTCATGTCCAGAATGTGGTAGCAAAGGAGTCTCTCCCTTCCTGCACTGAGGAAATAGCTATAATCTTCATCCCTAAACCACTCACCTCTCCCTCAAAAGAGGCAACTATTGAGCTGTGGGGACCAATGGAATGGTCACAACATTTGACTAATAATGGTTTGCTGATGGCTCATCAACTGCCGATGGAACCAAAACTAATGGAAAATGGCAGTCTATAGACTGAGGGACGAATTGGCCAATACTGAGGAAGGAACCACAAAATCAATGCATCAGTGTTAACTATAAGACAAACAACCAGGAAAACAAAAGGAAAATCTCTATCTTCTCCAATGCAATGGTATAGCTATAGTCATCAAAATGGAAAACCACTAACTTGGCAGATAAATGGCAAAGATATCTGGTCATGCAAGGCATGAATGGAAATGGTGAAACCTAGCAAGACTCAGCAAAGACATCAAATTTTATGTAGCTTATACAGGCAGGACAAAAGTCTGAAAATAATAAAAATAGTGGACAACTGGCAACATGTTCAATTAAGACTAGGATATTAAAATTTGCCAGAGAATAAATTCAGAATAAATCAGCAAGAATGGTAGGGTACACATTTGAAAAATTTGAAAGCTTCCCCCTAATGAAAAAAAAAAAAAAAAAGGAGAACTGGAGAACCAAATTGAACAGAACAGCCCTATGAGAGTAACTGTTATAAGGAATCCATAGCCAGGCAGCACTTCACACCTTTAATCCCAGCACTTGGGAGGCAGAGGCAGGCACATAAGATTTACAGTGATTTAAATTTAAAAGTTCCTTGTAAAAGACAGGCTGAAATTCAAAATGAATGTTCTTTGTGATCTAAAAATAATTCACTTAAAACTTGAATTTATATACATAAAGAGAAAGGGGGATGTAGGTATATTTCCAAGGTTTCAAAACTTCAGAAGAATTTTTTTAAAAAATTTAAATCGAGAGATAACTATCTTTTGTTGCCCCCCAAAAAAACATTTTGCCCTAGGAAAGATATAACCTGCCTAAAAAAGGAACCCCCAGAGTTAGGGTTAGGACAGGGTTTTGTTTGTTAAGCGGCACAGGTGGCCATTTGCCTTCTCATCCCAGGGCAGGTAGCCTAACTCCTCTTTGGGGAAAGACAGTAAGTTCTCATTGCTGGAGAGCTGCATGATGCTGTAGACAGACCTACTCTCTTAATGCCAGTCCCAACAATTAATCATGTCACCTTGGGGTCACTTAAGTTCCCCTAGCTACAGTTTTCCAGCAGAAATGGTGACAACCCACTAGATTCTCATGAGGATTAAAGATGATAAAATGTCCTGGGTCCCAGAAGGGGCTCAGCATGGAAGGTCAAAGGACACAGACAATCATATCTCTGTTAGCACAGACATCAACACCAGCAAGAGGCTCCAGGGCATAAAAAGCAGTTTATTTTCCTAAATAGTTTCCACTGCTGACTTGCTTACTAAACCGTTTTTTAATAGAGCTGGTTTTCCTTCCTGCCCCCCCCCCCCAGAACTCCCAAGCCCCGTGCTGTGCTGTTAAAGATCTGCCTGTTATCTGGGATGGTGCTACAATCTGCAGGCTGTGGGCTCTGCCGGCTCTGCCCTGTTCACCTCTCTGTCCCTAGGGCCTGCCACAATCTCCAGGCACAGACAGTCTCAATCACTATTTGTCGAGAAAATGGACTTTGACCCTTTGCCCTAACCAATTCCAAATTGCTAGAGTCCAAATTAATGAGGTTTCAGTGTAATTAAAACTGACAATTTTTTTTTTTTTAATCACTCACATTCAGATGTCTGACTTCAAAGGACACCATCAGGAAAGTAAGAGAACAAGCAACTCAAAAGGCAAATATACTTGCCAACTATGCATAGAACAAAGAATTGTATCCAGAATATATAAAGAGCTTGATTTAACTTAATAAAAGGAGAGAAATAACTCAATTAAAAATGGGGAGAAGATCTGACTAAACTGATCTTCAAAGATTACAAATGACCAATAAGCACAGAAGGGTCCTCATCGTCATTAACACCCAGGGGGAGTGCTAACCAAAACCACAGACGACCACTGTGCTGTGAGGCAGCTACTTTGGCAAACAGCCTGCAGCTCCCCTTATGATCATACACAGAGTTAGCGCATGGAGGAGCTATTCCACTCATAGGCATATGCCCACGAGGCTGCAGAATGAGTGTCTGTCTAAAAGCCTGTACATGCATGAGGGTTTACAGGAATGTCACTCATTATAGCTCTAAATAGGAGATCAAATACCTGTGAACTGATGAACAGGTAAAATGTGGATGTCTACACAGCAGACTATGTCTACACAGCAGACTATACTTCTACCACAGAAAGGGACAGGGTGCTCAATATGAAGGAACCCTGAAAATGCCATGCAAGTGAAAGAAGCCAGATTCTCCACACCGAGCTAATCTCTGTCCGTGGCAGTGAGGGGCCATCATGAACAGATAAGGTGGGAAGCCTCACCTTCACTGGAGGTGCCTCCACTCTTGGGTCTTGGGTGATAGAAAGGAGACAGTGAGCTAAGCATTTGTTATTTTCTTCTTCCTGACTATGGATGCAATGTGCTTCAAGCTCCTGCCACCTTGACTCCCCTATGGTAGTGGACAGAACCAATGGTGAGCCATATAGACAGAGTACTTAGCTATAGTTTTCAGGAAAAAAAAATTGAAATATTTGGAAAAAATAAAGCTTTTCTTCCTTTATTCAGTTGTTTTTTGCAAGGTTTTTTTTTTTTTATCACAGTGGCAGTAAATGTAACTACAAAACACCTCAAACTGGCACATTTACAAACACAAAGGGGCATACTTGGCTGCTCTGGAGCCTGCAAGAGGTCCAGGGACTAAGGAGAGATTGAAAAGGGGACGAGGCTTTTTCAGAGTGACATTCGCACTCTTGCTTGATCAGGGGTGATGTTTTCACAGTTCTGTGCTAAAACCCACGTAATTGTATATGTTTTATGATACATACACTCATTGGAATAAAGCTGTGTTACAAATGAAGGATGAGGTGGCCAGCAGGTAAAGGCACTTCAGGACAAGTGTGAGAACCGGAGTTCTGTCCCTGGAGCCCACCTGAAGGTAGAAGGAGAGAACTGACTCTACCACGTTGCCCTTTGACCTCTACATGTGGACTAGGGAGCACATATGCACACACACACACACACACACACACACACACACACACACACACACGAAGAATAAACACATTTTAAAAGGAGATGTAAAGGAACTCTAATTTCCTCATTTTTCTCAGGCCTCTAACGTTAGCAAACAAAACCTTGAGTCACATTTGGCCTGCCGTACTACCCACAGCACCTTCAATGGGGCTGATTATCAGGTAGCCAGGTTTGATTTCTTGAATTGAAAATCACAATCAAAATCAGGGCATTTAGACCATCATTCAGATTCAGTAGAATCAGAGAAACTGTCCCCTGATAGCCAGGTGGGATTCTCCTTCACTTTTTGTTGAATATTCAAGGAAGATTAGGACAGAGTCCTGCTATGTAACTTGAGATGATCTAGACCTTGCTATGCAGCAAGAAACAACCTAGAATTTTCCATCCTCCTGTCTCAGCCTCCCAAATTCTAGGCTACAAGTATGGGTCACCACACCTGGCCATCTGTCTCACTTTTGTCTAGTTATGACCAAGTGGAATTTTATAGAGAAGGAAACTGAAGACCACTGAGATTTGGGCCATTTGTCTGGGGTCACACAGACACTAGTAACAGTGATGAAAGCGTGGTCAAGCATCTTTTGGTCTACTGGCTTTTCTGTTTCTCAGGCAAAACTTCCTTACTCTACTCCCTGTACCCACACAGCCTTCCTCCTCCTTCCTGCTCCCACTACCCGTGATTTTCTGCTAACAGCCACAGTCCTGGTTTTAGTCTTCTTCTTCTCCTCCTCAGCCTCAATGAAACCAGAGACTTTCTGGTCTCCCAGGTCACTCGCTGCCCCAGGACATCCCTGAGTCTCATCTAGGAGACTGAATTTAGAACAGGGCTCAGTTAGAGCCCTTAGGTTCTGCTTGGAGAAATCTGGGCAAAACTCCAGCACTTTCTTATCTTCTCCAAATGTTTCCATCTTGGGCATAGCTGTCACCCTGCCAAAGACACAATGGGGCAAGCAGGTGACACCTCACTTAGCTGTCCCGCCTAGTGAGCACTCTGAGCTACCTCCCTAGAGGCTGCAAGATGGAAAAAGTGTAGAGGAGGCAGGTGGAATCTAAGAGAGGCTCACATCTTCCAGCTCTGGCCTTGAGGGGATTGCCCCTGGCCTCACTGTGGAGGGAAGTGAAGGGGATTCTATCTGACCTCACTGTAGATGGTGCTGGAGAGGCCCACCATGACTTCACCATGGAGGAGGGTACAAGGGACCACCCTTGGCCTCATTGCAAAGGGCATGGAGGGGACCTTCCTAGATCTCACTATGATGAGGGTAGAAGGAAACATCTCTGACTTCACTATGGAGGAGGTGAGCCAGCTTAGAAAGCTAGGTGGGTCACTGATGGCCACTGTCCTTTGCACCTTCGCTGTGCAATAGGGACAACCAAACCTATAAAAGGCGTTCTAAACTTGAACCAAGAGGCCCCCTTCTCACTCTAGCCCCTCTGGACTACGTGCTTCCCTGTTCCCGGTTGTTCCTGGAAGACAGAAGATAAAATCAATTATTGGGAGTAAGAGAGCCTTAAGAGAAAAAAATCTTAAGCTGGGTGTCCTTTAAGGGTCACTGGGCCAACACTGTTAAGCATCTGTGAGTATGAACTAACCTGCTGGGCTCCGAAAAGATCTCCCTGCTTCTTGTGAAAATACAGTACGATTTTGAGTCAGAAGAACTAGATTATAAATTCAGCTCTCCTACTTACCGGCTAAGTGACCAAGGGCAGACCCTTGCTGACCCAGGAGACCTCAATACTGAGTCAGTTGATTCTTGCCACAAAGTGGGAGTGGGGATGGGGTCATTGCTGTGACCTCCGTGTAAGGGTCAAAGCTTGGAGTGAATAAGTAACTACCACCCTACAGGAGACACTTAGCTCCCACAGCAGTGGGCAGGTTCCTCAGAGGGTGGGTGGCTCTCCAGCTCTCCTACCCCTCAGCTGCCTGACGGAGATGTTTGGGCTCCCATCCTGACATCTGACAGGTATATGATACCCAGGACTAGCCTACTTACTCAGCTTTAAGGGGCTATTAGCACAGAACCAGTTCTAGGGTGCAGCAGCGCTGAGGAGAGGGAAAGCTCTTGGAGCTGAAAGGCTTCGCTGTTATCAAGATGGCAATGGCGCCGAAGGGCTAGAGAGCCTGCATCTTAGCAGCGCTGCGGGGTTTCCTAGGCTAGGTTCAGGAGTCCGCCTGACTGTGAACCCTACATCCTGAAGCCTGCCCTGTCTCACCTACCGAGAACATTGCAATGAGAGGCTCCTGGGGACTCTAAGGAGACTCCCAGCAAAGCAGTAACTTCTTAGGGAGCACAAGTTTATGAGGATCTGCTTAGCAACTCCACCAGCCCATTCATTTTATTTATTTTATTTCATAAAGCCACGGATAGGACTTCCCATGCAAACGACTCCCAGATGAGATGCAAATTGGGACTCGAAGCCTCCGAGAACCTCTGTGGCTTTTCTTCTGTGTCCTTTTAAGAACTGCAGCAGCATTGTGGCACCTTCTCCTGACTCTCCGCCCTCTTCTCAGAAGTGCCTTCACCTGCTGGCAGCCACCGGCAGGGCTCTGCTGGATCCTGCCAGGCATGAGATCGGAGCTTGCTGTGGAGAGAGGTTTAATTGCACTCGAAGACGCAGGCCCAGGTGGTGAGTGAGCCTCGGGTGGGTAGGGGGTAGGCTGCCAGTGTGAAAAGTTCCCTCTCCACCGGGATGCTTCGGCTGGAGTCTTCTCGCCCTGTGCCCTCCACACCCAGCTCGAGTTTGGCGCAGGGTTGCTGCCAGGACACTCCAACGAACAGGCTTTACACAGGGGTACCTACAGACCTGGCCTCAAATTTTAAGACCACCACTACACAGCTGTGTCATTTGAAGAAATGACTGGAATCTTCTAGAACTCCCATGATAATGCAGTGATGACATCATCTGTGAGAAGAACAAGGATGCCTACTTCTTGACTCAGAAGATGACAAGAAACCATTTCTCTACGTGCCCATTACAGAAGACCTAATCCATAGGCTATTGACTGCGACCGAATGCAACAGACAGTACCTCAGACTTCAAGGAATATGCATTCTAGGTGGGGGAGGGGCTAAAGAAAATGAGAGAAGATCATTCCAAGATCTGCTTATTTATTACCAGGCCTAGGGCAGGCTGTGCCAAGACCATGCCTTAACCATTTTTCTCAGGCCAGTGGATATTCTTTAGGAATGCTGTGTATAAACCAACCTGCGAGGAACAGGGGCTCAATGAAGATGTTCGTGTGGCCTGTGTCCCCTCTTTCCTTCTTTTTATATTTTTAACTTTTAAAAGTTGTGTTTTATATGCATGGGTGTTTTGCCTACGTGTATGTCTATGTGGCATACGTGTGCCTGGTGGAGCTGCCGTTTGGGTGGTGGGAATTTAACCTAGGTCCTCTGGAAGAGCACTCGGTGCTTCTAACTACAGAGATACCTCTCCAGTTCCTTCTCCTCTTTTCTCTCTCTCTCTCTCTCTCTCTCTCTCTCTCTCTCTCTCTCTCTCTGTGTCTGTGTGTGTGTGTGTGTGTGTGTGTGTGTGTGTGTGTGTGTATGTACACAGAGGGCAGAGGACAACCTCAAATCTCACCCATTCAATGCCACCCATCTCCTTTGGGACAGGGACTGTAATTAGCCTGGAGCTTATCAATTAGGCTAGACTAGCTGGCCAGTGAGCCCTGACATCCTTGGGTATCCACTCACCACCATATCCAGGATTTTAACTTGGGTTCTAGGCATCAAAGGCTGGTCCTCGTGCTTTTGAGGCAAGCATTTAATAAGAGAGATCCATCCCCATCCTCCCCCTGTTCTCACAGAATGATTATCTTGGGAGCAAGAGCCTTGGGTCATCATGTTCTCCATTCTGCCACAAAACAGCCTATTGTGGCCTGAAAGTCTGTAGTCTTCTCCGCACAATTATACCAGTTTGTCTAGGGATCTTTGAAATGTTACTCTTTCAGTGTCCTTCATTCCTTCAAGCGTAGCTAAGAAAGCCCATTGACACATGGCCCCTAGACATAAATACAAACATCCCTAAATGGGTGAACCCATCACCAGATTGAATTTTCTTTCTAACAGTAACAATGGAATGATAGTTTAAAGATTGTCCTAAATTTTCTCTCCATCCCATCATAGCCTACCAGTCCCATCTGCTGGGGACCTCTTCTCTACAGTTTCCCTGGATGTGAGCATCCTGCTGGAAAGCCGTGCTGGCTTGTTGACACCTCAGTGTCATCTGTCCTGGAGACTCATGGGCCTCAGTGATTCCCTGGGGGCTCCTCAGCTGTCCTTTGTGCCCTCCCTTCTGCCTGGAGATCTCTGCAGATTGCTGTGACCCTCAGCAGCCAGATGATTTCCACAACAGTGGGACAGCACTGCCACTTCTCTGTGGCTCCTGGACACCTGTGACCAGGTAAATAAAGCTCTCTGGTCCTGCTGCCTACCTCTTCCAGTCTCAGACCCTGGAGAGAGCTGAGGATTCCTTCTAGCCTGGCAACATAGCAGCCAGTACCCAGATCCATCCACCCTGGAGTTCTGGTGCATTCTATGGCTTTGCCTAGCGATCTCAGAGCAGCAGAACACTGGGATGATGTGGCAGGAAGGGTAAGTACTGGCAAAACTCCCCCCAGAGGAAGAAAAAATTGGGAGGAAACAAAAAAGCCAAGAAGAAACCCAATTCTGCCTCAGAAACCTAAACCCATTGCTTAAGCATACCCAACATGGCTGGTCCTTACAGATCCTTAGGAGAAAGAGGGGCTTAGGTACTTTAAACAACAGACTTGGAGCAGAGCAAAGCATTGTGCGTCACTGGTACCATGCCCGAGATAGAGTTGCCAGTCAGGCTCCTTTGTTCTGTTTCCCACACTGTTCCCGACACAGGCACCAGTGACACAGGCTCGGAATTTGGTTCAAAGGGTGCCAGTATTTTTCTGGGAAAGATGGGGGTTGTATAAGAACTACCAGGGAAGGAAAACAAGTTCCTGTAACAGTCTCAAGCAGACGGAGGGCTCCATTACTCTCAGCTCGCTCTCAACTCCCAGGGGGGTATGGGACAGTTGACTTGCTAGGATTTCAAAGGAAACCTTACCTTTTCCATGCGAAAAGCTAATGATTCCGACAGCTTTACATCCCATTGGGAATAGTGAGCGGGAGTGAGGTATCGGGGAGGCATTTGCCATAGGTAAAAAGTCAGGGACCAACCACGCATGGCCAGGAAAACACAAAACATGACTCAGTTCCCACTCTTTCTCTTGATCATTAATCTCCTCTGTGCTCTCTGCTTTCTAGACTTGAAGATACAACCATGAGGTCACCAGTGTGCAGAAGGTTGATAAGGGCACTGTGGATTCCAGAGCCAGGAACACTAGGATTGTATGCCCACTGCACAGCAGTCTGATAGTGCCCAATCCTCTCCACAGCTGCAGAGACCAAGGAGGAGCTTATGGGTGATAAATGCCGTGAGGCAAAAGGAGGTGCAAGAAGAAGACAGAATCAATTATTCAAGCAAATTAAAAGTATTCAGCAGAGGGTGGAGGAAGATGGGGAGGAAGTAGGGGAGGCTCCTTCCTATGGACATTAGAGACAAGAGAGCCTTGTGAAGAGAGACGGGTCAGGAGACAGCAGGATTAGCGTGTCTGTGGGCTTCCCAGAGCCCTCCTCCAGAGGTGAAAGAAATGCCCTGGTTGGCCTTGAGGCTGAATGGAGAGATCCAGGGCTAATGCTTAGAGCAAAGTCACACTGGCCGGCAGCACGGCTTACAGTGGGTATTGAATTAGCTGCCCTAATCCACAGAGGTGCCTGGCTCAGGGTAGCAGTGATAAGCATAATTAAACTACTTAGTTACTGGATCATGGGCTTGGGCTACACATGGTCAACTTTGCTCATCCTCTTAAGGAGCCTGCACCCTGAGTCTGGCTTAGAAAGAAAGTCTGGAGATGGCAAAGGCTAAAAACCAACAGGGTGGGTGTGCATGCGAATAACTGTGTGCTCATGTACACACCCTCAGATTTTGTGCCAGGCCCTGAGCCCTCTTCCCAAAAGCTTGATAACATTCTGATAGAATTATCTGATAGCAAAGCTTATCAGATTGGGCTGGGATGTAGCTCAGTTGGGTAGAGTGCTTCCCTGGCATGCACAAAGCCCTGGTTTGAACCCTAACACCCTATGAACTGGGCATCCTAGCTCATGCCTGTAATCCCAGCACTTGGGAAATGGAGGCAAAAGGACTTGAAGTGGTTAGTCTAGTGAATGCGAGGCCAGTTTGGGCAACATAAAACCCTGTCAACAGAGAAACGACCAAAGGAGGGAGGGAAGAAGGGAGGGAAAAGTTAAAAATAAAATCCACGCTACTGAGTGCAATTCTAAAAATATTAATGATAAGAAGGATCTGTGTTCAAAATAAACAGGAAGCAAAAACCAGGACAAATGGGAAGGCTGAACCAAACCAGGAGTCCTGGCAGCCCTCATGCCTCTCTCCTCCGCCTCGCACCTCCCAGATTGTTCTGAAGGCTTCTAATGAGATTCCCGGAGCCGTAGCTAGTTGTCTACGTTTTTTCATTGGCCTCAAACCACCTCGGCACTCCTGGCTTTACATCTAGGGCAATCCATTTATGGGGGTTTGGACGTCTTCCACCACTTCCTGGCTCTTGTCCAGTCATCTTCACTGCCCTCAACACAGACTTGGTTTGTCACAACCCTAGGAGTTGGGGGCGGGGGGAGGGGGAGATTGCAGCAAGTTGGGGTGGGCTGGGGGACATGCAGGTTTGCCTCAGAACTGAAATGGTGTAGTGGCATGGGATGTACAGCTAATCGGCTCGCAGCTAATGTGAATTAACAACCAGTGGATGGATGGGATGCGATGGGAAAAAGCCTCTACTCACCCCTAATGCTTGTGCTTAACTGGTGATCATGCACTCATTAGGGGTTGTTAGCACTTCAACGCAATGTCTACTGATACTCGGGAAGGCCCAGTGCCTTGGACCTTTAATTACTTGTTAGAGTTCAGTAATAACACACAGCTGCTTCTTCATGAACTTCACTGGGCACTTCCTGTGCTCTGGGTCTTGTCTCTTTTCACGTTCACAGCCAGCCTCCAAGAAGGGCTCTATTGTCTTCTGTTACAGTAATAAACTGGCTGGGAGAGGTAAAGTGACTGTTACAGTGTCGCACAGCTTGCCAGTGGTGGAGGAATCAGGGTTCCAGCTCCATGGCCTTAAGCTTTTTTCCCATCTCCGCCTCATCCCCCAGTGTGTGTGTGTGTGTGTGTGTGTGTGTGTGTGTGTGTGTGTGTGTGTGTGTGTGTGTGTGTGTGTGTTGCTAGAAACTGAACCCCAACCCCTTGTGTATGCTAGGTGATCTCTGTGCCTCTGAGCTTCAGCCCCATCTCCTAAAGCACATTGGTCTACCCCTGTCTTCCACTCCTGTCTCTAGAAAGAGTAACTTCATTAATACAATATTTCGCTGTTTGAAATTCCAGGTGTAACATGCTAAGAGAACGGAAAAAAAAAAAGAAGGCGCTCTGCCCATCTCTCTGTTGCAGGACCCAGAGCTTATGACAACGACAGAGAGACCTGCCATCCCATAGACTTGACTCATGGATACTTCTTGACGTCCAGAGTGGAATAGAATGATAAACAAAGCCTCATTCCACAATTGGGTGAGCATAAGGTCCTCTCCCTCTGCTCTCCAGGACAGCTCCTGACTTCCTTCCTTGTCAGCATTGAGATCCGCGGACTCAGGGCACTCTGACCAGGCTAGGTCAAGAGGGGTTTAGAGAAAAGGGCAGCGCATTCTTCGTGTCCTGCTCTTGGGACCTATCTGTGTGTGTTCCCTCCTTCCAGCCTGTCTACCTGTGGTGCCCTCCATCTACCCATCTACCTGTCCCATGCTCTACCTGTAGGTGGCAGTGCTCCTCTGCTCACGTGTGCCAGGCTAAGTGGTCCTTCTCTGACTACAGAGGCTGCTGGTCTTCCATACACTTGCCCCTCTCTCAAACTGAAACCAACTTGTGAAGATTACATACCTTTTCCGAGGGCAAAGGGCAAAGAGGACAATAAAAAACGTCTGTGCTTCAGGCCACAGGGCTCTAAGCACTGCAGTGAGGCAGAGAGAAACACACAGCTTTCTGAATAAGCCTCATATGTATTATTAATTTTTAACTGGTGTTTAAGTAGCGCTCCGTACTTCTCACAGCAGGACAACAAGGTTACCTCGTCTAGCCCTCATAGTCAGTGACTCGGCGAAGCATGTGCAACAGTCCCTCTTTCACACAGGAGCCCAAACACACACCCTCCCAAACTTGAGCTCATTAGCAGAGCAAGGAGCTCTGCTGAGTCTGACGCACGCACGTGCCAAGTGTCTCCACAATCTCAGTGCTCGATGGCAACTGTCACTGTCACCAGTGGAGGGAGCAAGGGTTACAGATCTCACCTTCCACAAGGGAGGCTGAACACTGCACGTTCCTGAGGCAGCTCTCTCTCTCTCTCTCTCTCTCTCTCTCTCTCTCTCTCTCTCTCTCTCTCTCTCTCAACCTCCTTCCTGGCCCTTAACTGAGCACAAGCTCCAATTCCCCGAAGCTCTCTCAGTGTGACCACTGAGACATCAAGGGACCCTAACTGACCCACAGAACAGAGGGTGTCAGATTTCACATTTCAAGGTCAAAATTGCTCAACTGATTCTGACTGAGAATGTTCTTACCCTTTCACCCACTTGTCTCACTTCTAGGAATAATACTCCCGAAGCACAAAGAATCAGGTCCAGGGATAGAGAGAACCCGCACACAGAGAAAGGAAACACAGACGAGCATGTGGTTTTTAAAAGGAAGTAGGTATGTTGGTTGGCTTTCCTTTTAAAACACATTCCATTACCATAGTTGTGCGTGCGTGCATATGTGTGTGTGTGTGTGTGTGTGTGTGAGATGTATGTTAAGTAAGAGCACACATATGTCATGCCTGTATATAGGGATCAGAGAACAACTTTGGGGAATTAGTTCCCTCCCTTCCTTCCTTCCTCCCTCCCTCCCTCCCTCCCTTCCTTCCTTCCTTCCTTCCTCCCTTCCTTCCTTCCTTCCTTCTATCATAGGTTCCAGGAAAAGAACTCAGATCATCAAGCCTTCAGGCAAGCACGTCTACAACCAACTGAGCCATCTGGCCAGCCCTGTCATCTCTCCTTCACTGTGACAAATACCTCAGTTGATCAATTTATTGAGAGAAGTGGTTTATACTGGCTCCCAGTTTGGGCTGCAGTCCATCATTGGTTGGCTCTGTTGCCTTTAGGCCTTCAGGAAGGCAACGCATTGTAGAAGCAGCATTGTCCTCTCCGGAAAGGAAAGAGAGAAAGAGGTGGACTTCTACCCACTTTAGGAGCGATGGCCCAATGACCAAAGTCTTCTGCCTGGGCTCCACCATGTCTTAGTCTGGGAGTGCAGTTCAGAGGTAAAGCAGTGAGGCCCTAGGTTTGATTCCCAGCGCACACACACATACACACCATCTGAGTGCACACACCCATGGGCACACGCATACACATGAACCTGCACACACATGCGTCATTATGTCTTAATATCACACAGGTCTTTGGAGGATACTTAAGAGCCAGGAGGTAGAGGTTTATATGAACGGATATGGAAGATAGTAGAAAATGCATCACAATACAGTGTGCACAGAACGGTATGTATAGAAGGAAAAATAAAACATACAGCAGTAACACAAATGGAAAAAGTCTCTAGGAATGTGATCACTGGTTTTTTGTTAACTCAGCAGGTGAGAGAGAGGCAGAATGCAGCATCCAGGAGCAAGCCTCTGAGAAGATGTTTCACCTCCTCTGTATCTACTGTTTTCCCTCCAGCTGTGACCAAGATAGAAACAAGAAATGTGCTGTGCCCAACAGTCACAGTTCAACATCTGTAAAGATATGCTAGAAAGGTCATCCTCCAGTCACATCTTTGAGGTTCCCTTCATCCATCAATTCTCATTGGAGTCAGAACAAAATCAAATCATAAAAATAAAAAGGCAAATTTATTTACCACCATGGTAAGACAGAGCCATTTTTTTTCTATCAACTTCCAAGTCTAGAAATTGCCTTTTAAATAGATAATGATGATTCTGAGGGTCCAGTTATTACCTTGAAACCTCACATTTTGATAGATCCAATGCTTTTTTCTTATATAAATAACAGTTATTACCGCAAGGCCATTTTTTTTCCCCTTGCACTTCCAAAGTGCTCCGGCAGGAGACGGCAGGAGAATGGAGGCCATTAATATTCCACTTAGAGTGTGGCTTTCTCCCGCGCTAACTTCCACATAAATCTCTTCGGGAGTCTTTTTATACAAATGCCATCGCTCCCACTCTGCCAGCCTGTTCCTTCTGCCCTTCTCTCCTCCTGCATCCTCCCCGTCTCCTCTTCCCAGGAATGTGGACTCTCCATTCTCTAGTGGGACCATCAGCGGCTGTGATCTGCACAGAGAAAACCCATGGCTGAATTCATGTTTGCTGTTGTAGTGCTTGCAGGCCCCCTCCCCCTCTGCCAGGCAGAGAACAAACCCTCCAGCACTTTAGTCCTGCCTATTCAGTACTAATTAGGACCCCAAAGGAACATGTCTAAACAATAAAATTGCCAACTAGTCGACACAGCTGAGGGTAGATGTGTCACTGTGTTCAGATCCCGGCCCAGGGCATCAAGAAGCTGGAAGCCCACTTGCCTTTTTCCTGACTAGACTCTAAATGGGTTAAGGATAGTTTGGGGCATGGTTACTCAGATTCCCCAGTAGAGGCAGAGCCAGGGGTAGGTATGAGTGGCTCAATCAGTATCTTTCCATGGGGACTCCTCCTCCGTCCCTATCCATGCTCTCATGGCCAGACTCTGCCCTCATGTTGGGGACAGGGAGGCAGGGACCAAGATCCACTGTTACTGTGACAGGCTGGCTATGATGGTCCTGGGGCCCTTTGTTCTTCAAACCAAAAGCCGATGCCTGAAAAGCACACAATTTCCCAGCTGTCTAGCTACAAGTTGATGCTTTGGGCCTAACAGTTATGGGCTGTAGAGCTCAGCAAGGCTCAAGCATCTGGTTAGCCTTCCCCTAGCCCCTCGAGGCTCAGAAGGGGAGAAGAGATGCTCCAGCCCTGTGATGCCAAGCATCTGCCTGGTTCTGCAGAAGTTCAGCCAACTGCCCGTGTCGTCCAGTTCCCAAGCTGTTCCATATCATGCAAACCAGCCACCTGCACTTCCCAGATGCAAGCTTTGGCTAACCAGATGGGCTGCCCCGGCGGACAAGGTTAGACATCATTTAAGGTCAGGTGGCTGGAGCACAGCTTCACAATAGTATAACAGGTTTAGTTTGTCTGTGACCTTGTTAACCCAGAACTGTTGTTAGACACAGAATCCCCCATTCCCTAGGCATTCCCTGGATGTCAGATAGCATGGGATTGGGCCAGTTCACTGAAAGTTTATCTCACATGCTGGAAAAACAAAAACAACCACACTGGTATAACTAATGTCAAGCATCGCTTCCCAAGACTAGCAAGACTGCACACACACACACACACACACACAGATCTGCTGAGGCTTCTAACCTCCCCATAATGCAGTCTTTAATATGTGCACATGGATATAAAAGACCTCTAGCATTTTGACCTTGAGGCAATGAAATACGAATCAGAGGGAAAAGTGTAATGGTGGAAAAGATTTTGGCCCGTGGGCCTCAGTTTTCCTGCCTAGAAAATTGTGTCTGGGTCTTTTACACCTCCATGGGAGCTGCATATATGGAACCTGCCTGGTGGAGACTGGTGAAAACCATAATGGTGCTGGCAGAGGACAGTGAGGCAGGCAGAGCCTTCAGCGTGCTCACCAGCAGCCCAGCCATGATCACCCCCCTCCCCCGTGTGGCTAGTGTCCTTCTGAGCTATGAAACGAAATCAGTCATTTCTCCCAGAACCTGTAGGAGGTAGGTGCCAGAGGCAAGCCGACCCAAGCCCTGATCTTTATAACCAGGCCCTCTTCCTACCCGGCCTCTGCCCCTGGGCAGGATGGGTAGCTAGAGATTTTCGTACTGAGCCTGAGTAAAGACACCTACAGAGAAGGGAACCTCCCATGTTAGGTGCAGGACTGCAGCTGCTCCTTGAAATTGCCATGCTGTTCTTACGTATAGCCCTACTATACTGGACTCAGGCCGGCCTTCCCAGCTCTAGTCCCTCAGTGAACACTGGCTTCCCATGCTCCTCTATGTTGGCCAGCTGCCATCAGCTCCCACTAGCTGGGTCTCCAATAGCCCTGACCTGCCTCCATTTGCATCCCTGGGATGACAAATAGCTGTGCCTGGCTAGCCCTTAAAGGCAAAGGCAAGAGGCAGAGAGAACTGATCCTCTGGCTTTGCGTAGGCAGGCGGCAAAGGGCATCAGACAGCCCAGCTGACAACTCTGGTCTGATAGGCACCTCTCACCACAGTTGTTTGCTGCTGTCCACAAGCATGGAGCCTTCCATCCTTTGGGCCCAGCTCTGGGCAGGCTGCCTTGCTGCAGGCCCAGCTTCAGCAACCCGCACTGGCTGAGTCAGCGGGTAGGATGGGGCTGAAGGATTTCAGCCGGACAGATCCTGTAACTCTCCCTTCATGGCATCCAAGGCCCCCTTGGATACTCCAGCCTGAGTGGACCGATCCCATCTGATCTTCCTCCCCCTACAAACCACCCACTTTCCTTTTAGTACAACTGCTTCCCTGCGTGTGTTTCTTTTATGATTTTTATCACTCGTGTATGCTCTACACGGTAGTTAGCCTTGCCTAGCTTTTGAGAGTGTCTCCTGTGTTTTTTCGCATTTGCAGTCCTCTCTCACTTCTCTCCTCTGCTCGTCTGCCCTATGGTGCCTCCCTCCACCTGGATCCCATTGCTCGCACCTTCACATGGCTCTCGCCCAGGCTATGGCGATGCCCTTTCATCAGGAAGCACATGATGCCTGGTTTTCCTTCTTAAAAAAAAAAAAAGAATCCTTGTGTAAAATATCAACCCAAATTCACAACTCACTTTAGTTTTCACAAATCAGCTCAGGACTGCCGCACACAGGGTGCCCTCCGGCTATTATTTGGTTACCCAGGGCTACAGTTCAGATAGGAATGACAGGATAAATGCTAATTTCCTTACATCCACCCAGCTTTCACGATAAATTGGTTCCTTGTCATCCTGAGAAGATGACCCAATTAGTTAATTTTTAATGTCACTATTAATGTGAAAGTATATAAACTCATTAATGTGAAAGTATCTAAAACTCACATTTAAATGTGGCTTTCAACTCATGGCATTTCTACTCTTATGAGAGCCTAACTTGTCACCCTTGGTTGATGGGATGGATCCCTTGTGAAGTTGGCTTCTATGTGCTTTTGACATGACCCATCCCAGGGTCACCATCTTGTATATCCGTCACCAGGCCTGGGGTTGGCCACTTCTCTTAGGAACTCTGTTTTCTTCCATGGGAAATGGTGTCATAACTACAGTCAAGCATAGGAGATGCTCACTGTATTTACGGTATAGTTTCCAGACCTCCTTCAATAGACCTAGTTGGAAATGCATGTGTGTGCATGTGCATATGTGTTAGTATATGTATATATGTGTGCATATGTGAGCATGTGTATGTGCATTGTGTGTGTGTGTAGGTGTATGAGTGTGTGTATGTGCATATATGTGTATGTGTGTGTGCAAGTATTGTGTTCATGTGTGTATGTATGTAGATGCATGTGTGCATGTATGTATATGTGCATGTATTCCTCTGTGGGGGTATATGTATATGTGTGTGGTGAATATGTATGTATGTGTATACATGTATATGTTATGAATAAGTGTATGTATTTGTGAGTGTACATATGTGTGCATATGTGTGTGTGTTGATGTGTGTTTAAAATGCAGCCCCATGGCCTCACCTCTTCTGTCCTACTCTGCACTTTCTCTTGTGAACTGAAAATGCTGGTTCTCAAGGACATAAAAATGACAGTGTCACGATGACATTTCCTCGCTTCATCTCACATTACACACACAACAGTCTCGGAATAACAAAACAAAACTAACATCACTACAAGCAAATTATGATTACAAAAACATTTAAAATGCTTTCTACACAGCACTCCGTCCCCAGCATTCCGGGGCTACATCTCATCTCCATGCCCGGACCGTCCTGCCCACAACAGAACACAATGCAGCCCTCCCAACCCTCTCCTGGCACCAGGCCCACATGTCACCAGGTGCTTGGTGCTCACCCCCCAGTTTGGTGTAGGTACCTTGGAAATCTCACTTGCTTATCTGAAACGTGTTCTTCCACAGATTCCCAGGGAAGAGCTCGTGGGAACAGCGGTGTCTCCACTCTTCCATGCCACGTTAATAATAGTTTACGCTCTTTAGCTTGAAGGTCAATCTTGCTGAACATAAAAACCCTTGGCTCGTGTCCACATTTTCTTTTTTGAGTACCTTTAATATGTTATTCCATTTTCTTCTGTCGTAACATATGGCTGCAGAAGAGTCTGGTGACAACACCATTTGCTTTCTCATCTAAGTCACCTGTGCTTTTTGCTTAGCTGCCCAGTGGACTTCTCCTCCTGTTTCTTTAAGCCCTGACAATTTTGTTAGAACGGATTTGGGCCCTTCTGCATCAATACTCTCAAGTATGCAGTTTGCATTTTCAACATACTGCTTTAAACAATTTCTGTTGTGGTTGTTGTTCTGTTTTGTTTTTGAGACTAAATCTCACGTATCCCAGGCTGACCTTGAGCTTCTTGTATAGCCAATGACCGCCTTGGATGGATCCTCTTGCCTTTACCTTGCAGTGCTGGGATTTCAGGTGTACATGACCACACCCAGTTTTCCGGGGTGCTCTAGAGGGAGCACAGGGTTTCATGCACACTAGGCAAACACTGTCAAAGGAGCCACATCCCAGCCCATATGTTTGTGGTTTCCTGGGGTCTTGTGAACTGCTGCTGCTGTTCTTACTATGGCCTCCCAGTGGTGCCTGTTGTCATTTTCTCCCTATGCTCTTTCATCTCATGGATTCTCTTTGATTCTAAAATTCTCAGAAATATTTACAGTGTTTACTTTTTCTTCTGTTCCTTGCATCTTAGTTTTCATTCATGGAGTTGTGTGTAACTTCTACTTTTCATTTGTCTTGAATATTGCCACACCTTACTACAGCGCTTTTCTCCTGATTTACATTGTCCCCTCTGTTTTGTGTCATTTTTAAAATGCTTTTGAGCATGTTTTCAGTGACACATTTCTGGACAAAAAAAAAAAAAAAAGTTAATATGCCCTCGGATATGTAAAATAGGTGTGAAAATCAAATAGCACTGATAATAAATCATAAAGAACCTTATCCTAAAATAATTCTTTCATGTGCATATAATCTACCATCTATTAAATACAGAACAAATTTGCATACTCTTAAGATGGATGTGCTTGTTTATTTTTATGTAAAGCATTAAGTCTTGGCTGAATATTCGATACTGTAGATGTAGACTTTTTTCAGAGATGATCAATATTTTGATTTTATAATCATCAATGCTGAGAGCAGCATTTTTTATAAAGACTTAGTACAAAGTGGCAGAACTATGTACGAGGCCATTTCAGAAATGGTTGGAAAGTCTATCCCAATCTCAAGCCAAAAGTCATTTAATGATGTTTTATAAAACCTAAGTCAGCAACTCAAACAGCATTTTTAAAAAATCAAACATTTAGCCTCTTTGTTTTCTAATGAGAGACAGGAAGTGGGTAGCTACGGGTGGGAGGGAGGAGGGGAGGAGCTGGGAGGAGTAGAGGGAGGAGAAACCATAATCAGGATATGGTATATGAGGAAAATATCTATTTTCAATAAAAGAAAAGTGTTAAGTAAAATAAAAAAGGCAAAAATAAAAATAAAATAAAATGTTATAAGCCAATCCAAAGATCTGTTCCTTGATATGTTTATGCCACAGAATAACCATATGTAAATATCAGAAGGGTTTGTTTTATAATTGCACCACTATATTTCCTTTTTTAGAGAAAGACATTAGTTGTTTGTTTATTTATTTTGTTTTTTTAACATGTACTTATTTAGGTATTTTATGTATTGAGTGCTCTGTCTTCATGTACATCTTCACACTCAAAAAGACCATCAGATCTCATTACAGATGGTTGTGAGACACCATGTAGTTTCTGGGACTTGAACTCAGGACCTCTGGAAGAGCTCTTAACTTCTGAGGCATCTCTCTGCAGCCCACACCATTATATTTCTGCAAGAGCAGAAAACGTTAAAACAAACACTGCCGTGCATGTCTGGTCACTAAGCATTGTAAAACCTTATTCTGTGGGTAAAGTACCTGACAAACAAGTGTGAGAACTGGGGCTTAGCTCCCAGCGCCCCCATAAGTGCCAGGTGAGTGCAGTGGCTACCTGCAATCCCAGCATGTGGGAGGCAAGACCAGGGATCCCTGCCGCAAGCTGAGTAACCGAATCAGTGACCTCTGGATTCAAATGAGAAGCCCTGTCTCAATACATAAGGTGAAGAGCCACGGAGGAAGATATGCATGGCCTCACCCTGCCCCACCCCAAACATCTTACGGCTGTCAAATGTTCACAACTCCCACACTCAGTTACACAGCCCCATATTGGTCAAAGCCCATTTAAGAAGCCTTGTTCCAGGGTGCTGTTATAATTCGGATTTTTTTTTTTTTTTTTTGTCTTCTTTGTTATGTGTGATGTGTGTGTGTGTGGTGCACGCACACATATGTGTGAAGCTAATCAAGCCTGTGTATGGATAGACCCCAGAGGATGAGATCACGGGCCCTGCTCTACCGCTATCAGCCTTATTCCCATGATGCCCTCATAGCTTCCGATCGGACAGTTAACCACCAAGCCTCAGCAAGGCCTGGCTCTAGCCTCCGCAGCAGTTGACAGGCATTTGTGTGGCCACTCCCAACTTTTTATGGGGGTGCTCAAGTCCTCATTGAGCCATTTCCCCAGGCCATAGTTTGGGTCTTAAGTGTTCCTCAAAGCCTGCTCACCACCCCACAGCACTATTACCCCACAGCACTATTAGAAAGTAGTATAGCTTTCACATGGAGCCTAGGAGAGGGACATTAGGCCCCTGGGTGGGCCTCTGAAGCAGCTATTGGGACCCTGGCTCTTTTCTTCTCTTCTTTCTTCCTGGCCACAATGAAATAAGTACAGTTAATCTACAGAGACTGCCATCTGTGACATTCTGTCTCACCACAAGCTGAAAACAATGAAATCGCACAACAGTGAGATGACACCTAGGAAACCATGAGCCAAAATAAGTCTTTCCTCCATGGGAGATGACAGGCTGGGGCATTTTGTCACAGCAATAGAACCTAACACAGGTTCCTTTGGTTTCTTTCTTAGGTGAGGTACACATCTTTCTGGTGTGCTTTCACTGTCTCAATGGATATTATTTTTCTCTGTTCACTTTCTCTTTCTTTTACAAGTGATTCTTATAGAACTTATAGCCAGTCGTTTCATTTTATGTGAAATAAGTTGGGCTTTCCACTTTTGGGGTTTGGGTTTGGGTTTTTTTGAGACAGTCTCATGTAGCTCCAGCAGGCTTCTTGCCTCGGCCTCCTAAGTGCTGCAGTTATAGGCATGGGTTACCACACCCAGTTTGAAGTATGTTTCCTACACTGTAAAACAAAGACTTTGCTCAAACAGCCATCTTCACTCCACAGAGCTGACCCTGCTGCTGTTTCATGGGGGGGGGGGGGTTAAAAAAAAAAAAACCAATGACAACAAAAACAAACAAGAAAAAAAAAAACCCAGGTCCCTTTCTTTCTCAGGTTTCCCAGTTCTCTCCTCTCTCTCTCTCTCTCTCTCTCCTCTCTCTCTCTCTCTCTCTCTCTCTCTCTCTCTCTCTCTCTCTCTCTCTCTCTCTCTCTCTCTCTCTCTCTCCCTCCCTCCCTCCCTCTCTCCCTCTCTCCCTCTTACTGGAGACAAGGTTTCTCCATGGATACCTGGCTGTCCTGGAACTCACTCTGTAGACCAGGCTGATCTCAAACTCAGGGATCTGCCTGCCTCTGCCTCTGCCTCTGCCTCTGCCTCTGCCTCTGCCTCTGCCTCTGCCTCTGCCTCTGCCTCTGCCTCTGCCTCTGCCTCTGCCTCCCGAGTACTGGGATAAAAGGTGTGCATGTGCACCATCAATGGTCCGACAGACTCTTGTCTTTCTTACCCAACCTCTGTTTAAATTTTATTCTGTTCCTTGTAGCATCTCCTCAAAAAAAATCCCTGATGGCCACTCTTGACATGATGCAGGACCTGGCCTTTCTCGGGCCTGCAGTCCATCTGGTGGGCTGTACCCTCACCTGCTCCTGCAGTAAACACACACAGCATCCCAGCACCAGCTGCCCTGCTCACCTCTGTACGTGAAGAACTGTTGAGACCCTTCAGTCCTGGATCCATCTTCCCTCTGCTTTTCTATGCATGGACACTAAATCAGACACGTCTCAGATGTGGCAGTGGTCCCTCCCTCCCTCCCTCATTGTATTTTGGAGCACAAGAGAAGACTCTGCAGCTTAGCTTTGTGGTAAATGTTGCCTGTGGGGTTGGGGAGAATTTTTCATTTTGTTTTTATTTTCTGGTTCTGGGTATTGAATCTCTGTCTTTGCCCATGTTAGGCTTTGTGTATTGCTTTTGTTATCTTTTTGTTCCATTTTGGGTAGAGCTTTTGGAAGACCTAAAATTACACTGCCAACATGACCGCTATCTTGTGAACTCTGCCCTGCTGGGACTTGCACAGCCTCTGTCTGTGGCTGCATCTCTCACCTGCCCATGAATACCCAACTAAAAACTGCTATCTTCTCCTGAGTTGGTATCTCCATTAATCTCCTCAGCACATGCTGCTCAGGCCAAAAATTTAGAAGTAAGTCTCTCCCACATCCTCCCAAAACAATCCTATTCAGAGACACCAGCCAGTCTCCATCCTCCACGGGGCTGATGTCTCCCCTCATGTCCCATTTCTCTGATGGCTTCAGGACTTGCTGTCTGACTGGTCTCTTGCATGCTACCCCAGAACAGCTCAGCCAGACTGATCCCCTGATGCAGCATTCCCACGTTCATCATGTCCCAAAGGCTCGCACCTCAACAACGTCCTAACCCCTAACCATAGCCTAGACCCCCCCTGTAGAATTTGTACCACATTGCCCCTTCTCAGTCTCCCTCCACCCTCCATTTTCAGCACATCACCAACATCAAATCTTTTCTCTTTTGTCCCTAAAGATGCCCCAGTAGTCCCCCATCTCTGGGCATTTGTCCACACAGTGGGAATGTTTTTCTCCTTGATCTTTGCAACTCTGCCTCTTTTGCACCATTAAGTCAGATTCAGAGACACCTCCCAGCTATAGCTGTTACCCATTCCATCTTTGTCTTAGAACTCATCTGAACCTGGACAAACAGCTTGTAAATTTATTTGCAGGAATATTTTACTCTTATACAACCTTGCCAGCATGACTGCCCACACTAGAATTCTCCTTGTAGACAGAGGACCGGAGCTAGCAGCTGGTACTTAACAGGTGTTTGATAGAGATTCTCTGGCTAACAGCTACAGGAGCCTCCAGATAAAACCAGAAGCGCCACGCCCTGTGCCACAGCAAGTTCTGGAGCAAGGACATTTTCCTGACACCATCATCTGTCAATCACAACATCCTGCTCAGGAAGGCTGTGAGCTCACTCTAGGGCGCTAGGCAGTGTCTCCACCACCTAATTCGTGAAGAGAGCAGTGGCTCTCAGCTCTCCTTTTCCAGGGCACATATTCTGTGATGTTTCCTTTTTATTTGAGAATGCAATTTATATATAACTGCACACCTAATCATTTCTGAAAACCCTAACGTAATTCCCTAACTATAATAAAAAGGAGCAATAAAAAAGGCAGAAATATATAACAAAATAATAAGCATTTCATTATGCAAACGCTTTTGTAGGACTAAGCCGGAAGACAATGGAGCAGGCAGATGTTTGCACCCTCCCGTGGGATCCCCATGAGCACAGTGGTGGAGGTTTCGGGCTAAAGCAGGTTATGTTAGCAACTTCAACACTACAAGCCAAGTCAGCAAGGAAGATGAATACTAATATGATCTCTCCCCAAATGGTAGGCAACAGTTGATAAAACTCAGAGCAAAGCAAATCATGCTCCTTTTAAGTCAGTAGCTGCACCAATGGACAATTCTGTGCACTCAAGGTCATGACAAAAGTATTCTGGGGGCTGGAGAAGTGGCTCAATGGTTAAGAGCACTAGCTGCTCCCAGAAGACTTGAATTCCACCCTAGCATCCACATGGCTGCTCACTTCCATCGATACTCCAGTCCTGCAGAATCTGACACCTTCTTCTGGCCTCTGCAGGCACTGCATGCACATGGTGCACAGACATCATGTAGGCAAAACATTCATACAAACAAAAATTGTTAATGAAAAATATTTTTAAAAAGTACTGTGTAGTTTGAGCAGAACCCCAGGACCCAGATCCTCCAGCCAAGGAAAATATAGGCAGTAAACTTCGAACCCCTACCCAGACCTAGCTGATGGATAGGACATTCTCCACTGTTGAGTGGAGAGGGAGGTCTGACTTTCATACAAACTCTGGTGCCCCATTTTTGACCACGTCCCCTTGATGGGGAGGCCTGATGGCACTCAGAGGAAGAATAACAGGTCACCAAGAAGAGACTCGATACTCTATGAGCATATACAGGGGGAGGAGGTCCCCCTCAGTCACAGACATAGGGGAGGGGAGTAGGGGGGAATCAGGAGGGAGGGAAGAATGGGAGGATACAAGGGATGGGATAACAATTGAGATGTAATATGAATAAATTAATAAAATATTTTTAAAAGTACTGTGTATTGGCTGTGCGTGGTGGCACACACCTTTAATCCCAGCACTCGGGAGGCGGAGGCAGGTGGATCTCTGTGAGTTTGAGGCCAGCCTGGTCTACAAAGCAAGTCCAGGACAGCCAAGTCTACACAGAGAAACCTTGTCTCAAAAAAAATTTTTTAAGTACTGTGTATTAATTAATAGGTATAGATTTTCTAGGTTTACATACTGATAAAAAGAAGTGCCCCGTGTGAATATCTGGCAGGAGACTTAAAGCCCCGCAGGAAGCAGGAAATGTCTTGATTGTATTGAAATAGTCTCATCCTTGAAGAGTACCCAGGACCTTAGGCCAGAAGCATTCCTTATAAGAACTGAAAAACCAAAAATTGATCTAATGAATCTGCAAAATGACCTTCCCATTTGTATTATTATAAGATATTACACTTATTCACCATTACCAGCAACTAGATATATATAGTCCAACTGTCCCTCTCTTGGTGAGTCCATTTACACAGTGAATATTACTCAGTAGTGAAAAGGGGCACATCTCAAAAGGGCAACAGCACCATTCTCAATGCACTATGCTAAGCAAAAGGAGCCAGACACAAAGCCTCTGCATGCTGTGTGATTCTGCACATTAGAGAAGTAGTGAGCATAGCAGCATTGCCACCTAGTCTAGCCACCCTGTAGGGGTGAAATGCCTGCTTTGCACTACCGACCTCCAGAGGTTAGAGATGAGCCCAGACTCCAGGAAGCCCCACTGGCACCTCTGAGAAAAGTCAAAGGCCCCTGAAGCTTATGACATGCCCTGAAGCCTTAGTCACTGGAAGGTCACTCAGGTTCCCAAACCTTAGTACCCACATCCCCCTCCCTCTCCTGCCCATCACTGCGGCCTTGGCAAATGGTGCCCCTCTGCATCCTCCGTGGCTCTGCGATGAAGCCCTTTTTACTGATGAAAAATGGCTAGTGTCTGAGGAAAAACTCTGTTAGTTACTGCCTCCTTTAAACTGGGTTAAGGAAAAACGTAATTGCTGAGGGAATCTCATTTGGGTTCACTCATGCTCCACGGGCCTGGCCTAGCACAGACAGCTCCTTCCCCTTCCTCACAGAAGGAACAGCACGTGGCCTCACAGCAGGGTCCTTCAGCCCTGGAGACACCCATGTGTTGAAGAACCAGCTTGTCTGGGGGAAGCTTGTGGTGTTGACTAGAGAAAAATGCCAGCTCCTGGGGTCCTGTTTAGAGCAGGCTTTGATCAAAATGACTCTCTGGAAAAGCCTCAAAATCCCCCTCATCTTCAAATGATCTGCCACAAAATGTCATCACCTCCATCCCAGGGTGGAGGTCATAGGTTTTAAAGAGGAAAATCCCATCTGGAAATACGAGGAATATTCGACTTGAATTAAAAACGCTTGGTGGGAGGGAGTGACCTACACTCTCTGCTAAGGGGTGGGATAAGGCGACTGCTAGTCTGAGAGTCCTTTGTTCTCTGTTTTCTGCTGTGAGATCTACCTGTAGTTTTCTTAACTTGCAAAGTAGCTCTTGAATTCCTAAGCTATTGTGACTATTTGGCCACTTGAAATATATAAATTATTGAGAGCACCCACCAGACCCAGGTTCTCCATTTCCCTTTCCATCACTGCTCTACCCACCAAGTCTTCCTTTTCTATATTCTGATTTTGGTGCCCTGGAGCCCTGCTGACCCTCTCTGGCTTCGCTCTTCCCTAAGCACAGCAAGTAACCGGCTTTCAAAGGTGCTTTTCCAATGCAAAGCAGACCGACCCTACCTACTCTTGGAGTGCTTACTCTTGGGGGCCACAAGCCACTGGCCCACTCACCCTAACACGAGAGCCAAGACATCTAGGCGGAGCCCTGTGGCCCAGAACCCACTGGTGTTATTTAAGTGACCAGGTCAAGCTGCACTTCCCACACAAAGGCTCTCTCACACCTCATTCTGCTCCTGCCCTCACCCCTGGAGTATTCTATGTGCCCCACGGCATGGCCTGTCCCCTGCCTATAGGGACTGTGGGTGCCCAGTTCTTGGCAGTGACAGCCGACCCTGCTCTGATGGCTTCTCTGCAGCTGCATTTGCTCTGAGTGTACTCTTTGAAACTGACATGTCGCTCTAGTTTGGCTCTCCTAAAAGTGCCCCAGAGAAAGGCACTGGTGATATCCAGCTGCCAACCAGATGGAAGCCTTCACAGATTTGCTTTCTTGGCCTTACTAGATGATTTGACTTTGCTGACTGGCCACCTGATCCCCCAAAGGGCGTGCCCCACAAGGTCCTGGCCAGTGCCTCCTTTCCCCGTCTACTGGCCCTAATGGCCTAAGCCTCCCTTAGACTCTGCCCAGGAAGCATGCCTTTTCTCCAGAGTGCAGACCCCTGCTCGCAAACTATTAGCTGAAATAATGAGTGGGCGGGACATGCGTGAATAAACTTGTCTGGTATTTCTATCCAGGATTCATCTTTGACTGCTCACCCCCTCCTCTGTCCTTTCTCTTATTGTCCCTTCCTCCAACACTGCTCACCCCTCTAACCTTACTGTGTGTGTGTGTGTGTACATGTGCACAAATGCACACATGAAGAGGAGGGACTGTGCACATACATGCACATGCATCTGGAGGCAAGAAGTTGACACTGGGTGTCCTCCTCAACCCTTCATTAAAAGATTTACCTTTATGTCTTTTAATTATGTGTGTGGTTGGGGGTGGAGCATGTGCCTGTGATTGTAGGTTACCAAGGAAGCTGGAAGAGGGCATTCCATGGAGCTGGAATTATAGGTGCTTGTGAGCCACTCTATGTGGGTTCTAGGAATCAAACTCAGGTCCTCTGTAAAAGCAGGATGTGCTCTTAGGCACTGAGCTATCTCTCCAGCTCTCCCTCTTACTTTGGAAGATGGCATTTCTCACTGAACTTGGAGTTCTCTAATGCAGCCAGACTAGGCCCCAGGATCCTCCTGCCTCTCCCTCCTTGGGGCTGGGATTGTGGGTGTGTGGGTGTGTGTGGAACTCCAGTCCACATGCTTGTGTGGCAAGCATTTCGCTGCCCGAGCCGCTGGCCCAGCCCAGCCTTGAAGGTATCCCTTTAATCCCAATCTCTTCCCCCACCTACACAGCATCCTGCCTCTCTCAAAGGCAGCTAAGTCCTCCAGTCACCCTCTCTTTGCCCCTCCCAACCCAATCTTCTTAGAATAAAATCCAGGGGTATCTATCCTGGTTTCAGCCCCTCCCCTCCCCACTCCACCTCTTCTTCTGAAGGCCATGGCCAGAACCCACCATCTCCCCTACTTTAGAGCCGTTTCCTTCCCAGTCCTGCACTAACTCTGACCAAGGTAGGACATCCTCAGTGGCTGTGTCCTGCAATGCCCAGACCTGGGCGGACTGGACCATTCCTTCCTGGTTCTGTGATACCAGACTGTGGGGGAGTCAACTCTAGACCTGCAATGTGCAGGAAAGTCTGTAGCAGTCAGTTCATGGTCAAAGGCACGTGTCACAGGATGTCTGGAGAAAACAGTCTACAGTAAACCAGAGTCCAACACAAAATGCAGTGTTGATCGATTTCATGACCAATTGTGCCTCAGAAGGCCTTAATGTGCTGTGACCGTGACCAGAAACAGTTACACTGCTCATGCCAATGAGCTTTGATTTCTCACTCTTAGCCCCCTCCCTCCTTTCTGTCTCTCTCACCTCTGCCTGCTCATGTTTAAGTGTGTGCTTGTGTACAAGTATGTGCGTGTGCGTGTGCGTGTGCGCGTGCGCGTGTGCGCGTGCGCGTGTGCGTGTGTGTGCACGCGCATGCAGTCTAGGTGCAAGAGGAGCACTCATCATTTCTAGATGTACTTTATATAAAAATTGCTTCCTTGAAACAACCTGAACTTTTATCAGCCCATTCCCAGGTCCAACAGTAGCTTCCTAAATCTGCAGGGGACCCATCCAAGATGCCCCCCACCACCACACACACAGTGGATTCTTAAAACTGCTGCTGGGGCCAAGGTCTACTCTGCACAGGAAGACATACAGAAGAGTTTCGTGTGTAAACTGGGCACAAGAAGAGATGAGCAACATTAGCTAATAGGACAACTGTAATAATATTCTCTAATAAAGGATGGGTAAATATTCATGCCACCCTGCTCTGTCCTACATCCAGCCCAGTAACTGAGACTGCAGACCATAAAGCCACAGGCAAAGAGAACCTCTGTGCCCCAACCTCTTCCCAGCTGATCTTTGAGGAAACAGGTTTCTGATGTCCCTGCCTCAGCTTCCAGCCTCTCTCTCTGCCACTGGTGATATTAACATCTCACATGGAAAAAAAAAGAAAGAAAGAAAGAAAGAAAGAAAGAAAGAAAGAAAGAAAGAAAGAAAAACAAAAACTGTTCGGAATGGAAATGCCTAGTAAATATCTTTAGGCAAAAGAAATAATTTCCCCAAGGCTGAGGAGGTAGCTTAGACAGTAAGTAAAGTGTTTGCCTTGCAAGCATGAAGACCTGAGTTCAATCCCTAGAACCAACATAAAATAAGCTGGATGCGGTGGTTATGAGCTTGTAATCTTAGCATTAGGGAGATGGAGACAGGGTCTCCAGGGCTCCCTGGCTGGCCAGCAAGCCTAGCTCACTCTGCAAGTTCCAGGCTAATGAGAGAGTGAGAGACTTACACACACACACACACACACACACACACACACACACACACACACACACACCTAGTAGACAGCTTTCTAAAGTACAATAGCCAAGGATGTACTTTGGCCTCCACGTGTGTGTCTATGCACATGCGCACACAGATAAGGCTACACTAACACAGAGGATAACCCTTCTGTATTAGTCGTGCTGTTGCCTAAATTCCTGTTTTGTAAGTTACGGCTTTTAATATTAGGTGGGAGGAAAGCTGATCTAATTCTTTTGTTTCAGATTAAATACCTTTTAAGGAAGAAAAAACCCCACCTTTTCAGTATGGGAAGGGATGTGTACACGGAACACGGGCTCCTCCAGCCTGAAGGAAAAGGGGGAGGGAGGGAGAGAGCTGTGCCACCTTCAGGAAATGGATCCACTAGGGCATTGCAGTATGTCTTCACAGCAACGAGGAGGAAGGGAGAACCCATCTGAATTTGCCAGAAACAAGGCACTCAAGACCCATGAGCGAGGGCAGGCAGCCCAAAGTCACCCAGGCAATGCATTCCAAAGCTGGGATTTCAACTCAGATCTGGCTTGCTTTTAAGCCTTCATCTTCTATCAGAGCCTATGGAAGGAAAGCCATCTGGTCAATCCCCTGTCCGCACACTCACCTTCGCCTCTGCCTGGAACACACAGGTGACAGGGAGAGAGGCTTCCCGTGTGCCTGTCACCACTATCCTCCCTTCTCTATTATTTTAAAACCCTACTTTTAATTAAAGACTCATTCGATCGTGCATCAAACGCTATTCAATTATCAAAGGGGCCCGTAAAGAAATGTGAGAGCTTTCATTTCTTTAAAATCTGAAATGTTGCCATTTTTTTCAATATTCACATTCTTCCCTCCATCTCACCCCCTTTAAAATGAACCCTTTCATGCAACTTACCAAAGTAAAGAATCACTGGGCATCACAAAACAAGAACGAAAACAACAACAACAAAACCCAGCCCAACCACTCACACTTTTTGTTTCACTTCTCCAAAGGACTGCAAGAAGCCATCTTTCTTACTAAGTTAACCTTGCGGTCTGCAGCTGCGGCTGTCCAAACCCTAGCTTGGCCAGGAGTGAAATGGTTCAAATGATTAGGTTAGATGCCAAGCAGAACGAAGGAGAAGATGGAAAAGGCATCAAGCATCCTTAGGGAATGACCTAGAAAAAGAGGGATATGAAAGCTGGGCCTGTACTGCACTGTAGACCCTAACATGGGGCAGAGTGGCCACCTTCTGTCTACCCAAGATAAGGCAGGCACTAGACGTTAGGGGTCTCTAACATCTGACTCAATATGCGTGAGGCCCTCCTAACTCACGTCTACCTTAGATACAAGTCTCATCACACCTGTGAGGGCTACTTACAACTGGGGGTGGCAGGTAGAATGCTCCAGGCTAGACCACGCAATAACGCAAAAAGAAAGAATCAAGAAAAAAAAAAAAAAAATCAGTGCACTCAGGGTCTCAGAAACTCTTCTTTGACCCCAGCTGAAATATGGCTGGCTACTGCCTGAATCTATTTCTTCTCTGTTCTCAGAGACATGGAAACCACCTGGCGTCCTCCTCTGACTGTGGATGCTCCAGCCTTTAGGCTGTTGACCACCGCACTCCCGGGTCTACCAGAAATGAAGGGGTTTTATGCTTCTTACACACCGTCTGGGTGAAAATGAGGGGAAGTGGCTAGGAGGTTACTGACTGAGTCACAGATGTGTAGGGAACAATGCACATCTGGACTGGGCTGACTTCCTGAGGAATCCAGCAACAGTCACACTACCTGCAATCTTGATGCTTCAGGGCTGAGCTGTGCCTTTGTGTGTGAGGAATGGAGGGAGAGAGAGAGGCAGAGAGGGAGACCTTAAGTAATGACAGGAGGAAGAAGCTGCCTTCCTAGCACCTAAGGCAGTAAAGGAATGACTTATGATCTTCCTGCCTGAAGTCAGGTGCTGTGTGTAGACAGACACAGGGAAAGGAAGCCTCGCTGTTTTAATTCTGCTCAACAATTCCTAGAGTCTCTTTACTGTAGTCCCCTCAGAGCTAGGAAGGCTTGCTGGGGACAGACACTGAGAGGTGCACCCTGCCCTTCACTGCCAGGCAGCACAGAGCCTACACCACCCCCAGTGCAAGTCACTAAGCCAAGTGCTGGCACAGCAGGTCACAGTGGCTGGGCTCTCCTGGTTAGCACCCGTCTCCTCCTGCACTAACACACACACACACACACACACACACACACACAGAGAGAGAGAGAGAGAGAAAGAGAGAGAGAGAGAGAGAGAGAGAGAGAGAGAGAGAGAGAGAGGGAGGGAGGGAGGGAGGGAGGGAGGGAGGGAGGGAGGGAGGGGGAGGGAGGAGAGAGACAGACAGACACAGACACACAGAGACACAGAGAGCAATGTCTCTGTACTAAGTCACTCCTTCATCATCTCATTTAGTCTCTGTACATCATCTGGTAAGGTAGGAAGCACGGAGATCCTTATATTTTCTTCCCATAAGTAAGGAAATGGGAACCAAATGGACTGCAATGGCCAACATCACAAATCAACTTCTAGAGCCCAAATGTGTCTGGTTCTTTTAGGCCTTTGGATTCAAATTTTTCTTCTTCTTCTTCTTTTTCTAAACAAATTAGGAAGCAATGGGCAGTCAGCAAGGAAAGCTGACCCTGCCTTTCTGTCTTAGTTGCAGTCCTATGTTCACCAGCCCTAAGAGCAAGCTCAGACTGCAGAAGCAGCAGCAAGGGCCTGCCACACGAAAGTGCGAGCGTTGGCAGTGGCGCCGTAGTCCACCTGTTCTTGCCAGCTGTATCCCCCACCACCCAGCTGTTTACGAATGCCTCTTCCTTCCCACCCCTCTCTCTGCACCACCTGCTGGGTGATCCCTAGCTATTACATTAAGGAACCAGGTCTACGGTGAGCACAGGGCAGCTGGACCCCATTTCAAGATCATTTGGTCAGTGAGAGATCTTCCAGTAGCCCTCCAGCTGCCTGCCAGCGAGAAGTCCCTGCATCAGCATTTTTGCCCCTCTTGGGAGGGAGGAACTTCCTTGTAGCAAATATTTAGAGAATTTGCCTCCTAATCCCAGCCCATGCCCTCTCCAAGGCTCTGAGCTAGAATCTCATGCCAGGGCTGTGCAAACAGGCTTTCCAACTGGATCCAGACCCTCAAACTGAAGTTCAGAGAGTGATCCTGCTTCGAAGCTGCCTTTCCACCCAGCTCTGGTTTGGAGTGCTGGTGTAAGGTTGGCTCCTGGTGTGAAAACTTCTGGAATCTCTTCTCCTTTCTCTGGAAGGGTTTGGTGCAGGGCAGGTGAATGGCAGGTGGAGGTGCTGAGGGTGTGAACTTATCACACTCTGTGTCCTAAGCCAGGCTGCCTGCTCTCTGAAATGGGGACCGCATGGTAGTTATCTTTGCATCCCTGCTGTTGAGGGTCAGATACTGCACATAGCAGTCACTCCGTTCACAATGAAAGTAAGCTTCACTTAGAAGTGGTTACTTGCATTTCAAACACCTCAGCCAGTCAAGTGGGCTTGGCAGACACCTGTAATCTCATCACTCTGAAGGTGGAAGCAAGAGGATTAAGAGTTCGAGGCCATCCTGGGCTTCTAAAAGAAACCTTGTCTTACCTGGGACCACAGTGGGTGCCTGGCCTGTGCTGCCATCAGGGTCCCACAACAACAGGGTTCTGTTACCACCAAAGGTGAGGCAGACATCCTTAGTCTGGGATGCCTGCTTCTGGGGACATGTTGATGTCTGGTGGCTGTGCAGTACTGAACACAACCCTCACCTGGGCATCAAGGGACAGCTGGCCCTGGGAGCATGAGAGAAGGAGAACTGGCCCCACCCCTAGCCAGCTGTAGTAGTAGGGAGATCAGCCAGCATATTTCAGGAGTTGCAGGTGAGCCAGCCCCTGAGGGTATAAATGTGAAGAGCTGGCCCTGACACTCATGTCCTGTGTAGTGGGGCATGGATGAAGGAGGGATATCCTCCTCCCCACTTGCCCCTTGCCACCTGTGGCAGGTGGGAGATCTTGCTATGGGGTCATAAGAACAGGAGAGCAGTACCTACCCCTCATCTGGGCAGCATAGTAGAGCTGACCCTGGTGGCAGGGGCATGAGTGAGTTGGCCCTGAGGGTGTGAGCGTGGGCTAACTTGTCTGCCACGTGGTGATATGAGCAAGGGAGAGATACCCCCCTCTCACCTCTTGCCATCTACAGCAGACAGGAGAGCTGGCCCTGAGGTCATCAGAGCAGGAGAGCTGTCCCTGCCCCTCACTTGCTACAGTACTCAGAAGAGCAGGCCATGTACCTCACATGGGCAGCACAGTAGAGATGCCCCTCATGGTAGGGGCATGAGTGAGCCACCTCAAGCATGGGAGAGCTGGCCCTGCAATTTGTCTGCCTAGCAGCAGCATGGGCAAGAAAGAGATGCCCTCCCCTACATTTGCCTCTTGCCACCTACTGCAGGCAGGAGAGGTAGCCCTGGGATCATGAGAGCAGAAGAGCTATCCCTGGCCCTCACCTGATGCAGTACTCAGAAGAGTGGGCCCTGCATTTCACCTGGGCAGCACAGTAGAACAGCCCTGGACAGGGAACTGCAGGAGAGCAGGCTTTGGCCCTTGTCTGCTGTGCAGTGGCACGAACAAGGGAGAGATACCCTCCTCATCTCTTACCACCTATGGCAGGAGGGAGAGATAGGCCATGGGTCATGAAAGTGAGAGAACTGGTCCTGTCCCTTACCAGCTGCAACACTCAGGAGAACAGGCCCTGCACTTTGCCTGGGCAACAGGGTAGAGCCAAACCAGGAGTTCTGGGTGACCTGGTCTTAGGGCATCAGAGAAGGAGAAGTGGTAGGCTAACCAGCCCAGATCTAGGGCTTTGAATTGGCCCATCCCAACATGTACCCCATTGATGAAATGCTGAAGTGCATAAAGAGCCCTGTCCTACAGATCCAAAACTACAGGATCTCCATGACACAGGGCAACAACAAGATATATGAGAGGAGTCTCAGTGAGGTCAGTATTGATAGAGTAACAGAAGCCATTGCCTTATACCAGACTAATGAGTCACTGCAATGAACATTTGCAAGCAAAGAAGTGTGGACAAAAGGGTATACTGGGAAATACTCTGACACACTACAGCTTCTACAATGAGATTTTTTTAACCTCTGTTGTGGGGGGATTGCAAGGGTAGAGGGTGGGTGGGTACAAGAGGTGAATGAATGGGATTAGGGTACATGATGTGAAATTTACAAAGAACCAATAAAATCAGCATATATGTATATATACACATATATGTGTGTATCTATATCATTAACAAAACAAAACAAAGCCAAAAAAAAACCCAAATAACCTTAACTAGCCCCCTGACCAGCCTCCTGAACAGTCTAGGCCCCTTTCTCACCATCTCTGCTTGTGCTTGGTGGACAGACCCAACTGGAGCCCTGGGGCTAGATGGGTTGTGCAGAAAAGAAGGTCTAGGGAAAAATGTCTTTATCCTCTTAAATTGAGTTCAATCTGGAACTGAGAGGACTCTGTACCCTATTTTTTGTTCTCTCTCCCCACCTCTGTCTCAAAAACCAGGACCTCTAGCCCTGAGTCCAGGAGGCCCACAGGGGAGATGGTGAGTTGTCTGTGTACCCTGCTATGTAATAAAGCCATCAGCATGTGACCTTTCCTTCCCTGGGCAACAGGGATTTGAAAGTCCCTGAGCCCTTTGTAAATGTCATTCTCCCTACCTGACCAGGAAGGCACTGGTGGTGAAAATGGACGTCTCTGAGAGAGAAACCCAGGAAGGAGGAAAGAGGGAGTGCAGGAACTGAGGGCTGGGGAGGACTCAGCCTGAACCAATATGGCTTCACCTGAGTTCACTGATCACCCTGGGAGGGGCTCCTAGCTTCTTTCAGTGTTTTTCTTTTTCTGAGAGACACCTACCAACTTTCACTGCATTCTCAGTGCAGTCTGTGGCTTCCCCCAAGGACTTCCTTGTCTAGAACCACTGCTTATGCTCCCAGCTTGGTGCTCCCTGGGGTCTTCCCAAGTCTTCCTTTCCCTCCCAAGCTTACAAAGTGTTCCTGGCTTTACTCACTGCTCCATCTCTGACTTTTGGCTCCTCGCACTGGCCAGCAGCAGTGGCCCAGGGGTAGTGAGAGCAGGAGAATTCAGATTCCTCGTATGTACCTGTCTTCTAAGTTCCAGGTTCACCTATCAAAGATGCCCTCTTGCATGGTAAAGCCAGAAGCACCTAGGAATCTGTAGGACCAGCTGCAATGCTAACTCCTCTCACCCAGTCTCCCTCACACTCTGCACCCACTGGGAAGACCCTCTTCAGAACAAATTTAGGGTATGGTCGTCCATGCTTAAAACTCTCCAACAGCCTTGTCTGGAATAGATAGAGCTGATGCCCAAAGCTTAACAGGATTCTTGAGGTGCTTCATAATCTGCCCACTTCCTACCTCCCTAGCCTCATCTACTCCAACGTCATGTTCCTGCTTGCCCTCGGCTCTTTCCTCTCTCACCTGAGCATGTCTCCTTTATACACATTGAGACCATCTTTTACATATACTTCAGGTCTCTTATTTGAGTCAAATCTCCCCTAGGAAACCTTCCCTCCCAGGCTGAGTCACAGACACTTTCTGAGTGATCCTGCCATCTTCCACACCTGCCCTATTGAGACAAGCATCTCCGTTTTCAGTGAGGCCAGAGACTGGGTCTTTGTGTTCATGACTATGACCATAGCGCCTGACTGGGTGCCAGGCACACAGTAGGTGTGCACTAAATAACTGATAGAAATGAATCCATTGAGAGGCCAGAGAGATGACTCTGTGGGTAAAGGGCTTACCTGGAAGCAGGAAGACTTGGGTTCCACCCCCAGAACTGAAGCAAAGCATGGTGGTGCACACTTGTAATCCCAGTGCCAGGGAGGTGGAGACAACTGGCTCACTGGGGTTTGCTGGCCAGCCAGCATAGTCTACTCAGTGAGCTCCAGGCTCTGCCAAAGAGCCAAGTAGATGGCTCCTGAGGGATGACATAAGGCTGACCTTTGACCTCCACAACCATAGATTCTCACATGCACAGGCATGAACAAAAGAAATTTATCACGTGAGAACTGATTCAACAGAAAATGAGAACAAGGTGGGGCTGGGGGGTGGGGAGAAAAAGAAAGAAGGAAGGAAAGCTGGGCACAGTGTCCTGCACTTTTATTCTGGGCACCTGGGAGGCAGAGGCATCTGATGTGCACAGAGAGTTACATGCCAATGCAGTGAGAACCCATTAAAAGAAAACAAAAAGAGGGTAGGAGGTTGGGGTTACTTCTTCTTATGGTTTGAATTTTAAATGGCCCCCAGGTTTTGAACACTTCCTCCTCACCTTGTGGTGTTGATTTTAAGTGTGGCTCTGGAAGTGACCTCTGCTACCGGCTCTGTGTAACTATGTGGATAGTCACAGCCTCGCACACCCACCGCCATCCTTGGCGCATCTCCCACACCATGCCTTCCTGCCACAAAGGCTGAAACCTCTCTCCCTTGAGAGTTGGTTTCTGTGATGCATTTTGTCACAGTGATATGAACAACAACTCACGGAGCTTTTTTCTGAGAGTCCTTCATCTTGGTTCCATGATACAACAGACCCATGTACTGGCATTTTCTTGTGTCTAGGACTTTAATCAAGATGAGCCTCCAGGCTGTGTGATTCTTCACGCTGTCACCACTATTCTTGTTGAAAAGTCAGGTGCATTGCCTGGCGCCTCGCATGGTATCTCTCTCGCAGCGTGTCCTCGATCATCACAGCAGGAACTATGAGTAGCACTTCCAGGCTTCAGGGTCCACTTGTACTGTCTCGTCAATACGTGAGAGAGAATGGGGCCAGTGGAGATGGACCTCCATGGCTAGTGCCAGAGCAGCATGTGTTCTGCAGTGACATCAGGACCTAAGCCCAGACTCTGGCCCTAATTCTGCTCATGGCTTTCCCCAAGACACTGACTGACCTGCATATGCCATTGTCGACTCAATTTCCCTTTTTGTAAAATGGAGAATGGAGAACGGAGACCTCTATTCCCTATCATCTTAGGCTGCTGCAAAGAGATAAGGTTCAGAAGGCAGCTACCTAAGCAATGGAAGCTATGAATATTCATGTTTTGAGCTCCTAGGGCGACCTCAGCAGCTGGCTGCAGCTCATCCAGTCACTTCTCCACCTCGCAGTTTCTAGACTCTGTCCCACTTGTCTCTCCTCCCTCCCTTAAAGCCCCTCTGTGGCCACAGAGGATAAAAGAGACACAGCTCTGTCTGTTCCCTCCTACAGACAGCAGTCATAAATCCTGCTGCAATTAAGCCCAGGCTGGTAACAAGCTCTAAGCACAAAACGGGAAACCTGACAACAATTGAGTAGCCCTGTGTTTGATGCACCCAGGGGTTCCCTGTCTTCCTCCTGCTCCCATATGGGGTTCACCAGCCAAAGCCTGGGGTCAGGATCAGCAGTGTCACCACCCAGAGAATGCTGATCAAATCTTCAGGGCCCACAATACTGGAAGCAGGGCCACACTTAACAATCTTAAAATGACTCAATAGCATGCTGAGCAGATAGTTCCTTCTTTCTTTACTCCTGGGTGCAATAGATACCAGCAAGGGGCCTTACCTTTCTTTAGACTGAGCATCCAAGTAAAATATTGATGGAAAATGTAAAGACTTGCATTTGGGTTCAAGATATCAATAACAGACCTATAAACAGAGGGCACGTGATGATTATCAGAGAAAGAAAATGTATGAATGGGCTATGTTTGCTCATGTCGTTTTAGAACCATAAGCTTAATTTGAGCCAAGTGACAAACTGTCATTTTTAAAGTGATGGGCTGAGGCTAGCTCAGTGGGGCAAGCACTTAGATGAGGAGCAGAGCTCTGCTCTCTAGAGTCCACATAAAGCTGGACAAAGGAGAATGCATCTATAAGCCCAGTGGCATGACAACATGGTGGGAGTTGGAGACAGATGTATTCTTAGAAGCTTGAGGGTCAGCTAGCCTGGTACACACAACAGTGAGTAACAAGAGCTCTGTCTAAAACACAGAGGAAGAAAATGGACACCAAGTTTGTCTTATGACCTCTATGTGTGATCTCTAACCATGGTGCTCACACACACACACACATATGCACACGCACACACATGCATGCACACACCATATACAAAGATGGGGGTGGGGAGTGAAACCTTGGCCTGTGTTAACAGTAGCAGAATATTGACAAAGCAGAGTATGGAGCTCTGCTGGATAAGGTCGAAGTCTGTCTTCTCTGAATAGCCATTTCATGCTCGGTCTATGTAGATGGACTCCCTTTCTTAGTGGGGTCTTTGCTCCACCTGATCTAGTAACCCCAGATTTTATAAGGGGTGTTACATAGTCCTAAAGAAAAATACAGGCCCAGCCTTTTCCTGATAAGGAACTTTAACAAGCACTGGGAATTCCTGGAATTAAGTACCTCACCCCCTGCTGAGAGCCTAGCCTCCAGCAAAGGTCCCTTAACTGTACCTAGGAGTCATCCCCTCACACATAGAATAATCAAGTACTGTTTTCTCCCTCTTGTGATAGGGCCCCATAGCATTGACTGTACATAAGGCACTGTGTGTAGATTAAGTATCCTGGTACCCTTAGCCCTAGTGAATCAGACACAGTCACTCTCAAAGCCCCTCCCCCACTGCCCAAGGTTTATAAATAAGGGCTAGCTGGCTTATGTGGGGGTGGGGTGGGGGTGCTCACAAATGCTCGTTCTCTTGCTTGTGCTCAGACTCATACTCTATTGCTCTCCATTCCTCCTATATGACCAACTGAGATTCCATTTATTCCAGGGAGAGGGAGGGGAGACCGCTGCTGAATGCCCCAAGGTTAGTTAGGCAGCAATGGCAAAACTGCCTTTCTGTTCAACCACTGCCAATAGTCTGGTGCTGACCCCCAGGGGAAGCACCTTCGGAGCGTGCATCTCACAGGACCTGCCTTTGGGCATCTACCCAACTTCCCCTGCCTTGCCTGGCATGGTAGACGGACCGGAGAGCTGTGACATTGCGGTGCCATCGCAGGCCTTTGGAATGCCCAAGTGTCCATTGCCTTCTGACACTGACAATGTCATTGCCTTTGGCTGGTTTTGGGTCTTTGCCTGCTTTCTATGCCGTGACCTGGGCACAAGGAGCTGTAACATTTGTGGAGCCCCCGAATCTCCACTGTCTTCTGAGATGTGCAGTCTTCTAAAAAGAGCTAATTTTAACACCCAACATAAAAACTCATTTCTCACCTCCCCTGGAGAGGTTAGGAACCCAACTTTGTCCCAAGCCACATGCCTCGCCCCTAAAGCTTTCTAGATGCCCTTGAGTAAGAAACAAAACCTCTGAAGGTCCATCCGTTCTCATCCAGAAGCAAGCAGCACCTGAACTGACCAGGCCCACCGCCACTGGGACCCAGACCTACAGGAGGGGACTGTTTCTCTAATCTCAACCCCAGTCAGACTAACATAGGACACTATAACTTGCAGCTCTTGAAGGAGGACTGTGACAAGCTAGAAAACAAGGGATCTATGCTGCTGACACAGAGCAATCAAGCTATAAGAGAAGTGAAGGCAGAAATGGGAGAGGCCCAGCCTTAGGAAGAGAAATGTGTGACTTCCCATGGCTGCTGCCTTTCACTGCATAACAGGGGTGTCTGAAGAGGAAAGAGGTCACTTTGCAGACTCAAAAAAGCCAAGCCAGGCCAACGGAAGGAAAACTGATAGACAGCCAGGCTGCCATGAGCTCCCTGACTCTGGCAAAGTGTGAGGAGAGGGTGAGGTTTGGGGTGAAGATGGTGGGGTTTTTCGCCTCTATCAAGGCCCAGAGCACTCTCCTGACAGGCTGCAGTTGACTCAGGCTCATGCTGCCTGGCTCAGAAACTCTACTTCATAAGGCCAGCAGGCCTGGTCCCTTGTCTCCATTAAATCCTGCCTCTGCTCTCATTTCCTGCCCTTCTGGCCCCCTCACTGCCCGACCTCTCCTAAGCATCCCACATGCCCAGACACTGGCACTCTGCCACCACAACTGTTTCTTCTGAGAAGCCTCCCTCAGCACCTTACCTTTTTGGTACTGGAGCCCTTATCCCACTTGACAGTTACTGCTTGTGACCCCCCTCCTTCCATGTCCCTGCTGAACGGAGGCTGGGTGGAGGCAGCCTGCGGCTGCATCCTGAGGAGCTTGCAAAGCACACAGCAATAGTATGTCATGTGACGTGGGAAAGAGACAGGGAGAGCTCAGTTGTGGACAAGCTGGTCTCAACGTGTGCCACTCAGACAACAGCTACTAGGGAACAGCTGAGCATGTCATCCCTTCCAAAACACGCCTCCTGCGTCCTCTAGGCTGCAGACCAGGTTTTCTGTCTTGCCCTCAGAATCCTGGGAAGCTAGCCCCTTCCCTACAAAGGCCTTCTACAGCTTTCAGGTGCATCAGCTGTGCCTCTGCAGTGGCTGATCCCACCATGGACAGAAGACAAAACTTCTTTCTGAAAAACTGGGAGGACCTACCTATTTGATATGATTTCATCAGGTGCTAAGAGATCAGGACAGATGGCCATGGTGACCCTTTCTCACCCAAGAATCTCTGTCCTCCTAAACCTGGGCTATCCTGAGAGCTGACCCTAGAAAGGACAGAGTCAGGATAGCACTCAGCAATGCTGCCAAAGAGACTCACAGCCATGCCCTCAGGTGCAGGCCCAGGAGTTTCTCCTTCTGGGACAGCAGAGAGCCTGGCCCTGACTTGAGCCCAGGGAGATAGGACCCAAGGAGCTGGTAGCCTCTGATCCACTCTTGAAGGGCTCATCCTACTCCCTGCCACACAGAGAACACAGTTGCCCTTAAAATGAACATTTGACAACTCGCTTTGTTTACCCTCTGCCTCTATTGCTGCTATTAATATTTAATGCCTCTCGAGGAAGGCACGCTTTCCCGACACACTGAGTCCTGGTGCAATATTAATCAGAGTCTGGCCTGATGCTTGATGCCCTCCTGCAGCTTAGTGTGGCCCAGAATGGAGAGCAAGGCCCTTCCTCTGCCCTCCCCACCTCAGAGCAGCAGCTAGGTAAGGCAGGGACTCTGAGTGCTTGAGTTCTGCCTGGCCCTCCAGGGCGTAACCAGTCCTGATGTGCGCTGAGGTCTGCCAGTTTACCTATTTACCTGCTTCCTTACTCTGTGCCTCTGGAAGAGGCATCCAGGCACACAGACCAACTTTAAATAATAGAAACCATTCATGCCTAAAGTAGCAAAGCAGAACCACCCATTCTGTCTTCCCCCGGTGGCAAGGCAACCTGAGGAAGGAGCCTGGCGTGAGTGGGCAAGGCTCCATGGTCCTCTGTGCCACTGAGGACAACCTGAGGGTGACCTTTTGTCCCTAGAGAAAGAGCTCAAGTTGTATGACACTTGCCCAGGTCAATTTCCCAGAACATTCAAATCCACGCAGAAAGACTCGATGGTGAGTGACAGTGCTTAGGAGAAAGGGACCAACCTGGCCATAGAGAAGGTCAAAGTCCCAGGGGGAGGTGATGGCATTGATGACGAACACAACAGGCATGGATGAGGAAGAGAGGCCAGGGAACCCACATACACTCAACTCTTGCCCCTAGTGGCGCATGTGGCCTCAGCCACCTCCCAGTGCTTCCGTTTAGTCCAATCCAGTTTTGTCAGCTGGCAAACAACAGAATGATTCAATTTGAGAGCTGGAAGAGGCCCCAGAAACTATCTGGTCCAGTCTCCTCCTCACTGAACTGATAACATCTGTCTTACCTGTTTCTCCAACACTGTGTAAGGATTAATTGGAGTACAGGAAATCCGCATTTGTTGATTCCGGATTTAAGATGTGACATGGGGCCAGTCACTCCATTTACCCCTCTCTGATCCCTTTTCAGCCGAGACACGGAAGCACTTCAGAACCCAGGGTATCCAGCTCTTGTTATTAACCATGAGGCTTTGCATGCCTGGGGTCACTGCTCCCTTCCCAAGCACTCCCATCTGCCCTAGGTTTAAATCTCATGAGGCACATGGTGAGACAGGTATGTGACAGGTGGGAATACAGAGTCAGAGGGGCACACGTGAAGTCTCACAGACCAGACAGCTGAGGGGGCACCCTGACGTCGGTTGCTGTATCCTGTTTCTGAGTTCCTCCGGCACAGTCTGCCTTATTTTTTGAGACAGGCTCTCTCATTGGCCTGGAGCTCACCGATTAGGTTATGTTGGCCAGCCATTCCCCATGGGTCCTCCAGTCTCTACCTCCCCAGCTGTGGGTTATGGGTGTGGCTGCCCAGCTTTTTCACAGGAGCTCTCTGGAGGGAACTCAGGTCTTCACGACTGCACAGCGAGCACTTTACCAAGAGAGGTAAAGAAAGACTGAGGCTTGCTTCCCCTAATCAGAAAACTACAAAAAAAAGGGGGGGGGGCCTTTGGGAAATGGGTAAACAGCTGTCCAAAGCATTCTGTGTATGCAGCAAATACTTCTAGAACTGTCTATTTGCAGGGATAGTCAGAGGGGTTATGTAAAACTAAAGTGTGGTTGTTATCAAAACCTCACACTGCCAAACCAGATGGCATCACATTCCCAGGGCTCCTGTCCAAATGACCTTTTGTTTTCTATAAGCTATTAAGCATTTCCAGAGAATCCCTTAGAAAGAAAATCCCAAATCTTGGAAAAAGATAAGAAGAGTTGGAGGAAATTAATCCAACCATCACCACCTCCTACAAACACCACACACCTATTCTTTTTTTTTCTTCTCCTTTTTTTTTTTTTTTTTTTTTTTGGAAATAAAGTTTAGTGCAAGAATTGCTGGAAACAATTATCTCCTTGCTGGCTGATACCTTGACTTTTTTTATCCTCACATCTCCAGCATCAAATACAGCTGATGCCATAAAGGAGGTGCTCCAGGGAGACAAAGGGAAGCCTGGTCCACGGGATAAGAACTGAGCTTCAAACTCCAGGGTGCTTGTTAAAATGCAAGAAACTGACTCAGACATTGGCGACTCAGTCAGCCTGAAGTCTGCATGTTTAATAAGACGTCTAGGTAAGCTGCTGAAACGGTGATCCTTGGGCCTCCCTTGAAAACGGTGGCTTAGGCGGGACTGAATTCCCAAGCTGGTGGGCTCCCCCAGAGGGCTATTTATATACCTCCTGTCCACACAGTCTGTCCCTAACCTCTTGGTTTTTATAAATGTCCACAGGCCAGAACAGTTAAAGGTGACAACCTAGAGTTTTCACGGGCTCTCAGCATGGAGTCATCTGGCTTGCAGGAGCCCACAGGTGCCCAGTGGGGCAGTGGGTGGGAGAGGAACATCTGTGGGTAGCAGCCATGGTCCCCAGCAGCAGGTATCAGCAAAGGAAAGACTGCTGTAAAATATGACAGCGGAGCACGGTGCTCACACAGCTGAGGACAATTAACCTTTAGCAGGGCGGCTTCATTACCACAACAAGCAGCTGCCTCCAGGGCCTGCCTGTGTTCCCTTCAGGAGCACCGGGCTGAGGGCATCTTCCTGATGTGGCCCTAGAGATTCAAACCGAAAACAATCCACAGCAGCCAGCTAACCCGCTGCCATCCCACTTCCTCAAAGCCCTGCGATATCCTGTCTCTGCCAGGCTGCCCAGGAAACAGATTTCTCTGCCGCCGCCCGCCCCCCATGAGGATTCTCCACCACTGGGATGTGTGCTGGATCTGAGCTGAGGATGACAAGAGGCAGCTTTCTCACTAAGGGTCCCTGACATATGTCAAGGTAGCAAATCAAAAGCCTGGCTGCCTCCTCACACCCAGAGTAGAAGCACATCAAGTAGCCCAGGTTAGGATGCTCCCCTGTGCCTGCAGAAAAAATCCATTCCCCACCATCTCATCAGTGTCCTCTCCAAAAGAGAAAAAGAAAAAAAAAAATCCCTTAGGGGTCGGTGCATGGTGACATCAAAATATAGCCATTCTTTCGCACTGGCTGCATTTCTCCACATATCCACAATGCCATCTCTCAGTCCTGTGTTCTTCTTATGGTGTGACTTATGGTCTGCACCAGTCACTAATAGGTTGGGTCTGTGACTCCTCATTCTAAATCTAGCATGGAGCTGCAAATGTTGCCAAATACAAAAATCTCGGGCTAACTTAAAACGTCATGCGATTTATTTTGTAACTCACATGTGTAATGCTCAAGCACAAGCTCTGGGGACGGCAATGTGGTGTTGGAACGTCAAAAGGTTGCACATATTGGGCTGGGGAGATAACTCAGCTAATAAAGGGCTTGCCTCGCAAACATGAGGTCCTGAGTTCGTATTCCCAGAGCCATATAAAAATGTTGGACATGTGGCATATGCTTATAATCCTGACGCTAGGGAGGTGGAGACAAGCAGATCTCCGGGCTCAGTAACCAGCCAACCAAGCCTAACTGGCGAGTTCTGGGTGAATGAGAGACCCTTACTTCAAAGGAGATGGACGGTTTCCCTGAGGATGAAAATGATTTTGTCCTCTGTCATACATGTACCTGAACATACACTAATATATACACACATATATGGATATGGATATAAATAATAAAATCTGTTAATTGTATAGAAATAAGGCTGGACATCCCTGACCTACATGATCCTATATGGCTTCTGCTAGCTCAATTCTAAGAGGCAAGGCAGAATTCTGATGGGTCATTTGAGTTTCTCCAGATCAGCCTGGAACCTGCCACAAAGCCCTGTGGAGAACGTCGCAGGCGCTGGTTCCAGCAGAGACTCCATCCCATAGCCAGCACTTCTGCCAGCTGTACAAGTGGGCTGTCTTAAAGGAGTTCATCCAGCCACTCCCAACTGGTGCTCCATGGGTGCAGCATAGATGAGCCTAGAGCCTTCCCCACTGATGATTTGTGAACTAAAGCGCTGTCAACTGTTGCATTAAGCCATGACATTTGGGGATACACTGTTACTCTGTCAAAGATAACTGAATTGGTTATGGACTGGAGGCCAAGCCTCTGGGCTACCCTCACTTACACCTGCTAGCCTGCCATCACATGGGGGGCTTTCAGTGAGAGAACCACATGGTCCCACTGAGGGAGGAAAAAGTGCAGATGCCCCTGGAGACAAAGATCCCAATGGAAGCAGCCACATTAGAGGGTTGTCCCTCTCTAGCTTTCTGTCCAGCAGATTGGCTATGCTTGCAGGCTGCTGGCCAGGGCAGTTGGTCTCAGGCAAATATGTCAGGTTGAGACCTCCCTTGTGGTTCTGGCTCCCAGGGCATGAAGTCTAACTCACGTACCAAGAGTCCTTCCATCGGTCCCCCGTCTCCTCCCCTGTCTCCAGGTCTCTGCAAATGGACTTCACTCTGCAGGACCCCTCTGAGATCCCTCTCCTGGCAGCTCACCACAGCCTCCTCGTGGCTCGGGGCTGATGAAGACAAAAGGCTCTGCAGGGCTGTCTGGGGGAGCACACGGGAACTCTAGGATCTGCGCCAGAGTCAGAGCAGATCAGTAGATGCAGATTCCTTTCATGAGGCCTGTCATTGTCAGATGACAGCACTGTGATGCAGATGTCAACGCCTGTTACAACATGGTGATAGCAACAAAGGACAGTATTGAGAAGAAACGAGGCCACACCAGGAGCATGTGCCTACAGACAGAGGCTTGAAATCAGGAGACTGGCAGGGCTGGTAGGGACCGAGGAAGTGGGGGCTACTTGCCACTCCCAGCCACAACTTCCCAGACTTTCTGACACTGCATGGAACAGGTAGACTATGTGTCCTATGTGACAAGGGCCACCGCAGGTGCAGCAGTCTGTGGGATGGGAATCAACCACATAGCTTTTGGGGATGCTCTACAGTAAAAAGCCTCAGAGAACAACACACATCAAGTGTAGCTGTCCACCATGTTCTTCCCCATGGCTTCTCTACAACCTCTGTGAGAGGCCTCCAGGCCTGAAGAAAGGGATGGACCAAGGGCAGGCCTGAGGAGAGGTTTCCTACCCTGTGTATCTATACCACAGGTACGTATTCTCACTCAAGCCCATGCAAGCCGACTAACCCATCATGATGAATGAAGTGTGGGATTCAGGAATAAGAGTGATGGACACAATGCTGAGGCCCATTCAGCCAGAAGATAAGAACTAGGACCAAATGTTGGCCAGAGGGGACATTGCTTCTGCACAGGGCAGCCAGAGGAATATAATTAGTAGTAAAAACATATCACTAAGAAGTCTCTGCAGAACTCAAGGTCAGTCTAAAACAGGGTGTCCTGCAGGTTACAAGAGCATATATACATGCATATATATATATATACATACATGTGTACAAGCGCATATACTACATACATGCATACATACACCTATTTTATGTGACATTGTTACATGACGTCTTTTACAGGGTTCATATTCTAGAACCATCCACACAGTTGAGTTACAGAGGAATATAGACAAAAAATATCTCACAATGTTTTCAGTGAGTTCATGATTTTGTGTTGGGCTGCGTTTATTCTAATTATGGGCCACATGCAACCCACTGGACACCTTGGGAAACTTAAGGCAGGCTGGACATTGGGAAGGAGACCTCTGGGGTTAGAAGCCCAAGGTGCTCCAGTAAAACTGGAGGCCTCCAGGGAAACTAAGTGAGAAGCATAGCTTGTCGATAGGCTTTGGCACTGAGCTTAACCCCTGCCAAGAAAAGATCACATGACCATGTATAAAGTGCCTTTCAAGTTTGCAAGGACCATGTCCCCTACACAGCAACATGCGTCACATCATCAACCAGGGTGTCCACTCTTTAGGCATATACAAAATCCCAGCACACACCTCACTGTCAAAGACTCTACTCACATGCTGTATTCTACTTTTCTAAATTATTGGTTGTGACCCTAAACTGATTTCCACAACACTGATGGGTCTTGGTTTGTGGGTTGAAAAGCACTGTCGTAGAAGGAGTCTGCAGGCCATAGGCCAAAGCTTTCCATTTGTTTAATCATGTTTAGTTGTGGCAGGGGTGGTGAGAGGCACAGTAATGTGGAGCAATACTGTATGTGTAATACGTGTCTATGTGGCTTCGTGCACATCTGTGCATGCAAACGTATGTGTGCATGCATGTGGAGGCCAGAAGCTGATGCCAAGTATTTTCCTCAATCCACCTTACTTCCTCTTTTGAGACTAAGTCTTTCACTGAACACGGGGGTCACGAATTCAGCTAGACTGGCTGGCCAGTAAGCTCCAGGGATCGGCCTTAGCTCTGCCTTCTCACTGCTAAGATTACAGGTGAACATCACTACACCCAGCTCTTCTATTTGTGTGCTGAGCTCAGGTCCTCACATTCTCACAGCAAGCACTTTCCTAATTGTCGTCCTCTGACTGATTGATGATTGATTGACTGACTGATGTGTGTGTACATGCAATGGGGCGAGGGGAAGGAGTGTCACTCCGTGGCACGCATGTGAAGGCCAAAGGACAAAGTGTTGAAGTCAGTTCTCTACTGCCTTGTGATGGATGCCCAGGACGGAATTCAGATCACCAGGTTTAGTAGCCTTTTCCTGCTGGGTCATCTCATCGGCCTTGATTTAGCTTTGTTCGAACACTTTTTTTTTTAATTGTCATGATTTCAGAGTGCATGTTTGCATTTCCATGTAGAACTTGCAGCAGTGACTGCATGCATGCCAAGCTATGTGGCCACCACCTCTCTCTATAGGTTCAAAATGTTTCCCTCAAAAGAAGAGCCATGGCCTTTAAGTGATTGCTCCCCACCCCCTCCTCCTGCCACTCCTGGCAACCACTAATCTGCGCCCTCTCTCTGGGATTTACCTATTCTGTATGTTTCATACAAAGGAATCATGTCATGTGTGTGCCTTCATGGTGTCCCTTGTGTGACATATATTTTAGGTTCACCCAAGTTCTAGCTTCTGTCAGTGTTTTTGTTCCTTTTTCTTCCTAAGTAATACTCTATTCCATCGATTGACTGCAACTGCTTATGCATCCATCTGTTGACTGACACTGGGATTCCCCCATGCTTTGCCTGTTCTGTAACGGATAATGCCACTTTAAATGCTTGTGTAAGTTTCTGTATGGACAGCTGGGTTTGCTTCTCTCAGAGAACAGGGGATGGAGTCGCTAGCCCATATGGTAATTACATGTTTAGCTTCTGGAGGAGTTAGCAAGCCACTTTTCACAGTGGCTGCCCCATTTTACCTTCCCACCAGCAAAAGAATAAAATCCCCGCTTCTACACACCCTTCCTAACACCTGCTATTTTGCTCGGTATTTTTAATTTTAGTCTTTGCTCTTCATAGGGGATCGTCCTGGTGAGCGTAAAGTGGTTATCTCATTACAGTTTTGATTTGCATTTCCTTAAGGATCAATGAAACTGAAGGTTTTCTCAGATGCTCTTTGGCCATTTGGCTATCTTATTTAGAGAAATGTCTATTCAAATCTACATCCTGTTATAACTGGAGTGTTCAGCTTTCCATAGTTGGGTTGTATGGGCTTTTTACATAGTCTGATTCTTAAAGCCTTATCAGATAGATGATCACAGATATTTTCTTCCATTCTGTAAGGTTTCTTCACACTTACTGGATAATGGCTTTTGCTACACAGAGGTTTTAAGTTAATGGGAATTCTCTTGACTTTTACTTTGGCGACCTTGCTTTAGGCAAAAACAAAACAAAACAAACAAACAAAAAAAAATCCCTAAGATTCACTAGTGTGTTTGATCTGAGTACACTCTAAAGGCCTATGTACTAAATGGATAGTCCTCAGTTTGGCGTTATGGGGAGGCAGAAGGAATTTGATGAGCTGCTGCCTGCCAGGAAGGCTCTAGGCCACCAAGGATGTGCCTACAAAAAAGTATGCTTAAAAGCAATGAGTCTGCCAGACACCAAGGTAACCTTTCCTCTTCACAAGGTGATCGTTTAAATATTTGTTATAGCAAGCAAAAGCTGACAGTCACCTTTCACCTTCACTGCAACTTGACTAGATGCAGAATGACTTAGGAAACATGCCTCTGGGGGCAAGTCTGTGACAGTTTCCAGAGAAGTTTACCTGAGGGAGGAAGACCCACCTTGATTATAGGTGACATCATGCCAAGAGCTGGGATCCTGGAGTGAATAAAAAGGACAGGGGCAAGCCCTCTGAGCACAGCTCGCATGCCACTGCTTCCTGACTAGAGACCTGGCCCCTGCCCTGGCCACAGCTTCCCTTCAGTGAGAGTTAACCCTACAAACCCTGAACCCAAGGACGCCTTCAGCTGCTCTCCTCGGGTGTTCTGTCACAACAAGAAGAAAAGCCATGAACACTAACATAACAGCCATTCCTGAAGATCCGGCCATGGCTTCTACTCATAGCTGTATAGTTTTAAATGTTATGTTAGGGTTTTGAGCTGATTTTTATATATGAAATGAATATATATATATGAATCAACAAAAGACTCTAAGACCTAATAAACAAATTCAGCAAAGCTATAGGTTGTAACACATACATACATACAAAACATGTTGGCTTTCTAGATACTGGCAACGAATGATCTGAGAAGAAAATTAAGAAAGTATGTCCACTTATAATAGCATTAAAAAGAATAAAATATGCAGAAATAAATTAAAGAAAAAAGGTAAAACACACTCTAAACATCAACCTCTCACCTCAAGCATACATATATGCGCACACACAAGTACATACACAAAACTTGCTATTTAAAAAAAAAAACAGAAATGATAAATCTGATATCCCAATTTACATAGAATTGAAAGGAACCCTGAAGAAGCAAAAAAGAAAAAGAAAGAAAAGAAAAATGTTGTATAACTCATGCTGTTTTATTTAAAAACTAATCACAAAATTACAGAATCAAAACTGTATGGCACTGGCCACAGGCTAACAAGCAGATCAATACTATAGAATTGAGAGTCCAAGGTCTATAGTCAAATGGTTTTCACAAGAATTCCAGGATACCAAATACAATAGGGAAAGTCTTCAACAATGGTGTCAAGATGGCTAAAAGAGGTACACCTATACTTGGCTGGAACACGGTCCTGCTGGGCAGTTTGTGTGCTACTATAGCTACTTCTGAGCTATCATGGCTGAGGTGAGCAGGCACCATGGAGACAGTAGGATCCATAGATCTAAACTGTCTACTCTTTGGTCCTTTAGCAGAACAAAGCTGCAGATTCCTGTTCTAAAGTTCTTGCTTCACATGCACATCTGTGAAGATTCCTCTGTCAAGAAAAATCCTACCCCAACCACACACCTGCCTAATACACCTGCCCCACATCACGAGCCTGCTCCACACCATGTGCCTGCCCCATACTATACACCTGCCCCACCCACACCATAGGCTTGCCTTATACCCCACACCTGCCCCATATCCCACGGCTGCCCTGTACCATGCACTGCCTCATACCATACACCTGCCTCATATCACACACCTGCCCAATACACCTGCCTCATACTACATAGCTATTCCACACCATACACTTGCCCCATACCATGTGCCACCCCATACCATGTGCCTCCCCATACCACACACCTGCCCCACAACACGCACCTGTCCCATACTGTACACCTGCCTCACATCACACACCTGCCCCATACCACATATCTTGCCCTATCCTGTACACCTACCCCACACCACACACCTGCTTCATATAACACACCTGCCCCACAACACGCATCTGCCCCATACTGTACACCTGCCTCACATCACACACCTGCCCCATACCACATATCTGACCTATACTGTACACCTACCCCACAACACACACTCCCCACAACATGCACCTGCCCTATATTGCACACCTGCCCCATACTGTACACCTGCCTCACACCACATACCTGCCTTATAGTACACACCTGCCCCATAACATGCGTTGCCTTAGACATGTCAGCGAATAAATAAAAGGGGCTTTTCTTCAAGATGGAAGATGAGACAGGACAGCTGTGCAATCTCAAGAACTCGGGTGCCCCCTGGGAAAAGCAATGAGATTGTCTCCAAAGTACCAGAAGGCTTCTCTCTGGGCTTGGGACCATGATGTCCCTAAGCTTGGTCACCCACAAATGCTCCCTGGAGGCCCTGGGTCATGTCTCCCTCCACCACATCTCCTAAACTGGGGCCAGAGGTATCCAGCAAACAATAAATCTAATACATTCTCAGGAATCTGCTATATTCAGGACACTGTGTGAGCACACTGGAGTGTATCGGTGGGACCACACCCTACTCCCACTTAGAGGACCACAGTCCAGAGAAGAATGAGCCAAGTGCACATCCGCAGATAAGATGGATGGTATATCATCGTGTGAGGAGCACCCATGATTGTGCAAAGACATCTACAGTCATTATTTCGTTCAATTCTCGCGAGAACACAAAAGTACAGGCACCACACTTGATAAATGAACAAACTGGGTCTCAAACAGCTTTGCAGTTTGCCCTTGGCCACAGATCTAGTGTGGGGGAGAAACTCTGAAACCTGAACAGAGACCATGTGATTCTAAGTTCAGCCATTCAGTTATTTAATGGCCTTTTATCGAAGTCCCACAGCTTCCTGAGCCTCATTCGAGAGTCTGCTGCTCTGAGAACAATCTTTTACACCATCTCATCCCATCCCCAGCAGGAAGAAGAGATAGAACATGTCATCACTCACCTGCAGGAAGGAGACAGGGCACAGACATCACTGAAATACTGACAACACCACAAGCTATGTCCCTAGTCTACAGGATGTTTACAATAACAGTATTTCACAGGGTTTGATGTGTTTAGGGAAAATATCCCGAAGGAAGCAGAGAAGTGGTAGGATTTATAGGTGGTCCCCTAGCTTACCAGGCATCCCGTGCCCTCTCCTCTGTTCCCTCCTCACCCTGCCGCCTGGGCTGACAACAGAAGAAGAAGGTATCGGGCATGTTTGAGAACTTGCAAACTAGCCAATGAAGACCAGAATTTGAGATGGGATGCTGGGCCCTGCACATTATCACTCTGGCTCTGCTCTCCAAAGACTCCTTAGCTCAAGCCAACCCAGCTCTCCTGGAACATTCCATGACCTTCTGGAGGAACAAAGGGAAGACTAGAAGAGCCAGGCTTTGATTCAGAAGACTCTGTCTGAAATATAGATTCGAGTATTTAGAATTAATTGCACTGTCCACAGAGGTGGCCACTGGGTTCAGCTGACTTTTTAAAGTAAGTCAAAATACAGATTAAAAAGTCAGCTAGGTTGCAGCCCTTGCAGCCACTGCTGGATGCCTGTGTGTGGCCCGGCCCTGCCTGAAGCAGACATTTCCACCGTGGCAGAAAGTTCTGTTGGCCAACACTGATTTATACAGGGCCCTAGCAATGCTGCCTCTGCGAACCCCATTTTCTCAGCTCTATAAATGCTTTCCCTGCAGGACTTACTGGGACAGCTGGGACTGTGCATGCTTCCTTTCCATGCCCACAGCATCTGGCAGCCGATCTGCCTTAGGTACCTGGTCAGAGTCACATACAGCTGTTGTGCACTGAAGCACCTGGCCTCAAGACCATGGCAACAGGAAATCTAAGGCGTGAGAACCAGTAGGGGACTGGGGTTGCCCCACAGGCAGGCAGTCTTTCTGGGCTGCTCCTCGTTTTGTACGGCAGGGAGGGTGATGATGTTAACTAATTAGGCTTTTCCTAGATTTCACTGGGGACCACGGGCGCCAATCCTAGCTCCTGGATCATGAAAAGGAGAGGCTGTGGCTTTGGACAAGAGGGTGGCAGGGGATGGGTAGAGGAGGGTGTGAGAAGGGGCAGGAAGGAGCTGAGACCCTCCACAGAGGCCATTTTTGGACTCTTCCAGGCCTTCTCAGAAAAGATGGAGACCCTCAAACCCATACACAGAACCAATATAAACCACACCCTGAGAGTGTTTAGAGACCAATGTGTGTGTGGGGGGGGGGGGGGCCTGTGTCATTGTCACCTTCCCATGAGCTGGGGCTGTGAGTGCTCCATGACTCTGCTGTGCAAACGCTGAAGGGGAAGAGTCCATTTCCCTAGCTCAGATGCAGAGGCTATAGGCATCGCCATCAGACATGAGCTGCTACCTGGGGCTCTCCACTACTCTTCCCCACAATCAACACAGAGCTCAGTCATTTCTTCAAGAGCAGTGGGCTGCTTGATCGCCATTAAGCCAATGGCCCTGGATGAGTGAGGCCATCAGGGAGGCAGAGACAAGTAGTCTGGAAGAGAAGGGGACATTGATGGGGTATGGCAGTGAGGACAGGGGATAGGAATCTGGCCTCGGGGTGCTAGATGTTCATTATACCACACAACCCTACCTCCTCCCTTGGTCTTTAAAGATTGACTTCGGGGCTATAAAGATGGCTCAGTGGTTAAGAGCACTGCCTGCTCCTCTAAAGGACCCGGGTTCAATTTCCAGCACCCACATGGCAGCTCACAACTATCTGTAACTCCAAGATCTGACACCCTCACACCAATGCACATAAATTAAAATTAAATAAAGATTGACTTCAAGCTACATAAACGCTTCTGACAACTGAGAGTGGGCAGGCAAATGGCAAGATGGTATGAGAGTCTGTATTGGCACTGTCGAATGGGAGTTGTCCTTACCTCTTGCTTTCCCTTGCCAGCCCTTACCTGCCACCCCTGCTGTGACCAGACCGCCCCCCCCCCACACACACACACACACTGTCTATCCCCTAGACCCTCCCCCAGGCCTTTCCCAGCCATTGGGCCACCTCTGTTTTCTCCCCAAAAAACACATCAGGAAGCCACTGCCTCCCTCTGCACTGACCCCCACTGCTCCCCAGGTGGTATGTGGACTCCATGGCAGACGGAGGCTCCAAGTCACCTCTCCATCCAATCTCCACACCCTGACCTTGAGCCTCGTGCAATTTCAACTTCAAGACTCCTTCCTCTACCACTGAATCTCCCCTGACGCCTCTCTCTACAACAACCTTGCTCAAAAGGTAACCAGACGCCACCTCCCCTAAGAGCAGCTATCCCTGAGAGTCCCAGGCACAGAAGAGTAGTTCCTGACTGGTCACTTTTACTCTAATGCACTGGGATACCTGTCCCCAGGTCCTAAGAATGCCAAACCAGGATGGACTTTCTTTCACATAGGGTATTACCACAGACAAGCCAGGCTGGCTTTCCTGAGCTGCACCTGCGACCTTGACTCCAACATCAACCACCTTTGTGGTTTCCTCCTCCTGTAAGCTGAGTGGACTAGAGCTCTGGCTGCGGCTTCTTGTCAGGCTGACAGTCTGGGTTTCCCACCATTCTGCAGGACAGCAAGTGCATGACGCGAGGTCCCCGGCTGCCACGGGGCCGACATGCTTTGGCACAGATGTGCTCAGACTCGGCCCCTGCAGAGCCTTCCATTCTCTCTGCACTCCCAGGGTTCATTAGCCTGCAGCATCAATAGTCAATTAGTGCTTGTTAGCTCTCTTGTCACTTCTAGGACAAGTCTCAGAGGCACTCCCAGGCCCCTGCCCCATATTGCCAAGACAGACAGCCTGGATCCCTCTACAAGGGAGGGAGATCGCCATAAGAGAAACCCCCTCCCCTCCCATGCCCTCTGCTAAGGCTTTTGAGAGGCCTGGGCTCTGTTTCTGGTCCATAGAAAAGATCTCCATGGAGGGGGGGAAGCCCCTGGAATCCATTCTGACCTTTTACCTATAAATGCTAGATCCATGGAGCCCGGGTGCTGGCTCCATTTGCCAACCTGCCAGGCTTCTGCAAAGCTAATCAGTATCCAGCCAGGTTAGCCTGCTAATGACACTGCAGCTCACCTCGGTCACAAGGGTGTCAGCCTCCCACAGCTTGCTACCCCTGCGCTCAGGGTTTCCTCCAAGCTAACAAGGCAAAGACAGCCAAAGCTGTCCCTGCCTCCTGCCAATGACGGCTCTCCAGGCCAGGAGATGGCGAATAGACCAGACCCTATAGATTGACCTGTCTCTCTCTTCTGCATAAATGAAGGTTCTAACAAGCATCGCCTGGAGTGCCCTTGCTGCTGAAGAGCGGGCGTCTAGGTATGCAAAGTGGCTTCTCCCAGACTCCTCAGGGATTACAGGGTCTGTCCCCAGAACTTGGGCCAGATGTATATCTTCAAAACAGTCCCTCGACAAGCTGTAGAAGGCTCTTCCAGAAGAAAACCAGGTGGCACGGGCCAGGGCCAGAGTCAGAACTGTGTGGGAGACAGATTGGCAGCATGAAAGGCCAGAATGGAGATGTCAGAATGGTTCTACAAGGAACCATATGATTATGGTTCTTTGGCTCTCACAGGTATGCCCAAGCTGAGGCCCGAGGCCCCATGTGCCTGAGGATAGCTACAAATGCAGTCTTACACAAGACCAGACACTCACTTAAACTATTATGAGATTTTTTTTTTCCATAACTTTATCACTCAGCTCTGGAAAAGTGAACTTTATAAATGACAATGTCAAAAAGCATGCATACCTGCTAGGAGTTGCTGACAGCCCTTGGCCCACTTACAACACCTCAGCCATGGCAGGGGGACAGGGAAGTGGGGGGTGGCGGGGAGCCAGAAGCAACAAACAAGCTAGGAACTAGCCTGGCTCATGAGTGTGAACCTGGCTCACATGCTTAAGCCCCAGGGCTCCCAAATTGAGACCTGGAATACCTTGTGGTCCTCGACACATCGGGCCTTCAGAATGAATGACAAAGCATCAGGCCTGGCTTACGCCAAGGCTCCGAGGGTTTTTTTTTTTTTTTTTTAATATCTTCTTAAATGCTCTGAAGGGGAAAAGGCAATAATAGAGTTCCCACGATGAAGCAGGAGGATGAAAACCTGGAAGGAGCCAGGTCTGCAAGACCTAATGGAGACAAGTCACGGGCTGCAGTGTTTTATGGTCTATGCTGCTAGTTCTGTCTTTTCTTTTCCAAAGGGAAACAAATTAAAGAGCCGGGGTTTTAATTAGACTCCAGAAAGATGAGAGGGCTGCAAGGCTTTGGTGGGTAGAACAGTCCCAGGCAGTGCCTGCTCCCACATCTCTAGTTGCATGTGGCCTGAGGTATTATTGCCATCTTTGCTGTCTGAAGCCCCGGTGGCCACAGCTGAGAGCAGAGTTAAGGCAGAGAATGGGCCCAGTCCCCGAGTGCCAGATGCTCTGCTCTTCCCAGAGATGCTCAGCTTTTTAGACTTGAGAATTCTTCCTGTGGTTTTATTTGAACAAAACATTTAACCACTAGAAATAAGTTTGGACGACTGACCTAGTCTGATCTCATTTTATAGATGAAGGCTCCCCAGGCTCGGAGGTAGGAGAAGGAACCCAGGAGGTCACAGTATGTGATGACAGGAAGGAAGGAGCAAGGTGATTTGGCATGCAGCCACTGTTTCCCATCCCTTCAGTCTGTACCTAAGCTTCCTCTTGCATACGATGTCTACCTCTCCTCCAGCCCAGAAGCTGCCTCCTGCCCCAGAGCTCCACATCAGCTGCCTGTTACTGTCTTACTAAGACAACCGTGCGATGCTGTAGCAGTCATCACAAGCCCTGCTCAGTGACCACGTCAGTGGAGAGCCACTCCAACAGCCAGAGGCAGCTCCAGAGACTACAGAAAGCCATGAAAAGTACCGGGGCAGGGATGGGGAAGATGCTGGCCAACTTCGCAAGCACACTGCTTCTCCTTAGCTTGCAAATCCAGTGTGGGTACTAAAGACAATGAGAAAGCCACTCCCAACCCAGACTCTGGATCATCCAACAGGGAGCTACCTTCTTGTCAGCATAATGACCAAATCCTGCTATTGTGGGAACCAAAAGACCTTCCGGCTCGTCGCCCTTCCTTCATCTGCTCTTCAAGGCTTCTTCAGCTCTCTTGTGCCACTGTTGGGGGTCAGAGGCTTTCTTACACATTTCTGTGACAAGGAAGTCCCCAGCACCTGGTATTGCTCAGTCAGCAAACACTTATTGAAGGTATCAGTGGGTGAGTGTATTGATGGGCTATCCCAAAAGCATCTTAATAGTTCTCAGTTTGAAGTTTTATCTCCTCAAATGTGACCTCCATTTTACCTTTGGCATTCTCTTTCCCTGAAGCCCCCACAACACCCCGCTTTAGTAGCTAGCTCCCTGTTATTCCAAAACAAAGCCCAGGCATCCTGCTGTGGCACCCATGAAATGTGGTATGGCTTCTTCTCTCGATTCCTCTCCTTGTCCTTCCCGAGAGCCAGAAGGAACAGCCTGCTGGCTCACCTGGCCAATTCCTAAACTCAGCACCAACCGCATGGCTCTCAAAAACCATTCCTCTCTCCACCAGCACTGCCCAAGGCTGCCTGGTCCCTAGGTTCCGTGCTGCAAGTCTTATCACAATCCACCCGTGAATCACTTCACATGTCAATCATGTTTCACTCAGTTCTGTGTCCCAGGGTCCAGCACGAAGGCTAGCACAATGACAACAGTTGGTACCATGGTGTGAAGAGAGGAGGGTGGTTCTAAGAAGCCTGGGGAGCCTTTCTCAGAGCTGGTGGGCCAGCTACTCTCTGGCCTCCTGCAGAGCCCCACTGATGCTGTCATCTCTCCTGTGGGCAAGCCAAGTCCTTCCCTGGCATTTCGTGATGGGGATTCCTTAGTGTTTATGCCAAGGTAGAGCAGTAGACAACAGAACAAGGGATAGGCGCTTCTGTGCCCCACTGAGAGGCAACAAAGACAGCTATCAAGCCATCACCGCTGAAACCCAGCCATTCTGCCATACTTGATGGCTCAGGCATCAAATCCTCGCCCCAAACTAATAAATTGCTTGCACAGGAAGAGATGGGATGGGGGCCTTTGTTCCCCTGAAACCAACCACACACGGGCGTCATAGGAAAGTACCCCTTATTTTATCCCTGATAGAAGGTGAGTAAGGAGAGGCTGGAACACCCTAACAGGTGGGGTGGGAAACTGCTTACAATAGAAACTCTCCCATGCTCAGGGGACATTGAAGCAGTAGGCCTAACCACCACCACTAACCCCCATTCCCCCCAGCCCCCACCCCCCCAACCCCCCGCTTCAGGCCGCTGATTGGATTTGTAGACACCCAAGCCCAGCAACTCACAAGGCAAGAAATCAGCTGAGTTCAGTCAAGTGAAAGGCAGAAATGCATCAAATCATAAGAAATTGCTTCTCAGACCAAGCTGTGTATGAAGAAAGCTACTGGTTCCCTGGATCTGGGGTCAATGTGGATGAAGGAACAAGAATCCTCCCACCTGCCCGCTGTGTGGAGCTCTGCTGCTCGTGCCAAAGGACTCGCCTCCCTATGTCAGAGGAGGCTGCAGAGAATGGAAAGGAAAGATTATGGGGCTCATCTCACAGCCCGTGCTCGAATCCCTCATGTGCCCCTTTTTTAGTTCTCTGCTCTGGGGGAATTTATCTAATTATTTAAGCTATGGCTTCCTTAACTGAACGGAGGGGCACTAGTTCACTGAACTATGGGTGTCTTGCACAGTGCCTGGTACAACCTAGGTATTTGGTGCCTCCTTCTACCCAGACTCTTCCGAGCCCTGGGTGTCTCTTAAGCCTTTTTCCAAGCCTGAGGATTGGGCCATTGAGAAGAAAAGTCCACCTCACGCAAAGAAGCAGCTCAGGGTGATGACACAGGAACAGTAGAGGTCACAGTAACAGAGGAATCTCACAGGAGCATCATCAGAGGAAAAGAAGCAGAGCACCCATAGCCGGGGTCCCTGACTGCCCACCATTTGGGTCATTCTTGAAACACATTATGAAGTTTAGCTTTAGTGATCTTGGAAGAAGCCAAAGGAGCCGAAATACAAAGAAAGGTAGTAAAAATGATTAAAGGAATTAGACGGCTTGACCTATAAAGAGAGGTTAAAAGGACGTAATATGTACAACCCAGAGAACCAGGGCCTGCGAGGATGTGATAACTTCCCATAAATATGCGAGACACAGCCACATAAAAGGAGGGCGAGAATTATTTCAGGCAGCTTGGGACACCATTACAAAAAGAAATGGCCTGAAACTAAAATAAGAGAAAGTTAAATCTAGGCCTTGGGAACATTGGGCTGGTGGGGAATTTAGGGGACAAGACACACAGCTGATAGTGCAAAACCACCCAAAAGCAAAAGCTACAGGTCTCTTTGCTTTGTACCCATTTGAGAGTGATGGCGCTGCCAGGGCCTGGACAGGCTACTCTGATGGTGGTCTCACTCTCCACACTGAACTGTTGCTTCACCATGTTTGATTCATGATTCGTGGGTCTCTTGCTCTTCATGACAGACCATTCACGGTCAGCCTCGCTCTGGGAATATGAAGAGATCTGTGCAGACTGTTCCTGCTACATCCAGGTAGGTCTGCTGATGAGAGCCCGAAACCAGAGAGCCAGGGTAGCAGGCTTGAGCCTTGTGTGGTGTGGTCAAAGTACACTGCAAGAGTATGTGGCTGGACCAGAGCAAAGTTAACCCCACTGGTTCAAACAAAAAAAAAGACTCTTTCAAACATGAGATGGGGAACATCATAGGTAGAAAATACCCACGTGTGTGTGTGTGTGTGTGTGTGTGTGTGTGTGTGTGTGTGTGCATTTGTACACATGCACATGTATGTGTGTGTGCATATGTACATGAGCATTTATGAGTCCCATGGGTTCTGGAACTAAGCTCAGGTCCTCTGTAAAACAGTAAGTGCTTCTTACCACTGAGCCACCTCTCCTGCCACAGGCAGGAGCATTCTTTTAAAAAAAATAATTTATTTAATTTTATGTGCATTGGTTATGTGGTTGCTGGGAACTGAACTCAGGTCTTTTGGAAGAGCAGACAGTGCTCTTACCCACTGAGCCATCTCTCCAGTCCCAAGGCATGAGCATTCGTATCTAGTATCTACTCCCTGTATCCACATGTTCTGCCCTCCACAGATGTGACCGACCATGGACCATAGTTGCATCTACACCAAGTAGGCACAGGCTTTTTTCTTATCATTATTCCCTAAACAATGGGGAGTAACATCTATTTACATAGCATTTGCATTGTGTTAGGAATATAAATAATCTAGAAATGGCATAAAGAATACAAGAAGACATGTGTAGGTTATGTGCAAATACATGTCATTTTCTATATACTACTTGAACATCTGGGAATTTTGGGATGGGGTGGGGGAAGATGCTAATCCCTCAGGGATACCAAGACTGCACTTGAATATCATTCATATGCTGGAAGGGGAATTCTGCCTGAGGACCAGGGCTGCTGAGGGCAGCAGCACCTGTGCATTTCGGGTCAACAGCGATGGACAGAGCAGCACTTCTCTAGCCATCTACACAAATCTCCTACACATTCTTTTCTTAATTAATTAATTTTTATTTTATGTGCGTTGGTACTAGCGTTGGTATTATGCCTGCATGAAGGTCTATGTGAGGGTGTCTTGGAGTTACAGACAGTTGTGAACTACTGTGTGGGTGCTGGGATTTGAACCCAGGGTCTCTGGAAGAGCAGTTAGTGCTCTTAACCAGTGAGCCATCTCTCCAGCCCCTTTTACATGCTCTTAAGTCACTTCCACACTCCCTCTCAAACTGCACAGAAAATGTACTTTGCGTTCCTGCCTGAAATTGACTTTTAAAAAAGAACTTTAATTATAAGAAGAGACACCTACAGCAAAACCCTTGGAAAGCCCATTCGATACTCATTTATTCATCTAATCAATACATATATATTGAGTACAAGAAATGGCCAAGCTGCCCGTGAACTGCAATGGAGACTTCAAAGATGAACACATCCCCTTGCCTATAAGGAGTGTGGAGAGCAGCCACCTACAGGCAGGGAACTGCTGCAAACACGTGACATATCTTGACAGAGTGGCGGATTATTAGGTAGCTGAGGGAAGATGATTCTCTCTGTCTGGGGACATCACAGAAGTTTCTAGAAAGGAGGTTACATTTGACCAGAGTCTTGAACAAAGGGTAGACAAGCATCACGTGATGCCAAGGAGGCCATGTGGGGTATAAGGAAAGCCAAGAACAATGTGATAAGGTGAGGAAAGTGCTAGTTGTCCTCAGAAGCAGCGAGCAGCTGCCTCCTGCTTAAAGCCAGGAATCCAAGATATGGAAGAAGGGGTTGAGGAGGATGCAGAGGAAGGTGAAGGTGGAAAGCGAGCAGCTATGGTCAGCCCATGCACACTAAGCCAGCTATCTATCAGCATTTCAAGGACCACAGAAACTCTAAGAGGTCCCCCTGGCTGTGAGCAATGGGGTCTGTGTCTCAGGAAGAAAACCTGGATTCCACATTTTCTCAATCTGTTTTCTGCTGCTAATAATAATGCTGTGGTCCAGGTCATTTATTTTATTTTGTTTTTTATTAACTTTTAAAGTTAGCATAAAAAGTAATGAGTTCCTTTACAGCAGTTTTATACATGTACCTCATTATGCCTTGTTGTTAATCATTCCCTTGCCCCCTCCCCCCTCCCCATTCTCTTTTGTTGGTCCTCTTCCTTCCCCTCAAATAGTCCAGACTTCGTGTCACATATATTCCACTTCTCTCTTTTTCTCCTCTCCTCTGCTTAATTTGTTCTCTCTCACGGTCCACTTTCTACTTTATAACACACACACATACACACTTAAATATAAATGCCATATATGAGGGAAAAGGTGAAGAGGTATATGTGTTCACTGTTCTGGTTCAAGGTTGAGGGTCCCACCTGGTGACAGTCTTCTTACTGTCAATACCCTAAAGTGGAACAGGAGCATCTCCTGGTGCAACCCAGGGAGCCAGTGTGCATCACCCTTCTGAGAAGGCCACAAGACTTAGTCATGGGAACACCGCCCTTCTAATCCTCCTTCCTAGACTCCAGCATGAGTTTCAAAGGGACAAGCACTGGCCAAGTCATAGCACATTTATAGAATAGATTCAAGATGGGATAGACAGAAGCCAGGCAGAAGCCAGGCCAGGCAAACTCTTGATATTCCACAGACTTCAGTGTGTGTGTGTGTGTGTGTGTGTGTGTGTTATGTATGCGGTGTGAGCGTATGTGTTTGCTGTGTGTGTACGTGTGTGTTATCATGAGTGTGGCATGTGTGTGGTGTGCATATGGTATATGTGTGTGTGTTGTCATGGATGGTATATGTGCAGGTGTGTTGTCATGGATAGTGTGTGGTGTGTGTGTGTGGTGTCATGGATGGTATATGTGCAGGTGTGTTGTCATGGATAGTGTGTGTGTGTGTGTGTGTGTGTGTGTGTGTGTGTGTGTGTGTGTGTTGTCATGGATGGGGTGTGGTGTGTATGTGTATACATGTTGCAGTAGTTCATTTCTTCAACCCATTCTTTTTTCATGGAAAGCCCCCTGCCCCACCCATCTGGATAAGATGAGCTATTCCTGCCTGGTCGCTGCCTCCTGCCTCCAGTACTGCTGCTCTTCATCGTATGACCAACTTGTCAGCTCCACCAGCAAAAGGGATCAGAGGAGTAGACTGTCATCTTGTTTATCTCAACATTCACAGAACCTGGTCCAAACTGGCCATTTGGAGTCCATCAGAAGGTACTTGGTGCCAGATGAGCGCATCCGTGCAAAGCTGTGCACATGATGGCTCCCTTCCACACCCATGTACATAAACTCACTCCTTCCTGGCATACATAGGGGCCTGTCCTTCACATCACACTCCTGTTTGGAGCCCCATCACCCTGTTTCCAATGTAAATCATCCTTGACTGGCCTCTCTCAATCCCATTAAAATGTGATGAATTATTTTCGACTCGCATGCAGGACTCCATATTGGGTTATCTCGGCTGAAACACAATCTGTTTGCTGATATCAAAATGCCGCTGCTCACCCGGGGGATTAACACTCTGACAAAATCATTAGAAACCTGATGGAGTATCGAGGCCTCCTGAGCTTGCGGAGCACTCATTCCTCAGCCTAATGAATGCCTTCCCCCTAGCTCCGTGTTCCACTCCCATCCATTTCCCTGCCTCCTTCCCGGCTGGGCAGACCAGAGACTGGGTAAAGCCTCAAGCTGTTTGCCTCCAGTTGGCTGGACCACCTACCTACCAAGACCGCCTGCTAAGAACTGCCCTTGTAATCCCGTGACTCTCCTATGTTAACAATAAGCGCCTGACATCCACATAGGATGGGAGAGTTCGCGCTGGATCGATACACTTCCACTGAGAACAACTGAAACACTAGATAAAATATAACATCCACTATTTCAAGATATCAGATGCCTGATGGAGCAGAGAGGACCAGGGAAGATGCAGTTGCAGAAGGGGAAATAATCTAGGTTGTTCCAGAATGGCCTTTCATCTGGGGTCAGTCACTTCTAGGCACAGGAAGAGAGGCCGAAAACTCAGCCTTCGCTCATTGGATTGGTGCAGGGGGACAAAGAAGCCATGAGGGTTTCTTGTAGTATTTGAACTAGACAGAGTTAAAGCTGTGGGCTTGGAAGGCCCCTAATTATGGTCCACTTATAGACCTGTGAAACTAAATACCACAGAAGGGGGAAATAAATAACCATAGCAGAAAGTCTATCCTAAAAAATGAATATATTAAACAACATTGTAAAAACAGAAAGCCAAATCAGCCAAGGACTATGCATGCAGTAAACATCAAACCCCAACCCAGATCTAGCCAATGGACAGGACATCCTCCACAGTTGAGTGGAGAGCGGGGACTGACTTTCACATGTACTCTGGTGCTCCATATTTGACCATGTCCCCTGGATGAGGAGGCCTGGTGGCACTCAGAGGAAGGATAGCAGGTTACCAAGAAGAGACTTGATACCCTATGAGCATATACAGGGGGAAGAGGTCCCCCTCAGTCACAGTCATAGGGGAGGGGAGTAGGTGGAAAGCAGGAGGGAGGGAGGAATGGGAGGATACAAGGGATGGGATAACTATTGAGATATAATATGAATGAATTAATGGAAAAAATAGAAAGCCAAGAAGGTGAATTAGTTCTGTTCTTTAAAGCAGTCTTGAATGAAAAGAGGGACTAGAACTCAGGGCCTTCTGTGGAAGGAACACAGCAAGCCCTCCAGCTCTCGGCTAGCCGAGAAGCTAAACTAATTCTTTATCAAGACAAAACCTAGCTTGGACTTGGTTCAGTTTTTAATTGGATCAAGATCGTTTTTGTTTTTCTATGTAGCTGGCAAAGAGTTGCACCTCTCCTGAGAAAGACTGTAGCATCTCAAGCCTGTACAACACTCTGTATCCAGCTGTTTTAAAACACCAGGCACATCCAAAGCTATAACCAGATGCCCACCTCCAGTGGGGACAACAGAAGCAGGCCCACAGGTGACCCAGAGAGCAGAGGTGATAGAAGAAAGAAGACCTTAATGTGACCATTCTGTTAAAAAAAACAAAAAAACAAAAACAAGAAAATATGTAAACTAGATTAAAATGACAAATTTCACCAACCAGTTGAGAACAATAAAGAATCTGCTGGAAATTTTACAAGTAAAACTTTTAAAACACCCTTCTTTTTAGTATGTGTATATAAGAGAGAGAGAGAGAGAGAGAGAGAGAGAGAGAGAGAGAGTATACCCATGTGTGTTCAGATGCATGTGTCTATGTGGGTTTGTATGCATGCACATGTATACACAGGCATGCATATGTATATGGAGGCCAGAGGACAACTTCAGGTATCATCTTTTGAGATTGGCTCTCTCATAGGCCTGAAGTTCACCAATTAGGCCAGAGTGGTTGACCCCTGAGTCCCAAGGATCTTCATGTCTCTGCCTCCCCAGCATGGAAATTACAAGCATCCACCACCATGACTGGCCTTTTACATGGCTTCTGGAGATGAAATCTGGGTTCTCGTGTTTAGGAGGCAAGCACTTTACCAACTGAGCTATCTTTCCAACCCAGATAAAGACTAGGAGACTTATTAAAAGAGTATGGCAAAGTGGGGACTTCTGGGACCCAGGAGCAAAGAGCCATTGCTGTGGCCCCTGGCTCTGCCTCTTTGTAGCCTAGCGAAATTATTTCGTTTTTCCTGCACCTTGATTTCTCCATTTCTCAAACAGAACAATGAGACATCCTCTGCTTAGTTTTGTCGTGCAGATAAAACTAATAACACACATAAAGGCTTTTTACAAATTGCTAATCATTACACAAATGCAAGGTATCATTACAGTAATAGCCTGGCAACAATTCAAAACACAGCCCCATCTGATCCATCACCAGAAGTACGTTATGTCAACAGACAGGTGAGTCGCGCGTCCTTGATGAATTGTTACAAAGGGTTTCGAGCATAGAAAGCTAAGAGAGGAAAACGATAACAAAACAGTCAGCTCTGCTATTTAGGGATGGATGATTCACTTTATGACTTATCCCTAGACAACTGAAAACCCCAAACTAGGTATTCCCGGGGTTCGGCGTGCTTCTGGATCACCTGCTTCCACTTCCCAGATGGTGTATAACTCACGAGTACAAACTCTTATAAAAAAGTGTGCCTGATAAGATAGCGCAGGCAAGGTGACTCCAAAATATCAAAATGCTTTGCAAAGCTAACAGCACCAATGCTGGGCCGGTGTGGGTTCTCCACGTCACTGCATCCATCTTTCAGCACACGTGATAGAGTCACGGGCTAGCGTGTGTGCACGAGAGGATGGCAATGTTGAGCCTCTCAGCTACGGTGCCCTGCGCCCAGCCAGAACAAAGCTCTCGGTCTTCTAGGAAAGATGCTACAAATGCTTAAATAGCGGGGGGACGAGGTAGAAAGCGATACAAGCAATCTAAGACACACGGTTAAAGCGATGTAGGAAATTGTACATGAGCTGAGTTCACCAGAGCCCTGCCAGCTCAGGTAGGAGACAGAGTTTGTTCTTTGAAAAGGCAGAATTACAGATTCCATGCAAAGGGAAGGGCACAAGCAGAGAGAGAACTAAAACTGCACGGTGGGTACAAGAATTGAGTTGGTTCTGATACGGGCATCATCACGGAAATAGAATTTTTTTGAAGAAGTTGGCACACATTCGCTTTATACGACGTTTTGTGAGCTTCCCCTAGATTAGCCCCTGTGGTCTCCTGAATAGTCTTCAGACGCAGGCACAATGCCTCTCGTGACAAAGGTAAAATGAAAGTTAAAAGTAAACTGGGATGGTGCCTTTTTCCACTGAGGCACCCAAGAGAACTCGGATCCTGCCCTCTACTGAAAGTTATCAGAAAGAGAGAAGGGGAAGGAGCAGAAGAAGAGAAAAAATAAAAAGACAAGATACCTAGCTTTTCTTGGCACAGTTGGTTCATTATGGCTATGCTTCGGGATCCTTCCCATGCTCACCGACAGATGGCAGCAGATCTAAATGTCGCCTTCCAGCAAAGTGCAGCCTGAGTTAGCTCTACACCACCTGATGCCACTCCCCCTTTGCTGGAACTCTGTCTGCTCCTCTGAGATAAACTGCCACATCAGAGATACAAGAACTTCCCCTGACCCACTTAGGGGGAGAGGGTGTTGCCTTCCTTCTAGGCCCCTGACCTTTATACTGTCAGCACCATTCATTAAGACCTAAAGTCTACGTTTCCTTATTTTAATGATTAGATTGTCTTCACAGTCGTTCAACTTTTCAGAATCACGAGTACTGTCTCCCCAAGCTTTTAGAGATCGGTGATCAAATGCCATACTTTCCAATTTTTTTTTCCTTAACCTTGACTGACAGAGATTTTTAGCCATAGAGGTGTTGAGTATGAATGAGCAAGAATGCCAATCAGCCATCATTAAATCGAATGTGTGTTGCATTTGCTTGGATTTGATTTCCCCAAGGGGGAAACAAAGAAGGCTTGCCAGAAAGTGCTAATGGACTGGAAAAGTTCTGTGCTAATTTACAAGCCCGTGCTCGTGCCTTCTCCTTTGAGTATCTTCCAACTCTTCCCAAGAGATGCCTGGCCAGTTTCGCTCAAGAGCTAATGGCCGCTTTAACTGGAACATGGTGAGAGGCCATGCTGACATGGCAAAGAGAGCTTGTCTCTTAAGAGCATTCGTACTCTCTCATGGCTTTTTGATCATGGTTAATCAATGTCTCCCCTGCTCCCCAGATATAAAATTCATAGCCTTCTGCTTTTCCCTGCTGGTTAAGATGTCTTATCTAAGCCAGATGTGGTGGCACACATTTTTACTCCCAGCACTCAGGAAGCAGGGGAGGCAGAAGCAGGCAGATCTCTGTGAGTTCAAGGCTAGCCTGGTTTACAAAGTATAGCCAGGACTGTTACACAGAGAAACTCTGTCTTGAAAAACAAATAGACAAAAAAGGATGCCTTGTCTGATTGAGTGTGGTATATAATTTGTCCCTGAAGTTTATTATGTATTTACTAGACTATGTCTTTTTTCATTAGTGGCCCTAGAACCTTTGATCACTTTCTTTTTTGAGCAGGAACCTAGGCTGCCTGGTACTGGGTCCTCCACTCTATTTTGCACACTGCTCTCCCTCGGAGGCTGCCTGGCCCCCGTGGTTCTGAATGCCATCTTAGACCAAGCACTCCCTTCTTCCTGCCTCCATTTGAAACTGCCTCTCAGGGGCCTAATATCTTACGTCCATTTGACTCCCTGGTGTCTCCACTTGGATCTCTTTCAAACACTTCAAATCCAACATTCTACAAATGGAATTCAAATCTCTCTACTTTAACCCCACACTTACTCCTCAGCTCCTTCTTTGCATCTCAATAAACAATATCCACGGCTACCTATGTGGCCATTCTTAAATTCTTCTTCATCTTTCATTCCTTCCTCCTTTGTCCTTCATACGTTCTTATTACCAACACCAGTCAACTTAACACTAACCAGACCTGTTTATTTCTCACCTTGTCATTGTCTCTACCCTAAGCCAAGGTTATCTCTGCCGTGGGTTAATGAATGGTAGTATAGTGGGTAGGGTGTAGGCAAGGTGGCTCAGTAGGTAAAGATGCTTGCTGTGGAACACATGTTAAAGTGGAAGAAGACAAGTGACTCTACTGTGACCCTCCCCATATCATGCATAAATGATAATAAGTAATTTAAAAGTTAAAGTCCATGCATATTATTAACATCATATTTGAGCTTTATTTCATTTGGGTTTTTTGTTTTGTTTTGTTTAGCAGCTTAAGGAACTTTTATTCTGCATTAGTCAATGTTTTCAAATGAGTACACTGGGTCCAAGTGCCAAAGCAAAGCTGCAATCAGAAAGAAATGCACAGACTGATAAAACAGAAGGCTGCGCGCAATGAGAAGCCGTGAACTTTGTCAGGGAGCACCTCACAGGGACCTTGGCATTAAAGAGCTTGGTAAAGAATTAGCAAGGATCCACCAGGCAGACACTTGGGACACAACCTTCTGGGTATGAAAACAGAGATAGGAAGATGTGGCATGTTTACAGAGGTGGAAGTTGGCTGGGACTAGAGCACAGAGTACCCTATATATTCCTGCAGAGAGTGTGGGCCTGGGTTCCATCAGGGAAGAGACCACCCACTCTTCACTCCAAGTGTCCAGTATGGGGATCAAACCAGGCACAGTGCACGGAATATATTTCTCTATAGCAGTGCTCCTCAACCTGTGGGTTGAAGCCCCAAAAGACCATTGGAAAACACAGACATTTGTATCACAATTCATAACAGTAGCAAAATTACAGTTATGAAGCAGCGACGAAAGTAACTTTATAGTTGGGGGTCACTACAACATGAGGAACTGCATTAGGAAGTTGAGAACTACTGCTCTATAGGAAATGACAGTTTACCTGAGGAATAAAAAAATATAAACTGCCCAGATTTTGTCATGTTTGTTTGTTTGTTTGAGACAGGGTTCCTCCATGTAGGCCTGGATGGCCTACAATACACTAGGTAGACTAGGATGGCCTTGAACTCACAGAAATTAAAGGTGTGGCATTAAAAGCATGTACCATGACACCTGGCTTTGGCTAGATGCTTTTTGTTTTTTTTTGTTTGTTTTTGTTTTTGTTTTAAGGAGGTCACAAATAATGATCCGGAATAGACAGACAGAACAGCATGAATACAGCCCTAAATCAGAAAGGCTCTTGGCACACTGAGAAACTCACATTACACCAGTGAGGGCAAAGCTTGGTGCAAAGGAGGAAAACATCAAGAGCTGCAGATGGAAGAGGTCAAAGCCCAACCCAGCCACATGCTAACTATGCAAGTGTGCCAGCTCTCCAGGAAGTCTCCTCTGGCTCTGTCAGCTCCCTGCTCCCCAAGTAAAACTTAATCCCTCCACCTCTGGTTGCCACCATCTTGTGTCTGAGGAGTAGCCAGGAAAACTCTCTCCACTACCCATCAGTCCTCCTCTGGGCACATGGCATGGCTACCAAGGTGGTAGCCAGGGTTTCACCAGCCAGGGTTCTGAGACATGATTTGCATTTCAATTTGACTTCTTTCAGATGGGTTCCCCGCCCCCTCCCAACCCCAAAAAGTGCGGAAAGGATTCCCTCTCGCACCCTCACCAGCTATGTTTTCTTTTTTTCCCTCCCTCTCTCTAGCCCTGTGGAGGGCTGTTTCTTCCTTGACACCCTGCTCCTTGGTGCAGAGAAAAGTCATCCTTAACAGCAGTTTTATTGCCTGGTGATATTAACACAATGAAGGAAATCATTGCTAATTTTTATGAATTATCTCATCATCTGCAACTAATTAACAGCTGCTGAAAGAACAGGCATTCGGTTTCCCCTCTGAGAGCCTTCACCACCCCCCCACCCCCCTCCCCCGGCACTGCTCTGATAGTCCTACCCTCCACCATCAAGGAGGACTCCTGTCCTCTACCCAGCAGCCTCTGCGCTCAAGACTGCCTAGCCCCAGCCTGAGGAGGCAGCCTTGAGCTGACCACCCACACCCAGAGGCAACAGGCTGCCTATGACTGGGATGATTTAGGTTAGCTCCAGCTAACATTATTAAAATCCATTCTAAGCGAGCCGCCACTGCTCTCTGTCCTCATTACCCTCCCTCTCCCAAGCCAGGCCTTGGCCTCTGGGCTTTCTGAATGTGTCTATAAAAACTGAGAGAACAAGCCAGCAGCCACATTGGGGGATCACTCAGACCCATTTGGGCAGTAAATACATAGAGGGGCAAAAGGAAATGAGAGAGGAGAGAACACAGCAGCACAGGAGGTGACAAGAAGGCAGAAGACATGCCTGCTGCAGTCTCAAGACAGGAACATCTCAGACCCACCAGGGATTGGACAGAGCACAGCTAGAAAACACTGAAGCCTGGAGCTGGGGCTGGGCCCTTCATGTTCCCTAGCTCCCCACATCTGGGGCTTTCTTCCTCTTGTACTCCTTCCTGTACCCTAGGTTCTACTAACAGAGGTCCCTCTCTGGTTCATTCCTTCACCTCCACCTCCACCCATTCCCCATCCCCCACCCCCCACCCCCGACTCCCCACTTCCTTTCTGTTACTTATTCTACTGCCCAAGGCTTCTTTTTTCAAGTCCCCTTTCATCTAGCCGAGCCCCAGGAGGCCACTGGCTGGGTCTCAGATGAAGGGGTCAGCTCTGGGGGCAGCAATGAAAGCCCACAGAGGCCTGAGGCCAGGCCACCCCACCATAGGGAGGGCCTGCTCACATGATGCCGGGCCAAGCACACAGGAGCCTCTTCGAAAGGTCAGAGGCTTCACAGCATGCATTTGGACATATCTGAAAGGCCAGGTAGTAAACATGAGGGTTGCGGAGAGGAAAGGGGCCTGGAATGTTCCCGGTGCTCCCTGGGAGGCCTCTTCTCCCTCCTTCAGCTGTATCACACATACAGTGAACAGTTCCCCCCACCCACCCTCCCCACACCCAGAATGATCCAGGCACTCGGCTGATCCACTCCTGACTACGTAACAACCCTTTCCAGCCTTGTGTCTTCCGCCAGGGTCCCCAGTTTCAAAGCTGGTGGGTATGTGGTTGAGTGCCCCAGCATAAGAATGAGTCCCCAGCCGGGTATGGTGGCACACGTCTTTAATCCCAGCACTCAGGAGGCGGATCGCTGTGAGTTCGAGGCCAGCCTGGTCTACAAAGTGAGTCTAGGACAGCCAAGGCTACACAGAGAAACTCTGTCTCGAAAAACCAAAACAACAACGACAAAGAGAATAAGTCCCCAGAATGGTCACTTAGTCAACACTTCATAACCGCTGTCATGATTCAGAGCGTGGTACGCCAAGCATGGTGAACACTGAGAGTGGAGCAAGGCTCACAGGTTCACCCTCGGGATCTCCTCCTTCTCTGGTCCTTCTGGATTTCATCCCTCTTCCGCTCCCCTGTCCCCCATCCCCCACCCCCACCCCCAAGGCAGGCCCTCGAAGCTAGAATTCCTCTTCCCCAGAGTGAGCCACAGCAACAGCATCCCTTGCCCCAAGCATGCCATAAAGCACAGACCCACCCCTCTGCTCCTTCTTCCTTTAACACCCTCATTCCAGCGGGGCCTGAGGAAGGACAGAACTGGGAGAGTAAGGAGGGCAGGGAGGAGGGCAGCCCAGGGCAGTGTCAGACACTGGCCTGGGAGTGCAGCGTGGCATGCTTTTTCTGGGAGGAGATGCCTCGAGGATAGAGACATGAGGCTGTGTTTTAACCTGGCAGTACCTGGTCCACCCCCCCCCACTCCAGTCCTTTTCTGCTCTGTGGGCCTAGAGAGCAAGCTCCAGCTTCCAGGCATCTCTACGTCACCTAAGCCTGCCATCCCTCATGCCATCCCAGGGATCCTCTCGGCCTCAGCTGGCTCTGGATGAGCCATGCCCCACTGCTGACATCTGGGTCTGAGGAAGCTACAAACACTGCAGGAAGAAACAGTGGAAGCCAACTGCAGTTTTCCTTACACTGCATGTCCCAGAACAACAAAATCTCCATTCCATCAAGGCATTTACTCAAAAAGTTAGGCTTAACCAGAGGCAGCAGGCGTGGCCAGGATGGCTGATTACAGCCTCCTACCAGCTGGGTATCCCCGAGTAACTCAAGTTCTCTGACCTCTGCTTCACCCTCTGTAAAATGATGGAAGAAGTGGCAGGGTTAAATCATCTTGGACATAGTTAGCATCATGCCTGACACAAAATAAATATTCCGAGAATGTTGCTATTAATATGCAGCCAGATAGTCCTGGTTCTAAAAGCTAAAACTCTAACCTTAAACCTTTCTTTACCTTTCATGGCATTCTCTCGACCCCAACCCTACTCCCCTGGTCACGGAGGACTGGGGCTTTGTGACACCATCTCCCTGGCTTGGCCTCCAGCACCATCCACCAAGCTATTGCTTGCCCCATTCTCTTGGCGCTTCCTTGGTGGCTTCGTGGAAAAGAAGTACCCAGTGCATTTAGCAGCACTAAATAAACAGCAATAATAATATATGTTCAGCCATTAGCCGCATAAGTAATCAAAGATCACTGCCATATGATTCCTGCTTAAACATCATTTGGAATCTAATAAATAAGCGACTATAAATAAAGCCAGCGTGCATACTTGGCCCCTTGGAGCACAGCAGTCTCAGCTCTTATTTTTAGCCTAAGGTGTCTTCGGCTGCGGCTGCGCTACTCCTGCAGGTCAGTGTTGAGTTAATTCCTCCCCCCAATCTCTCTCTCTCTCTCTCTCTCTCTCTCTCTCTCTCTCTCTCTCTCTCTCTCTCTCTACTTCTCTCTCTCTCTCTCTCTCTCTCTCTCTCTCTCTCTCTCTCTCTCTCTCTCTCTCTCTCTCTCTCTCCCTCTCCCTCCCTCCCTCCCTCCCTCTCTCCCTGCCTCTCCTCCTCCCTCTCTCTTTCCCTTCCCCTCCCTCCCTCTCTCTCAAAGAAAATGTGCAGAGGTGGGATGGAACTGCACTGGAGTTTCTGCCCTAAAGCTTCACATTGGTCTGGGGCAAGCTATGGTCATGCTACCTTCTCCCCAGCTCCTGGTCCACAAGGCATAGCCAATGTCCTCAGAGCCCCACGTAGGAACACATTGGACACACGTTTCATGTAGGGAACAGAACACAAGGCTGTCGCTCAAGACACCTGTTTCAAGTCCCTTATGTTCTACCTCTTTGTGGGTGCTCTTGGTCCCCCACACTGGAGCTTTTATACTCAAATACCAGGTCTTATCAAATCCACCTGTAGAGGCTGTAATCATGGAATGTGTAGAAAGTGATGGGCCCAGTAGGTATTCAGTAAGCGTGACTGCCGCTCCACCTCCCGAATACAGTCTTTCCAAGCCACGCCCACCGCCATTCATTCCACTCTGTGTAGCAATGGTGAAAATATCCGGGAAGGAAAAGAAACTTCCAATGCCAGCATGCCCAGTGTCCCCAGACCACCACAACCTAAGTGTTTAGCTCTCCCTTGTTTTTCATGACCCTTTCTTTAGTCCTGTAGTGTCTGAGAGCCTTCCCTTTAAACAATTAGAATATGACAGGGCACAGTCCATGTTACAAAGTTGCAGGGGACAGGGGACAGGAGACAGGCTAGATCAAGCCCCCTAAAGCCCCCTTCCCATATTCTTAAAGCAGAAGCGGCCTAGTCCCCCTGGAAGGGTGACAGGCAGAATAAGTCTGCCAGACTCTGGGGGATATTATTTTCTCCAGGCCCTGTGGCAGGAAATAAACACATCACTCCATGCCAAGCCTGGCAAAGCCCACGTGACAGCCTCAGATAACACTCAGCTTGTAGACGACTCCGCCGGTGCCCTGACATGTGAGAAGCACTGGGATTATTAAATCACAGTGATAGAGCACTTCCTGTTACACAGAACCTTCCTGGCTGTCTCTGGAGTGCTGGCATGGGCTCACTTTCTGTGATATGACGAACTTATGTGGTGACTTGTCATGGGGGAAAGAGTTTGGCTCTGGCGGGCTGGGACACCTGGTTCTCAAGTAAAATGAACAAGGAATGGCACCCGGAGTCCACAGATTCAGGCTAACATTTAGGCTGGCAACAGTTTCCAATAATCGCCTGTGCCAGACCTTGCCCATAAGAAGGGTTCTCTGTGACCCAGCCACCTTGGAGGCTAACCATAATAACTGTGGATCAGCAGGACAGTGGACTTGAAGACGCCCGTGCCCTGGCTTCCTAAGACTGCGTCACTTTCCATAGAAAACGGGACCTCAGATTCCACCGAGGTTGAATTTGATGACTGAGTCTCAGATGGAGAGATGACTTGGGATCATAACCCTGGCTCAATATAATCTCAGAACTCCTTAACCCTGGAGGGCATTTCCCAGCGGCAGTTGTGGGACTGAAGGTGAAAATGACTCGACTCACCATTGCTGCCTTGGAATGTGGAGGGAGAACACCATGAGCCAGGCATTCAACATGCTACAAGCTGGAAAGGGCTCTTAGCTGACAGCCAGGGAGAAAATGGGGCATCCTGGTCCTCTAACCACAAGGAAGTGAGAATTCCACCAGCGACCCAAAATGAACAGGAAGCAGATGCTTCGCAAGAGCCCCCAGGAAGGAACATCTTATCTTCAGCTCAGTACGACTTCTGAACTACAGACTGAGATAATAAATTTGTCTTGTTTAAGCTGCTAAATTCGCGGTAATTTGTTATGGCAGCAATAGAAAAACTATAGTAACAGCAATAATGCAGGCACTACTGATAACGGCTATTATTTATTGACGTCCTACAGACTGTCAAGCATCCTGCTTGCTGTTTTCCATACGTTATCTCTCACGTAAACCACCATATTCATGCAAGGTGAGTTTATTATCCACTTTTTATAGCAGTCAACGGAGGCCAAATAATTCAATTTGCACAAGGTCACATGCAAAACTATAATTTAATTCCAAGTCCCTGTGTCAGTCAAGGCCACGCCATTTCACTAACCCATAGGAGCCGTGCAGCTGCTTGCCAGAATCATTGAGTTAAATACCATTCCTTCAAAGAAACACAAGAGCCAGAACTAATATTTACTAAATATTACAATATGCCATATGCTGCTCGTGGTACGTTATAATGCTCCTCTGAGCTAATACCAATTAATTAATTAGTGATAAGCACTATTATTCCCAGCTCTTAAGGATGGGAAATTGAGTGTGAGAAAGGTTGAGTCGTTTCCCTCAATGACATATGAATGAGATTCGGGAATGTAAAGTCGAAAATCCGAGGCCAGGACTGTTTCATGATGTCCGGGGCATGAAGCCTAAATGTGAAGCCAGGCTGCCCTGTAAGACCATCCATGCGGCTTCGTGCTAAGAAGAATGGCAGTTCAGAAGCCATCAGGAAGTAGGCACTAAGTCTCCAGGAGCAGGTGGGCCCTGCCTCCTCTGCCTGGGCCTCTCACAGGTGCCTCCTCACTTTCTGAAAGGTCACGCAGGTAGCAGAGATCAACAAGAGAGAGATTGACTAAATAAAAGGAACTCTCTGAAGGTGGCGACATTGAGATCATTCCAATACCTTTCTTCATCTCCACCAATGGTCCTGATTGCCACTTAACCTTTGGGACTCTTGAGTTTCCAGATCAGCCCCAATTAGCGTTCACTTGCCCTTGCCAAAAGCATGGGACCTTTTCACACGCAGCTGCCCCAAGAAGTGAAGAAGTACAGAATTCCTTATATCTCTGGGTTTACCTCTTCTCTGTTGATCTGAGATTTTGGGGGTGGTGCCTCAGAGATCTGGGCACACCCACCATGAGCCTCCTACTACACAAGCTGATGACTGGTGTCTCCTGGGAACAGGCCCTAGAGGCAGCTTCTTACAGACGCCCCCGAGGCTGCATGCGTCCCTTTTCTGTCATCTCTGGGAAAAATCCCTGTTATTTCATCTCTGAGCTGAAAGCTCAAAGTCTCATGTTGTTAGATCCCTGTCCCTGAGGGAAATTTATGAGCCTGGCTAGAAAGTGGCACTCCCTCCCTTTTCTGTGTCACTGTGCGCTCAGAAGACCATGTCCTAAACATGGAAATTCCTAGCTTGGAGGAAGCCACAGACTTACTATACAGAACACCCAACTCCTGCAACATCTGGCCCCTTAACACAGGTGTCTTGAGACATGGGAGCAACCTGTTGTCAAAGAGCAACTCCTGCCTGTGTACCACTAGCAAAGCCAGCTAGCTAGGAAGCCACAGTTGAGGTTCGTGGCTCAGGTAGACCTCGGGCTTAGCTTTCTTCTGCCTGCATGTACACCTGCAGGCCAGAAGAGGGCACCAGATCACATTATAGATGGCTGTGAGCCACCATGTGGTAGCTGGGAATTGAACTCAGGACATTTAGGAAGAGCCAGTGCTCTTAACCTCTGAGCCATCTCTCCAGCCCCCCACCCCCTGCCCAGGCTTGGCTTTCTTAATCCAAAGACTATACCGCTAGAACTGAGTGGAATGAGCCAAACGCAGGAAAAGCCCAGCCCTGCCAAGCGAGAGCACATGCCACTGGTAGATTAGGGTCAGATGAGACGAGTACCTCTGGTTTAGGGACTCACATTCTAACCTCGAAGAAGGGAACAAGAAAAGAATACTTTCTGGGCAGAGGATGACCAGGATGATGAGTTGAGTCCAACCAATGATGTGAAAGGCACTAGTGATGAACTTGAGAAGAGAAAGATACTGGGGACAATGACATCACTTCAGCTCTCCTAGGTGCCATCACCAGGAAGAAGACCAAGCCTGCCCTGCATGGCTCCAAGGACTGTCTAGAACTCAAATAGTAGATACAGAGAGGCAGAGGAAGAAAAATCAATGGTCATCACTATTCAGAGGCATAGTGGGTTGGACTGGAGTCCATGCCACCACTTAGATTTTGTGAACGTAAGCATAGGCAGGCAGCCATGACTGGTGTGGGCTCCTGGCCAACAGCAGGCAGGCACCTGGCCAACAGCAGCAGTGTCAGCAAAAGGCTGGAAGCCTGTCACATAGTCCCAGCTGGGGCACCATGTCTGGGTTCAGGCCTCTAGGTTCTTTGAAGGAAGAGATAAGTAAGGCACGGCCACAGTCCTGAGGAGCCTGGCACAGTCACAATACCAAGGTAAGCTCTGGATCTCAGACACAAGAGGAGACATGGGCACTCCAGGGACCATCCAGGTGGGACTGGGTTGTATTTTAATCTGAAGGACAAGGTAAGATTCTCGGCCAATGCTCACAGTGATGTTATGTCACTCACTTGCTAGCTCGGGCTTCCTCAGAGTAGGATCAAGAGTGGCCCCAAGCCCTGGGTTTAAATAGATGACAGAGGAGAGCTTATTCAGTGCTTCTGCCACATGAGCGGGGCCTCTAGTCTGTGCCTTCCAATGGCTCCCAACACTGACGTTCCCTTGGAGCCTCCTATTTAGTAGCTCCTACTATGTGTATCATATATTTACTATCTCGAGTGTTGGAAAAGATTCAGAGAATAAAACAAAGAAATTATCTTCCTAGAAGGATTCAGGCAAAAAAAAGAGGGAGGGACCAGATGTGAGAAGGATTCTAGAAGAAGTAAGGAAAAAAGAATAGAAAATATTGGGGGCAGAGGAGGAAATAGAACATCCTCGGGATATGACTGTCCTGCATGAATGAACTATGCTGCTATCCCAGATGCTCTGGGCAGAGAGAAGAGCATGCACAAAGATCGTAAAGTGGAAACATGGTTGGTATGTTTGGGGAAAGGAAAGGTGCTTGTGGGGCTGGGCTGGTTACTTAAGCAACAGGCAGGCTGTTAGGACTGAAAATCTAAATAAATAGAATGGCAAGCCCTGGAGATCATCAATAGGCCTTAGTCATTTGCTCTGATGAGTAGACAGTGGAGGGAGCGAGCAGAGACCTGATATGACCCAACTTCTATTTTAAAAGAGTTGCTCTTGCTGCCATTTTTTTTTTCTTTAGATCAACAGGTGACATAGAAGTGAGTCAGGAAACAAGAGAAACATTTCTGCAGCAGTGTAGGAAAGAGACAGTGTGGGTAAGAACAGAGAAGGAACACCTGGGCTGGCAGGAAGTTGTTGAGTTATCATGGCTGAACTTGGAAAGTTGAACCAAGAAGACTTGATGACAAGAGGTGGGGTCAGAGGTCGAACGGATGAAGGATGGCTCCAACATTTGGAGTCCAAGTTCAAATAGATATGACAGGGTAAGTGGGCACGATCTGTGCGCATTTTTTATGTGTGGTATATATACATGAGTGCTCAAGTGCATGCATCCACACATACTTGTGGAGGCCAGAGAAGGGCATTGGGTGTCTTCCTTTATTGGCGTTCTACCTTATGCCTGAGATAGAGTCCCTCACTGAGCCAGAAACTCAGCTTTTTGGCTAAGCAATCTCCCAGGATCTACCTATTCTACAATGCTGGGGTTATGGGTACCTGTACCTAAGCCAGGCTTTTATGTGGATGTTGAGGATTTGAACTCAACAAGCTCCCATGCTCACACAGTAACCACTCATCCCCCAGTGAGCCATCTTGCCATTCCTAGCACTACCATTCATGAGTGGAGAAGCACTAGGAAGAGCAGGCCAGGACATGACCATCAAGATTTCAACTGTAGACATGCCATATTTGAGTATTATGTGACAAGTAGAGAGCTGCGTGGGTGAGTGACAGAATGGGCTCAAAACTGAAGATGAGTCTAGAAGACCATCTACACAAAAGTGCATATGATCATCATGGAAGTGAGGTGGACACAGAAGACACCCAAGGTCAAAGGTCATTCAGAGATGGGGGGGGGATGAAGAAGGGGACCAATGAGATGGCTCAGTGGGTAAGTGTGCTTGCCACCAAGCCTAACAATCGAGTTCAATTATGAGTACTAAAGGAAAACAAAGGAGAGGAAGTAGAAAGGGCATGAATAATCAGCTCTTTCAAAATGATTCTGTAGGGAGAAACAGAAAACTAAAGGGGCGTGGAAAGTTAAAGAGGGGCAGGAGTCAAAGGTAGATTTGCCATCTGCTGTAAAGGACACCCAAGGGTACAAAAGACAGACTATCCCCACAGGATGCTCCTAGACTCCTGGTGTGGGTGGAATTCAAATATGATTTTTGAAAACGTTTGTATATAGCAGGTGGGAGAGTACCAAGGAAGACAGTGCAGTGCTGTGTGAGCCGGTGAACGCATGCACAGGGCACCCTGAGAATTCCAGGAGCGAGAGCACCCCAAAGCAGGTGAGCTCTCACCTCTCTCAACAGAGCCAATGGAAAGAGGAACAAGACAGGCTAGAGAAATGGGGACACGAGCTCCAGGCAGGGAAAGGCTACGAGACAGAGCCCAGCTGACCCAGTGCTGTTATTAATATCCTTGCAAGCCCCTGACACTGTGCTAAGAGCTTACTCAGTAAAAACTTACCAGATTCTCATACACACATGAAACTGGGTCTAGGAGCCCATGTTGTGGAGGAAGAAACTGAGGCAGTAGAACTTATATTCTTGTCCAAGATCAGACAATCGTGAAAGCACGGCTCAGAGTCACAGCTAGGCAGCCAGGTTCCACACCCTCCACGTGCTGAGCTAACCTCTACACCATATCAGATACTTCTAGAAGCCTCAGAATTATCCAGAACCCACCTGGCCCCATCTTCCCCTTGTCCTCCAGGCACCAAGCACAGTGGAACAACCACATGAGGCACTTGGGTAGGTCCAGATGGAAGGGGCACACATGAAAGGCCCTTGTGGTGACTGCCCCTGAGGACTGACCAACCCCGATGTGATTTCGCCACCTGAAACACGGGATGAAAGGAACACAGCAGTTTGGGTCCAATGCCTGACACCCTGGGGTAGAGGCTCAGAGCAGAGCATCTCTAAGACTCTAAGAGCATCTAAAGACTCATACCAGCAGACATTCCTGAGCACGGCTGCACACTGGACTCATGCATGGCACTTCCCGAGGCCAGCGCAGGTATGCTATCTGCAGACGAAAGGACTGTACATGCCAGAGCATGAAAAATTAAACCTGGACTAGCCTGGGTTCTTTCCACAGTTCCTTTTATCACTATAGGCTAACTGGGCGCTATGAGCTCAGTCCTCTAGGAGCTGACCAGCCACCAAGCAGGAGGAAACACACCTACAAGAGGGGCTGTTGGGTAGCCTGTTAGCTTGTCTGCAGCATCCACATGCCCTGTACTCCCCAGCAGCTCCCATAAGCCCTGCAGGGAAAGTGTTCCAGCGTATCCAGACTAATGAGAGCTAAATGTGAGCACGGTCTTGCCTGCAGCTGAGCCGCGAGGCTGTGAGTGGGATGCTAAGGTTCTGCCGGTGTACACGAGTGCGTCCCACCCACTCAGACTCACACACGAGCACTCGGCTGCTGCAATCTAGCAGCCGCTTCTCCCACCCACCACACATCCACAGACACAAGGGGAAAGGACACCCCCAGACAGGCTGGACTATATCACAAAACAGAAAGATCCGCCCACTGTCGTGTCTTACCTGACTTCCCCAAGCAACTGGAGCCAAATAGGGTCATGGCTTTAATTAGGCAGGTGACTGTCTCAATTTAAGCTCTTGTTAATAGTTATTAGTGGAACCACAATGAAACACAAGTGTCTTCCCATGTGAGAATGAGACCAAAGGCTAACTAAACTGTCACACCCCATAGGTCCTAGGGGTAACAGGTCCAATCCTCAATTTGGTGTTGAAATCCCTGTCAAATGTGTCCATGGTCACCTGGTGTCCAAATGCACATTCTGTCTGCCAGATAAATCTTTTTTTTTTTTTAAATGTGGAAAGAAAATCTCTCTTTATACTTTCCACAACCTCACCCCCTTTCCCTCAAAAACAATGCGCAAATGACTCACTCCACATCCCGGGGCTCTGTAAGCCATTCCATGAAGCTGAAGACAGGGTTTTGAAATTCTGACAAAATTTGTTCAGTACCTTACGCTCCCTGCTCAACCCAGTGGTGACTATCAAGTCTACTGACCACCTCTTCAGGCAAGGCTGAACGAACCCTGATACATCCAACCGGTGAGTGGGTATTATCACAGAGGGACAAAAAGAACAACAGCCCCAGGGAAGCCAGGCCATTCCACCACAAATAAAGCTAGGCAGCCACACAGCAAAATGATATGGAAAGCAACTCCATCATCTCTGAGTCACAGTTACAGAATCAGGGCCCCGTTGTCTCACCCCTGATGTGCTTGCACTGTGACCTTTGACAACCCCCAACCCTGAAGACTCATCACAATATGCTGGAAAAAAACAGAGAAGCCCGACTTCATAATGGTCACTGCCATGATTTGTCTACTCCTTTGTGAGGTCCAGACATCAGCAGTCTGGTCTCTGGAAGCTTCTGGATCTTGGCCAAAGGGAATGTGCTGCCAACAGGCTATCCTGGACCGTGACACCCTCAGATTCCACTCAGTTCATATTCTCTGACTTTAACCACTTACCTCCATAGAATCCTGGGTAAGCCACAAGTCCTGAGAGCCTTTGGCTCTTCCTTACATCATGTGCTCCCAACTTTCTGTCTCATAGAAATCCAGTAAACACATCAGAACGCAATTCACTGCAAACCATGGCACGAATGTTATCAAGAGTTTGGGAGTTGCACCATCTTTGTCAGTGCCTTCCCTCAGATGAGCATTCCAGGGTAGCTGGCCTACATAGCTATCTAAATCCTGCCAGCCTCCCGTATCCACCCCAAAATGTGTATGTTCAGAAACAAATACACATGCACACTTTGGGGTCAAAATACTCATTTTTCTTATTAGTTACTTGTCTTGCGACTGTGACCAAATCAATGACAGCAAGCAACTTAAGGAACAAAAAGGTTTACCGTGGCTCACAGGTAAAGAGGATGCAGCTCACTGTGGCAGCAAGAATGTGAAGCAGTGGGTCACACCACATCCACACTCAGGAAAGGAGTGGACAGGAAGTGGGGCTGAGGCATGAAGCTTCTAGGCCCTCGCTCAATGGCCCCCCTCCATTCTCCAATGGGGCTCTACCTGGTGAAGGTTTCATGACCTTCTAAAACAACACCTGGCAACCAAATGTTGAAACACACTCTGGGGACAGTTCACATTCAAACTACAACACTTTGTTGGTTACATGACTTGTGGGCTACCAATAAAATGGGATACCGCGCTTGAGTGTCGACTCATCCTGGTACGTCGAGCATAGGGAAACTGAAAAGGTGGCTCAAAATTCAAATTTTTCCATAGATATTTTATTTGACAGGTTGTGAGAAAGCCTCATACTACAGTCCAGGCTAGACCCTGAGAGTGAAAGCACAAGTAAGATAGATACAGACTCCCCTAAGATGCTCACCAAAGAAGAGATCATGTCAAGAAACTTTCTTGTATTCCCTGTCTAGGTGATACATGAAGGAGACGGTCATCAATTTCTATTTGTCACTAGTGTGAAAGACTGGTTGATTGCCTATCTAGTTGATCCAATTTGGAATAAAAGTGAAAAGTTGCACACGGTTCAAAATTTCATAAATCAAATCATGTGGTAGTATTACAAGGGGAGCCCACTACTTAAAAGGTCCCATGCTAAATCCTCTACAAGGCTAAGAAATCCAAGGTAGACCTGAGTCTCAGTGCGTCCAGTGGATTTAATACACAGCTGGTGAGATCAGTAACCAATGGCTTTATTCTTCCCACTTGTCTCCCTCAATTCTCCTATTAGCCTCATCTTTATAACGTTTGAATGCTCTAGGTTGGGCATTCTCTGCAAAGGATTGGAGCCCATTGGAGGAAATCAACTAAGTAAAAAATTGTAGCTGTGAAGTGCTTGGGGGGTCCTAGTGAGGCTCAGTGTCAAATAAATCTGAGCTCTTGCTGCTTCGCAGAGTAGGGAAGCCTTAAACAAGAAAGAGACTCAATTGCTGCCTTAACCTGCAATGTGTCCAGTGCCGCCACGTATGCTGAGCCAGAGTCCCTTCAGCACCAGAACCAAACTTCTGAAGTACCCTGCTAGTTTCCTCCTCTGTCAGCTAGCATTTGGTAATTCACTAAGGGTAAAATTGGCAGTGCAAAGCAAGAGACCATACAAGCCATAATTATCCCTCTTTCACTATTCTAAAACCAGAAATGAGACCATACATTGGCTGAGACTGCCACGATTACGGGAGATGCTGTTGTCTATGGGGCTTGCGAAAGAGGTATTACAGCCAAAAGCGACGGAGGAGGAGGAGGAGGAGGAGGAGAAAAAGAATAAGAATCAAAAGAAGGAGAAAGAGGTGGGGGAAGAGGCAGCAGGAGTGGAAGAGAGGCTTTCGAAGCAATGAGGACGAGAAGAAGAGTGTCCCCTCAGAGTAAGGGCATAGGTAGAGAGAGCACAGGTAACTCTCCCTCACACTTGGACGGTAGTGGGTAGCGCAGTGTGCTTACAGTGCAGTGCAGAAAGATTGGCCAAGGCAAACAAGCAGCCATCGATTGGTTAACAAGAACTTAGTAAATACCCAGTGCAGCAGGGACAAGGACATTGGCTAACATAGAGGACATCAGGGAAAAGGAAGAGAAAATGTCACATTGAACTGGAGCTGACTATGCTGCCTGGTGGCTAAAGGTCGCCAAAAGAGGAGACAAAATAAGGCTCACAGGCCAACCACACAGAACCATGTGACCTTGGCTACATCCCTCCCTCTGCAAAAACAAGCAGGTTAGATAATGGGTCCTCATCATCTGTTAGAGAGAGGTCCAGCAGCCATGGTCTCTTTATATCAGGGGGAGCTGCAGGCCTCGGGGAGGCTTGAGAGCATTTATTTACTTGTGGCTCCCCAGTTGTTGCTCAGAGGGCCCAGAGGAGTGGAAGCAAAATCAAAAACATTTCCAGGAGATAGATGACTGAAGGGGTCTGACACACGTGTGAGAGTCAGGGAAATTTATGCGGATAGGCTTACAGCCATAAATAAAATCCCCTTCTCTTACCCAAAACTTCATTCGGGGCTAAACGGCAGACACCGTAATAGACAATTTGGCTGTATCTCCCGCCCCATGCCTCACTTGAATGAAAAACAGCCGTCACAAGGCAGGGTAATGGGTTTGGCTGCATCTTTACAAATATCCATATTGTCACCAGCGACAAGTGGGGCCGAGGATGGAGCAGACTGGACAATTTATCTCTAAGATTCCCTGTCCCTATGTACAGTCCTGCTCTGACAGCCATCTATTCTGAAGATGCAGGGGACAGGGAGGGCTCTGGGGAAAGACCCAGAGAAGCTTCTATGTGACAGCAGTGACCACTGAGAAGGTAAGGGGAAACTGGTCCCTCCCCTTCCTGTGATCTGTCAAAGACCTGGGAACCTCAGGACTCCCCAAGTCCATCCACACACCAGGCTGCCTGGCATGAAGCACAGCTACTTGTATTTTCCTGACCTACTTCTCTTCCCAGGCCTGCCCTACTCCATCTGCCTCCCCTCTGGGGTCCCTGTAATTAGCACCTCACCATCTGAAACCATCAGGGACCTTTATAAGGCTTCTAACTCCAAGATAACCAGAGACAAAAAAACAGGTCCTGGGATATTCTCGTTCTCTCTCTCTCTCTCTCTCTCTCTCTCTCTCTCTCTCTCTCTCTCTCTCTCTCTCTCTCTCTCTGTGTGTGTGTGTGTGTGTGTGTGTGTATCTGTGTCTCTCTCTCTCTCTTTCTGTCTGTCTGTCTCTGTCTCTCTCTGTGTCTCTGTGTCTGTCTGTCTGTCTGTCTGTCTGTCTCTCTCTCTCTGTCTCTCTCTCAGCTTAGCTGTATTTCCTGGCTTCTCTAGGAGATCAAATCCAGTTTGACCTTAATGGACAGTATGATATGTGGCTAGACATCAGCTAAAAGGGGACTGGCTCAGATCAAAACTGGGGATTCAACAGTGAGACAAGCATTGTTTGTTTAGTGGGGGGAGCCAATGGGGACCCCTCAAAACACTCTTGCTAGCCTGGCAACCAAGAGAGATCTGTGGGCTCCAGTGTCTGCTTCCTTCTCCAGAGAGCCAACGCACAGAGAGGTAAGTGGGGGTGGGGGCTGCCAGTAAATCTGGCTCAATTCTTTTCTGCTTCTCATTAGTGACGAATGGAAATTGATGGGTTACCGCTTCACCTGCTCCTTTAGTGGTGGTGGTGACAGGAGACCTCAACACAAATGCTAGATAATGGTGGACACCTTATAAATTAGGCATTTTAAGGATATGATCGGTTTTGCATCATCACCAAGCAGAATTAAGTTAGGTTTTGTAGTTTCTGTAGAAATGACTGAGGAAGAGGGAGGGAAGGCCTTGTCTTTAATGCCTTTTTTAAAGCAAGCAGAACAAGAGTTGAGTGCAGACTTGAATCAGCAGCCACTGCGTTCCCATGGAGAAATATGCCCACCAGGTAAAACAGAGCACCTTGAGACTTTCAGGCTCAGCCTCTGACCACAGGTGATGCCTGACCTGTTTTTGGTCTGAGCTTTCAGCCTGCCTGTACCTGTGCTGCACCCTCCTGACCACCAGCAGAGTGCCAGGTGTTTTCTGGTGCTCTTAAGGCCAGTCCTTGTTGTGATGGGAAGGGTACTCCCACCCAGCATCAAGCCATCTCTACTCTACATCAGCACCCAGACTTTCAGTTTCACGTTGCAGATCCAGGTCCTGCTGGGAATAGTGACAGGCCCCTCTAATCCTGCCATTCAGGAGGCACAGCCAGGTAGATCTCTGTGAACTCAAGGCTAGCCTGGTCTACATAATGAGCTCCAGGCCAGACAGAGATATACAGTGGACTTTGTCTCACAAGAGAGGAGAAGATGGAGTCGCAAGCACAGCCACTCTGCTCCATCCACCTCCAGTCTAGGAAGAAGTCAAGGTTGTCTACATAACCTGCCCACAAGAACAACCAACTACCTTAAGAATGAAGGCCTTGCGCTCAGGAGGCTCTTCTTCAGAACACACAAATTTGGATGTCTCATGTAACACTAACCCATGCATGTCCCACAGATACACATAGACATCCCTGACTTCCGACAGTGGCCACCACCACCACCACCCCCCCACCACCACCACATCCTGACTCCACAGGTTCCTTATGCTGGAGGCCTCATCCTTATCACCAGGCCCTGAGATCTACAGTGCTATGGCTTCCAGCAGAATAGGCTTATTTGCTCATGGCAAGGGAAGAGGCATCTGGTTTCTTGACTGCCAGGAGTAGAGATGCCAGTGGTATGTAGGTAGCAACCCTGCTTGTCCACAGCAACAAGGACAGAGAAGAGGCTGAGATGGCCCTGTCATCCCTCTCAGAGCCAGGCCACGGCCAGCAGATAACAACACATGACTCTTACCAGCAGGCTGGGCTGGAATCATCAGACAGACTCCTGACACCATCCTAATTGTCAAACACAACTTTAACATCCTTTTCTAGATTTTTCTTTAACTAACCAGAAGAAAGAAGCAACTGCTTAGTGCCAATCCTGGATTTGGAATACCCACGGCCATTTTCACCTCCCTCCATCACTAAGGATGCTGCCCCTTCACATACGGACTGAATCTGCCATGAATGGTACCAGGGAGCAAGCATCATTTTATGCTACATGGCTAGAGCCCGGCAGGGAGGACAGATGGGAGCCACCAGCCTGTGCCCCCCTCGCCACTTCCACATCCACATCTGTGTTCACCTCTGCCTTCACCACCTCCACATCTGTCATAGCCACACTCAGGGAGGTCAGGGAAGTGTCGTCCCACAGAGCCTGCGAGGTACAAAGACATTTCCTCTGTGTACACTTAGGGTAGCAATGATACCATTGCCGAGAGCCAGGCTGTACTTACCAATCCTCAGGGAGTGTGGGCTGCAGGCCACCATCACGAGCCACGCAGGAAGCAGCACCAAAGGAGCGGAGACACGGGGCATCTTCTATAACTCCTCATGGAGCCCTCTGCTGGTCTGGGCATGACATAATGCTGTGAAGGAGTGGAGGAAGCAGGTGAGTCCTACAGAGGATAGGTCACCACCAGGTCCATCCCAGTGACAGAGGCTCCAGGGAACCTCCATGGGGTGAGCCGGCAATCCCTCCAGGAGAACTTCTGGCAGCTTCAGGCAAAGCCCTGCAAGTGGGCCTTTGACTCTCCTACATTCACCCCTAATGCACATCAGGCAGGTGTCTCTAACAGGCTTCAGGATACCCCACTTCCCTTTCAAAATCTCTAGTTAGGAATCAGGTTTGTCCTAAGGAAGAAGAGGGAGCATGAGGAGAATTATTCCCCCGAGTACATGGGACGGGTCCAAATACCACTCCCCCACCTGCCACCTGTGTGCTCTTCACAAGGCTTCTCTTTGTCTCAGTGCCACTTCCTTGTTTGTGTAAGGCGTGTTAATTCCCTCCTGGGAAGCTGGTCTAAGGAAGCAACTTTAGGCAAAGCTTGCCTTAAGTGAGGGGTAATATGCATGTCAGTCCCTCCATTGCTGGCTTGGGTAACATCTTCTCCCAGCAAATAGAGCTGACAGAGCTACACATCTGTATGGTTTCTGCACCTGATTCAGTTGCCAGATGAGCTCATCCCATCTTACATCCTTCCTCCACCTCCTTAACTACCTGGTATCAAAATGAGAGCTGTCAAGCAGCTGCCCCTCCCCAAAGCAGCGGGGCCACTAACCCTCCCGTAACCTTTCAATTTCTCCAAGACTCAGCTCTGTAGCAAGCCAGTTCTGCCTCATCACTGAGATGAAGGTGGGGGCCCTGAGCACCTGTATATTTAATTCTGGATACTCCAGAAAAGTAGAAACGTACTAAAGTGTTCCCCCTCCCACCCCATAGATAATCAACGGAAAACCAGTCAAAAGCCTTGAACAGATACTTCACGAATATAACCAATGCCCTGTGCACATTTGAACGGATGCTCAGATCCACTGGCGTCAAGGAATGACAGTTTTAAAGCCACAGTATTTATCAAGTATTAGCTAGAGCATGGAGCAACTAGGTCTCTCACACAGCATGAGGGAGCATAAATCATGCACACGCTTTGGAAAACTGGTCTACCTGAGCTTTACACACGTACTAATGAACCAGCAACTCCACTCCTTAGTGGTTCTCCTTAGAAGTGCGTGTGTGCTCACCAAAGACCTGTTCTAGACTGTCCATAGCAACAGTATTTGCCCAAACTGGAAGCTGCCCAAGTGCCCAGCAGCAGAATGGAGAAATACACCTCGTAATCATGCAGCGCCATGTGATAAAGGCATGCCCATGACTAGCCAACTGCCACGTGCAACAGCAGCACGAAGACGGTCATGAACACAATACCGAGAAAAAGATACCAGACACAAAACTGCATACAGCCTGGCTCATAAGTGAAAAAGCAAACAAAAGTGCCGCGCAATCAAAAGTTCAGTCGGTGAAAAAAATGTTGTTTCCATAACGATGAGTTAGAAGCAAGCAGCACCTTTAAGCTTGTCTGTGGTTTGAAATTGACACAACCAGGAAAACATCTTCTCCATGAGGTGAGTAACGAAGGCATGTGGTAGAGTTCAGTGCTGGACAATCAGAGACGTGGAGAGACCCAGAACCTCTGATTATCAAACTATAGGGCAGGAGAAAGCACAGCATTGGCTAGAGAGATAGCTCAGCCAATAAAGCCCTTGCCGTGTCAGCCTGAGGGCCCGAGTTTGATACCCAGCAACCACACAAAAGAGACAGGAGCATGTTTGTAATTCTACTGTGAAGAAAGGGGGCTTGCTGGGCAGCCTGGCTAGCCTACTCAGCAAGCTCTCAAAATGCAGGGTGGACAACACCTGGGGAATGGTACCTAAGCCTGGCCCTGCCTCCACTCATATGTGCACATATGTTTGCATGTACATTCATGAACATGGACACACAAGGGGAGGGAGGGGGAAATGGAGGGAAGTAGGGAGGGGGATGGAGAGGGAAAGAGAGACAGACAGACACAGACAGACAGACAGAGACAGAACTGAGCCCACCAGAGCCCTGCAACAGAAAGAAATGAAATGAGAAACACGATGAAGACACAGCCAGGGCAGAAAGATAGTCTGCATTTAGCTGTTCCGAGAGCTGCCAGGTGTGCTGGCTCTTCAGCAATACTCTGCCTTTCTCAACACAGAAGGCTGGTGCAGTAAATAGGGAACCATATTGAGAAGGTTGCAACCAACCAAGATCCTGCCTGGAAAAACCAAGTTTCTACATTTTCCTTTTCCCTGGAACTCACAGCAATTATCAGTACACTTCCCAGCCAAGCTTTGCCTTGCAATCCAGAGTGGTCCCAGTAGAATGCTACTGAAGCAAGTGTATTAAAAAACACAAACAGTAGGATTTGGGTCAGAAACATGTAAAAAAAAAAAAAAAAGAAGTTGTTATATTGCTCTTCCCTTAAGACTGCGCACACACACACACACACACACACACACACACACACACAAAGACTGGGGACACCTAACAGACAGCCAAAGAGGGTGAAGTGTGCAGAATTTCATGTAGATGCTGGGCCTTGAAAAAACACAGACTTTGGGAAATGGGAGGCTCACTGTACCTCTTTGATCCAATGCACTTTGTTGTCCTGACCTCCTTAGGGGCCTTCATGGGGATGCCTGGGACCCAGACCTCAGTGGAGCTCAGTATCAACCTGGCCTTGGGAATACTTTGAACTATGTATCCAGGGTCAACTCGGGCTGAAGGACATTTGCTTTCATGTTACTCTGCACTACCAAGCAGGAACACAAAGCTATTCTAACCGGATTGGTACCATGCCCACCCCCCTACCCCCACCCCGCCGTGATCAACAAGCAAGGAAACACCCAGGAAAGGAAGAGGGACTAAGCCAGCCTCAGCTCTCTGCAAGGAACTCTACAGAGCTGGAAGCAACATGGAAGAGGCGCAAACTGGCTGAGGGGATGAGTTCCCACCCACCCTTGCCCACATCAAAATCCCAGCAGAGACAATATCTATTTCAGTATTTCCACTGAGATTCTCATTTTTTTCTGACTTGTCCATAAACATAAATTTCTCTTCCTTTTCCTTTTTGTTTCTGTATTTTCAATTATTTGGAACAGAAATTATTTGTTCTTTCTCTTTCTCTCCTAATAGTCAAATTCATTTATTCTTAGTCTCTGTCTGTCTGTCTGTCTGTCTCTCTCTCTCTCTCACTTACTCAAAGTAGCCATCACTTTCTACTTTTTGCCTGTTTTCTCCTTTCATTTTTTGAATGCTCTAACTTTTTGCTTCCACTTTCCTTTATTTTTTCTTCTAATTATAATGCCCTATTATACAAAACTTTTCTGTTTATATTCTCTCTACTACCACCATTCCTGATGCTGTTGTCAAGGTTGAAAGTTGTGGGTGTTGAGTTTTATATATTTTCCTACCTGGTTTGTTGCTACTTATGGTCATATGTCTTCCCCCTCCTCACAGGGCTGGGGATCAAGCAGAACAGTGGATGCTCTGCTGTTCAGCTACACACCCATCCCAGCTAAGGAGTTAGGGCACTAAACCCAATCCAACCCTGGTATAGCTTCAGCAAATATTTCAATGCAACAAATTCAACAAAAGGGGAGGGATTAAAAATGTCCATCTGAAGACTAGGACCCAAGTAGGTACAGATGCTATGCACAAAAATATCAGAAGTAAATAGCAACAACAAAATGTGGATAATGTAATTATGAAAAACTATAGTACACATCATTCCTCTATCCCTACAGACTGTGTATTGATGACAAGATTAGAAGATTAATAACAGAAGACATACCTCATATACTCTGCTATGCTTCTGTTTAACATAGTAGAAATATCCTACTCTTGTGAAACCTACAGAGAAAGCACAACCTACATGCTCTACCGGCGTATGTACTGTGTCAAAACAGACTGACCCTTAGCAAAAGAAAAATAACATGGAAACTATAATACAAAAGCCAGTTGAGAAACGTTTAACATTTCACAATAATCTTCTATCCAAGGCTACATCATCAAGAGATCATTTTTCCCTAAAGAGAATCTCGCATAAATAAGAGCTATCAATCTCGAAATATACCCAAGTCTCAACATGAAATAAGATATCAAAACTCCCTCCAAAGCTCATAATTTTATAGTAACTGACTCCAAAGATAATGAATAAGATGGAATACTAGAATGAAGAATTTTACAAAATGACTTTTTAAATACCAATGAGTTCCAAGAAAATACATAAAAAATAATTGGACCAATTAAGAAAGGCAATAGACAATATGAAGTTCAAAAGATGAAGATTTTCTAGAAGAATTAAACAGAAATCATGGATATGAAAATCTCATTAAGCTAAATTTAAAAACTCAGTGAAAAGCCTGACCAAAAAACTAAACCAATTAAAAGTGAGATTTTCAAGGGCTAGAGACAAGATTGACAAGTTAGAATACTCAGAAAATAACAATTTTTAAACTGTAGAAATTATGAACAAAACATGAAAGACTCTTGGGACATAATTAAAAGACCAAACTTATATAATTTTGATGTAAAAGTAGGTGCTGAGGTGCAGACTAAGAGCATAAAACCTATTCGGTGAAATTTCTCAAATCTTGGGGAAGATGCAGACATACAGGAACAGGAAGAATTTAGAAGCCAAAACAGACAGGACCAGAGGAGAAGCTCTCCATACCACAGTTAAAAAGCTAAGAGTACAGAAGTAAGAAAGAATATTGAAAGTTGTCAGAGGGAAATACTAACTTATTCTAAAGGTAAACTTATCAGAATAACTCAGATTTCTCAACGGAAACTCTAAAAGCCAGGACATAATGGCATGGTTTATTTCAACTACAGAAAACACAACAATAACCCACCAATCTAGATTACAATATCCATCAAAGTTATTAACCTTCAGTACTAAAGAATATGTCAAAACCCTCTAAGGTTAATCAAAGCTAAAGGAATCCATGACACAAAGCCAGCACTCTAGAGGATATTTCAAGAGGTTTTACACAGAGAGGAAGACAAACACAACCCCCAAAACACAGGTAAGAATAAATCTCTAGAACAGTAAATAAGCAGATAAGAATTAGAAAAGAATCAGTCACTAGGAAAAAAAAAACTACAAAATGGTAGAATTAATTGATACCCTTCAATAAGAATTCCAACATAAATGGTCTTAGTTCTCTTATTAAATGGCATGGGGTGGCTAATTAGGTCAGAAACAAAGACCCAACTGCTTGCTGCCTGTAAGAAACATGCATCACTGGCAAAGACATACACAAACTAAAAGGAAAAGGATGAAGGCAGAAGACACTGTCAACAGAACTAACCAACAGCCTACAGACTGAGAAAAGATCTTCACCAACCCTACATCTGACAAAGGGCTAATATCCAAAATATATAAAGAACTCAAGAACCAAACCAAATAACCCAATTAAGAAATGGGGTTCAGAGCTAAACAGAGAATTCTCAACAGAGGAATATCAAATGCTGAGAAACACTTAAAGAAATGTTCATTGTCCTTAGTCATCAGGGAAATGCAAATCAAAACAACTCTGAGATTCCATCTTATACCCATTAGAATGGCTAAGATAAAAAAAAAAACTCAAGTGACAGCACATGCTGGCGAGGATGTGGAGAAAGGGGAACACTCTTTCGTGACTGGTGGGAGTGCAAACTTGTACAACCACATTGGAAATCAATCTGGTGCTTTCTCAGAAAATTGGGAATGGGGCTACCTCAAGACCCAGCTATTCCATTCATTGGAATATACCCAAAAGATGCTCCACCACACAACAAGGACATTTGCTCAACTAGGTTCATGGCAGTCTTATTCTTAATAGCCAGAATCTGGAAACAACCTAGATATCTTTCAGTCGAAAAGTGGATAAAGAAACTGTGGTACATTTATACTACAGAATACTACTCAGCTATTAAAAATGGGGAAATCCTGAAATTTGCAGGCAAATGGGTGGAACTAGAAATGATTATCCTAGTAAGTTAACTCAGACCCAGAAAAATACACATGGTATATATTCACTTATAATTGGATACTAGCCCAACATGGGTGTCCTCTGAGAGTCTTCACTCAGCAGGGGATTAGGACAGATGCTGAGACTTCCTATTGGGACTCCAGGTGAGAGAGGTATCGGGGACTGGGGAAATAGAAGGACTCAGAGGGTCCTGGAACCCTACAAGAATATGATTAAGGCTGGCAGATCTGGATCCAAGAGGCCCTGCACCGACTACTATACCAACCAAGGACAAGGCATGCAGTAAACTTAGACCCCCTATTCAGATCTAGCCAATGGACAGTGCATTCTCCACAGCTGTGTGGAGAGCAGGGAATGACTCTGACATGAACTCTGGTGCCCCCTATTTGACCACTTCCCCTTGGAGGGGAAGCCTGGTGGCACTCAGAGGAAGGGGAAGCAGGCTATCCAGACGAGACCTGATAGGCTGTGATCATATGGTCCCCTTCCGTCACAGGCCTGCGGGAGGGGAAATAGAGTGAAAGAGGGAGGGAGGCAGGGAACAGGAAGATACAAGTGAAGGGATACGAATTGAGATGTAATTTGAGTAAAGTATTTAAATAGAAAAAAGAAAAATGATATCCCAGGCAAATAGACTACAGAAGCAATCAAGCAGTATTTATATACAACAAAACATATTTACCTCCAAAACTCAAAAAGACCAAAAACAAACAAACAAAAAAAGAATCATTACATATTGGTAAAGAGAACAAATGCATCAAGAGGATATAATAACTACAAATATATGTGAGCCAGGTATCAACATCTTGTTTTTATAAAACAAACACAGTTGGACAGGAAACTTCCAATATAATAATAGGGGGTAACTTCAGTGCTTCCATGTTTATCAATAGCTACGGCATGCAACATCCTCAACACAAGACCAATGAGAAAATATCAAAGTTAAGTTAAGTTATACACCAAATAGACTTAACAGACACCTACAGAGGGCTACATCCCAAACTGCAGAATATGCATTCCTTTCAGCAGCTCATGCAAATCTCTCCAATGCAGATCATAATTTAGCTTGCAAAACAAGTCTTGACAAATACCAGAAAAAAGAATATCTCGTGATATTTCTTTCAATGATAGAATGAAACTGGGCCTAATTGCAAGAGAAATTAAAGAAGCTCTATAAACATATGGAACCTAAGAAATATACAGGAAAAAAAGAGAGAAACCTAAAATCAGTGGACTCGGGACAATACAGGATAAGTAAGAAATTATACCACTGAAATCTGAAGGGTTCATTAGGAATTAATTTGAAATTTTATACTCTAATAAACTGAGAAAGCTGGAAAAATGTCTACAATTTCTAGGTAAAAAATACCTACCAAAATTGAATCAAAAGAATATAAAAATCCTAAATACAATAAAACAAGGAATGAGATTAATTAATAAAAACTTATCCAGACAAAGAAAAGCTTAGTACCAGGCAATTTGTTGAAGTCCATAAGATACATAGATGAACGGACTAGAAGACCCAGGAATAAACACAAGCAGCTATAACCATTTAATCTTTGACCAAACTGACAAAAGCCAACATGGCAAGAAAGGATCCCAAAAAATTTTCAGAGCCACTAGAACCCAGAGCGCTATCTCTCAGCCTGATCCAAAACCAACTCAAAATTAATCAAAGACCTTTAATAAAAGACCTGAAATTCCAAAATAACTAGAGAATAGAAAACACTTCAAAATGTAAGACTTTCTGAATAGAATGTCAATGGTTCAGTAAGTTATAGTAAGAATTGACAAATAGGACTACATCAAACTAAAAGGATTCAGCATGGGGGGGAACAATCGGTAAAGAAGCAGCCTACATAATGGGAGAAACTCTTTGTCACCTATTCAACCAACAATATCCAATATCCAAAATATACAAAAAATACCAAAGATGCAGAGGAAAGGGAAATCCTTATGCATTGTTGGTGTAAATGTACATTAGTAAGAACAGACTGTGGAAGTCAGTATGGAGGCATCTTAAAAAACTAAAAATACAGCCAGGTGGTGGTGGCACAGGCCTTTAATTCCAGCACTTGGGATGCAGATACAGGCAAATCTTAGGCCAGTCTGGTCTACAGAGCAAGTTCCAGGATAGCTAGGGCTACACAGGAAAACCCTGTCTCAGAAAACAAAAACAAAAAAGGAAAAGAAATAAAACAATTAAGAAAGGAAGGAAGGAAGAAACCAAAAATAAAACTACTATATCATCTAGCTATATGAATTCTGGGTATATACCTGAAGGGAATGAAGTAAACATAACAACAGACACTGGATATCTGGGGTTTTTACTGCACTTGGACAATAGCCAAGTTAGATACCTGGCCTTGCTGCCTTCCAGCAGATGACTGGATAAAGAAATGCATACATATATACAATAGAATATTAGTCATCAATAAAGAAAAATGATATCATCTGCAAGAATGGATAGAGCTGAAGATCATGATGCTAACTAAAATAAGCCAGACTCAGAAAACACGAGTACCACAGGTTTTCTGCTGTATGTGTAGTCTAGAAGTAAAAAATGATGTGGACATAGAGAGGGGTGCAGCTATTAGGAAAAAAATGGAATCAGGAGAAGGAAAGAGAGATTAAGAAAGGATAACAAGAGTGGATTATGCTCCAAGTAGGTTATGTACAGGTATAAAACCCATTGTGTTATAAAATTAATAACCACTTAAAACTTTCTGCTCAGGGTAGACACTGGCCCAGGGGATTCTGCAGAGCAGATGATCTGTTTTTCACTTGGATGCCTGTTACAGAGGTCAGCTCCCTTGTGAACTTTTCCTTATGTGTGTTATGCTTTAGAAGTTCTTGGCATTTCATGGCAACACACATTCACTCTTCCCATGATGCCTTGCAGCTTCCTCTGCACATGTTCCTGAGAGGGGTGTGTGTGTGTGTGTGTGTGTGTGCGCGCGCGTGTGTGTGTGCGCGCGCATGTGTGTGTGTGAGTCTGTGTGTTTCTATGTGTGTGTGTGCCTGTGTGTCTGTGTTTGTGCCTGTGTGCATGTGTGCATGTGTGTGTGTGTCTGTGTGTGTCCTCTCCTCTGCAAGTCCCCAGAATTAGGCCCTCCTCTGTGAGCCAGCACTGCAGCCTGTGGTGACTCAGAGGCAGCACTTTCCTCTCTGGCTGATGCTGTTCTAAGTCTCCAGCTGGGATCACTGTGAGCCTCTTAAGAGCAAGGACTGTCCCCAGCTTTCTGTGGTGTCCCCAGAGTCTCCTCATAAACAGTGGATGCATGGTGCCTGTTTGCTCAATGAGCATCAGGCCTCCAATGGCCCCTGCTGCAGGGAGGTGGAGGAGGAGGCAAGAGGGAATAGAGGAGCAAAGGAAACTCCAACAATAACAGAATTATGTCCTTTAATTCTTGATGTTTTCGGTACTTTTCTCCCTGCTGTGACAAACTACTTCCTAGAAGTAACTTAAAAGAAGAATTTGTTTTGGCTCCTAGTTTGAGAGTGGAAGTCATGACACAGTTCACAGTGGCAGGCGTGTGTTGCTGGGACTCCTCACAGCCCAGCAGAGAGGAAGGGGAGAATTCAGGCTAACAGCAGGGCCAGGCTGAAATCTGTGAGCCCCACTCCCCAGTGACTTGCTTCCTCCCACTAAGTTCTACCTCCTAAAGGTTCTATACTCTCCCTACACAGGACTACCACCCAGGTCCCAAATGTTCAAGCACACAGGCCAGTGGGAAACACTTGGCATTCAAATCACAGCACTGGGGATTCGTGCTAAGACAGATTAAAGCAAAGCTGGTCTCGAGGGAAGCCTGGTACTCTGACTTCTTAAGGTAGTGTTGGTTCTTTTAATGATCAACTGTCTCTACTCTGCCATGCAAGCATACCTAAGGTAGGGTTGCGTCTGTATACTGAGGACTCCAGAAGTGGACTGCTCAGCCTGCTTTAAGGGGCCTCACTCAGTCATTTAGAAGGCTGGAGAGGTGGCTCAGTTAAGAGCACTGGCTGCTTGCTCTTCCAGAGGACCTGGGTTCAATTCCCAGCACCTACATAGCACCTAGCAACTGTCTGTAACTCCTGCTCCAGGGGTTCTGACACTCTCACACAGACATATATGAAAGCAAACCATCACTGCCAGCCCTGGCTCTGGGTGACCTTGAACTTACACATCAGTCTTCTCAGGTGTAGCTTGTCTGGTGGATGGACTCTCCCAAGAATGGGGCCATGGGAAGGGAGCAAACCACTGAGCCTTCCACTCATGTCATAGATGGTCCTTTGTATTTTGGTAAGGCCAGTAAATGATCTCTCACCATTGGCTCCAGGGTCAAGGGCTCTGAGGAACTTTGAAACCACTGTTCTGAAATGTGGTCTCTAAGTTGAACCAGTCTTTGAAGCCAGGCACAACAAAAGCCACACCTTCATGAACTGAATGTAGCTCCAATAAAATGCACAGGGTTAACCCAACACCCACTTAGCCGTCTGTGTGATAATTACCATGACGGGTGCTGATTAGGCATAAATGGAAGGCATTTGATGTAAATGGCTGTACTTAATATTGCTTTGATACAGTACAACCGGATTTTTTACAGTTTCTTCCCTTTTTGGCAGTTCATTTATCCATTCGACAATATTTATGGAGGCTGTAATGGACGCCAGACACTGCTCTAAAACTTGGGATATGGTCAAACATGGAAGGCCAAGGAACCAGATGCAGATCCTTGCAGTGTCATTGGGAGCACTGCCCTGGACACCCTGGGTGGCCATGTCATTCTCAAGTACAGAGGGAGGACCGCATTCAAAGCATGCTGGAGTTGGCCCTGACCCTTAGAATGACACCATTAAACCCAGACACACCACAACCTTTTTTTTTTTTTTTTTTTTTTCCCCATCCACTGAAAACCCAGGAAGAGCAGTGCCTACCTCCGGGACGATGAGAACCAGAAAAGCAGGGAACAACTTGGACTTTTCCACCTGTGTCCCCAGTGCCTGGCACAGACTGGTACATAGTAGGTACTCACACAGTAGCTGTGAAAAAAAAGAAAGAAAGAAAGAAAGAATACAGAGAATGAATTCAGAAATGGTATAAGCTGCCAGGTACTTAACGTGTTGGATTGGAATTCACAATCCCTGCCTTTGGCTCTTCAGTCTCTGGCCTAGCTCAAAGGTGCCACTGATGACTCTGCTCTGTGACAGCGTCTGCCTCTCTGCTTCCCCATGCACCTACCCCAATATATCTTTCTAACACCAAAAAACCTGGCAGCCCTACTTTTTCCAGAAGGTGCTACAATGGCCACGCCATTCAGCACCCCCAAGTCAGAAGAGATGCTCCTTAAGCATGTCTCAGATTTAATCATCTCTGACCCCCAACCCTATGTCTCTATGCTGAGCATAAGACCTACCCTGCAAGGCCTGTATCCCTCTCACTCACAGCAGCACCCCTAGCACCTTGGGGCAACCAAGAGGCAACCACAAACACACACACACTTGCAGGAACAAGTCAATGTTTCCCTTGACATGACAGTGCGGTGGAGGGCAGGGAACATCTCTTCCAGGCACATATCTACCTAACACACATGCTATGGGGTCTGTTCCACACAGGAACTCAATAAATAATTACTGATTCACCCCAGTGGACGGTTGATGGAGTGGACAACCATAGCCCGAAGACGACCTGCTGCAGTCCTGTGTTGCTGTACAAGCTGTCTGGACCCTCCCTCAACCCCTGCACTGAACGGCAACTGTCCTCACTCACAGTGGTCCCTGCACTATCCTCTCCTATCCTCGTGGGACTACCACATCATTAATCGTGATTTTTCTGGGTGGGACAGAGAGGAGGCTGACAGCCAGAAGACAGCATTTGGTGGCAAAAAGGACAGAGAAAATCGGAGGGGCAGTCAGATTAATTACAGGTTTTCTCTCAGCTGTGGGCAACAAGATCTTGATTACTTCTCCTGCCGCTCCAGGCTCCTCAAGACAAATGGATGTTTGCTTCCCTGCTGTTCTTTCACTACCCCTGGCTGGGAGAAAGAGCCCAGAAGCAGGCAGCTGCTCAGATAGAGAGGGTCTAGGGTGGTAGCAAGCTACCATGGGGGAAACAAGCCATCCCCTCTCCCAGACTCTGTGGCTACTTGAGGGAGAATTTGATTTTGTCCCCTAACATAGTTGTGGAGCACTTTGTAAACATCTCATCTCCTTGGCAACAAGTAAGGTGGCACCAGGATGCACCAGGAGTTGGAGGCCCTGGGCACACCAGCTCTGCAAATCAACCCTTAGAGCATCCGTTTCTGACACTGCGAAACGAAGGCATCAGGCTAACTGTTCTCCGAGGATCTTTTAAGCTTTGGAATCATGCAGCTCTACGGATGGGATTCCATGATAACGCAACGTTTATTGAAGATTTATGGATATTTACTATGTGCAAAAACACTACTTTCCACTCATTTGGTCCTCAGAAGACCCTTAGGAGGTAGACGCACTCATTTGTTCTCTCACCTGGAGATACAGAGCCCAAGGACAGAAAGGTTGAGTGGCTTGCCAAGGTCATGCAACTAGCAACGGCAGGAACAGGGTCATCATATCCAGAGTCCATTTTTTTTTTTTTTACTCACTACTCTTTCTACCCACTTTCTCTGTGTCCCAGAATCTAGCCTGCAGTAGGTACTTGAAGACACATGGGAACACAATGATGCTGTACATTGATGTTGGAGAACAAAGCACGATACACACCTAAGCCATCTGCACATCTCACTGAGTCCTGCAGGAGACATGAATCTAGGGGTACCCTCTGGAAAAGAACTGTAGCACCCGTTGCTGTTCCTGTTCCTGTATATTTGTAATGAATTATAGACAGGGGGCCCTAGACATCACCAGCAGGAGCTGAGCCTGGACTGACTTAGGTTAAAATGAAGAACTGATGGTTAGACAGATTGCCCAACCCAAGCCTGAGTTTGGGAGTGTCCCATGCTCACTGTAACTATAGGTACCTGATAGCCAACAGACCACAGGGCAAGGGGCAACCATCCAGAACTCTCAAGTACTATTAAACAAAAAGGTTTATACTTCATCCTCCCCCTCACACATACCTAAACCATTCCCAAATAGATTTCAGATTGAAGTGCCTAATATATGTTTAAACAAACATTCCTCACTGGAGGACAGAGCACATGCCCACTTTCCCATTCCAGCTGGTACTATGCATCCTTACGTTGGCTTTGCCTGGGCTTTGTCTCCACAGCCAGAAGACTAGAGTAGACTGTATCTCTCACTGGAAAGGCATCTGCCTGGATCTTAGACATAGTGCAGTCAGTGAGCAAGTTCATCTTTCTTCATCCCTCTAGCTCCACTCAGCCTTTCCCTCCAGCTCCTATGCACAAGATGCCCTAGCCTGCATCCACACATCCTGACAAGACTTTCTCTGAGGCTTGCTTACTGGAATGACTCCAGAGCCTTCACCTCCACAGTGCGACTCCAAGTCAACCTTAACCCGGAAGCTCTTCCTTCAGTTGCAGTGTCTCTCCTTGCAATACCAGAAACAAGCAGCCCCAGAAGCTCTCTCAGCAGCAGTCTCCTTGCCCCACTCAACCTCAGCCAGACACAGGAGAAAACTCAGCACACTGCAGGTGAAGACCTGTGTGACCTTGGGCTGTCACTTAACCTCCAAGGGTCTCCGTTGTAACACGAGACAATTGCACTCACACCATCTACCTTTCAGGGTTACGAAGATGACCGAATGAGGTAATGTGTGAAGCATTGCTTCTCAGATGAGTAAAGTCCTTTTGAAGCAAAATGGTGCAGACAGTTTCCATGCCCTGGACGTGCCCAAGCACCTGACTCCTCAGAGTGGATTAGCCTTGTACTTTGTCCACTCTAAGAATCTTTTTATTGAGTGTCTACTCCCTGCAGACAGTTCTCCAAGGCCTGGCATAGAGACCCTGCCTTCAAGGACCTTACCCTGTGGCATGAACGTGACACTCAGGAAGTACAGGCCACCATTGCAGACAGTGAAGGAAATGCATAGGGTGTTCTAGCTCCAGGTGTCCAGGCTCTGTGTGACTATGAATGGTTATAAACGAAACCCCAAGGCAAAACTGTCAACATGCTTAAGATGTCATGATATTTCTTTGTGATCACTGTTATAATTTGTAATTTAATTCCATGGCTCTTGAGTGTGAACTTTTGTAGATGATACTGTGGCTACTGAGGCAGTGGTTCTCAACCTTCCTAATGCTGTGGCTGACCCTTTCACACAGTTCCTCATGTGGTGACCCCCAACCCTAAAATTATTTTCATTGCTACTTCATAACCGTAATTTTATACTGTTATGAATGTAATGTAAATATATAATATGAAGGATATCTGACATGCGAGCCCTGTGAGAAGGTCATTTGACCCACAAAGGAGTCATGACCCACAAAGGGGTCATGGACCACAGGTTGCTCTAAAACGTGACAAGGAAGGACAGATGGCTGGGGATAGAAGCATGGGATGGCCTATTAGGATTGTGTTAAACACAAGAACCAAAGGGCAAGAAGGACATTAGCTCAGAGAAAACAACACAGGAGGCCCCTGGTAGGACATAAGTTATGCTTTTTAGAAAGCATATATGGCTGTGTCCACTGCAATAGAAAATCTCAGAGATTCCTCTATATGAAGCTGCTGTGACAATCAATGCCCAGCTTCCCTCAATGGGATAAAGTCAATGTGCTCCCCAACTCTCTGCTTTCCTAAGCCATATCCCCTAAGGCAGATGTCCCCCTCATGACTCTCACACTGGGCCTATCACCCTTCCAACAAGATGTGCAAGACTTAGCCTCCACATCCCCTGCCACTGAGCAGGAGGCTGGCCATAAGAAGATGGAGAGCCGATCACCAGCTGCAGGTTCACAGAGGACCACAGAGTCCGATAGGAAGGGCAGGGCTGGCTTGGAGTGTAAGAAATGTCTCTTGGCACTTATCTGGGGGAGGGGAGCATCACGGTTTGAAGGAAAACAGTCCAGTGCTGGAGCATGAGTAATGTGTTCCAAGCCAAGAGCCTTTGCAAAGGAGCAGAGGGGAGGGATGCAGGGAGAGCAGGTTTTAGGGCAGGGTCTAATCACCTCTGGAAAAGGATGTCCCGTCTCCTCTGCTGGAATCTCCGTGATACTTTGGAGGTGGAGGGGACCTGTCTGGTAGACTCTTGCCTGGGCCTTTGGAGAGCCTGAAAGGAGCTGGGATGCTCAACCTAGAAAGTGATTGGGCGATATCCTGTGTCATGGCAGACAGTCAAAGTGTCACCCCAGGAAGCCAGAGATGGTTTATCCTACGCTCACAGATGATGACACCTGGGGTCAAGGTCAGAGGATGGCAATTTAATGGGATCAGGAAGAAGTCCCAAGGCCTGGAGCTTCCAGGTACCCTTAGCCTAGCTGTATCACCCCAAATAGACACCTCAGTACATCCCTCCTGTCTATAACCATGCACATATGCAACTCTGATGTGTTAAGCACCATATTCAGAAAGCAGAGCTCTACCAGCTTTCCCTTGAACCCTGGACATCACAGGCAAAGGCACAGCCATCTGAGCAAATATTCCTTGGAGTAACTCTGGGCCAGCCTCCACCTACCTCCCCAGCTCTTCCATCAATAGAAAAACTGAAATCTAAATAAAGGGCCAGAGGCTGGGTGTGTGGTTCAGTCAGAAAAGAACTTTCCCAGCATGCACAAGGCCCTGAGTTCTACCCCCAGCACCACTTAAAACAGAGTAGTGGCATATGTCTACAATCTCAGCACTTGGAAGGTAGAAGCAGGAGGGTCAAAAATTCAAGGCCATCTTTGGGTACATAGTGAGTACGAGGCCAGCCTGAGTCATAAGACAGCCTACAGCAACAACAAAATTTTCTATGATAAAAGTTCACACGAAAGTAATTGGCATGCTTTTCAAAATTCAGAGTGACATACTTATTCAACCACTAGGAACCACCTAGAAGCACAGGATAGCCCAGCCTACCCCTCTCCTCTATCCATCTCAACCAACACCACTTGCTCTGGGCAACTGCTCCTGGAAGAGGCTTGAGGACCCAGGTCATCTGTAGGGGGTTGGGGGGGGGGGACTTTATGTTTCATTCTACAGCGTTCTTCTCTGTTTGCATTTTAACAGAGAAGTCGGTTTGCTCTTCAGATGAAAAGCTTGGTCTATAATTTAAAAAGTAAAGTGCCGAGATCCTCCTCTCAGCTGGCTCTAAGGCTGGCAAGCACTTCCATGCCCCTGAGCCTGAGGCCCTGCTCAGGAGCGTGAGGCTGATTGCACTTGTGTTCATCAGACTCTAGTGCTCAGTGCTCAGGGATGTTGAGCCTGCCCAGGACCCTCCTCCACTCTCCAGAACAGTCCTTCCTGGTACAGGTGCTTTGGCTGCCCAAAGGGAAGTAGAGTTGCCACTAGGAACTGAGAGATTCTACTTATAATCTTTCTAGGCATCTTTTCCTCACCATGGCTACCATCTACCTCAGTTGACTTACAGTTCCACTGTATATCCCCAAGACTCTGGCTTTTGGTCTCAGCTGGTTAGCTCCTAGGCTCTCCATGTGAAGAGCGTCATCTCTGGGAAGAAGGACCCTGGGTCACTGTATTCAGCCATGTTTTCAGGGTATAGAGGGAATCCCTTCCATGAGCTACTCCAGAAGCTTTTGGTCACAGGCCACAGAAGAAATCATATCAGGGTCCTGTCACTTCTGTTCACTTTTGGCCTGAGACAGCAAGCCTCTTTGCAAGCTACAAGATCAGGAGCTAGCAACTCGGGCCCATCCCATTTCCTAGTCACAATGATCTAATCTAAGTAAGCATCCTCCCCAACACACACATCATCACACAGAGCACACACTCTGAGAGTCCATCTCCTGCTGCCAGAAACAGGTAAGAAATACCAAGAACACTGTTTCACAACCAGAAGGCATGGCCATGTTGGAGACACATGGCCTAGCAGGCTCCACAGCAATGCATTGGTAATCATGCATGCCCAGCTCACCCTGCTCCATGCTAAGAGGCATTAGGGTGGTGGAATGCATTGCCTTCCTCAAGGAGCTCCTGGAAAAGCACAATGACCTTGGTTGAAGATAAAAGGCCCCAGGAATTCAGGAAACAGCACACTGAAGATGCAGGGCTCTCATTAGTGTAGATTTTTGCCACTAATCAGGGAGCAGAGCTAGAGGATAGAGACAGAAAGGCGTTCCTGTACCATTGCTGCTGTAGTAGGAATCCTGGAAGATGCAGGCTATGGGCCAGGCCTCCTGGTGACACACTAAGGAAAGTAAGGGATGACCACAAAACGATAACTTGATTGGATTTAGAAATACCTAGTGTATTAACAAGGTGCCCCTTTTGGTTTGGTATGTCAGTGAAATCTTTTCCAAAGAGGAGTAACTAAGGGGTGAAGATGCTTTCTGAATTTGAGCAGAACAATTCCATGGCCTGGTCACCCAGACTGAACAACAAAGGGGAAAGTGAGCTGAGAGCTAGCATTCTCCTTTCTCCACTCCTGATCTACCTCTATGTGAGCAAGCAGCCTCAAGCTGCTGCTGCCACTGCCATGAGCCTATGTACTACCATGCATTCCCAGCCATGAGCCAAAATGAACTAGTTCCTCCCTTAACTTGCTTCTCATTGGATATATTTGGTCCCAGCAATGGGGAAAGTACCAACATAGAGATCAAAGCAACCTGACATACACTCACTGTCTAAGAGATGCTTCCAAAGATGTATGTCTGAGATTCTGAGAGAGCTGGGATTCTCTCAAGGCCTCAAAGGTCAAGGTTAAGAAAGTTGGACTTTCACCTCTGGACAATAAAGAGCCACTGTGGGGTTTGGGGTAAGTGTGATGGGTAGGGGCAGTGTTGCAAGGAGAGAGTGCATGGGTGGGGTAGGGTGCACTGATGGGAGGGGGCTGGAGGAATAGGAGGAATAGGAAAATGAGAGAGGGAATAGGAACGTGAGCAAGCCTGAAAGAAACTGATATGATCCAACCCAAAGCCAGTGTACAGGGCATTTTCCCCAAAACTAGAAAAGAAAGTTTCTGAGCATCCAGACATTGAGGAAGAGCGCACACTCTGCGGATCTCCAAGGAGTTCAGAGCCCAGGTGTGGGACATCAGTCACACTGCTGCATCTGGAGTGGGCCCAGGCCAAAGCCTGGCATTTGACCGTTCAGTGATTTTGAGGGAAAGGGGTCTGACCTTGGAGTCAGAGGTCAAGCTCAAAACTGGCTATGCACTTGTTCCCTGTGTGTGAACAACAGCTCTCAGCAGTTTCCGGTGAAGCAGATCTACCACAGTCCCATCCACATCCTATCATCACCAAACATGAGAGAAGGTGCTGCACGCAGGAAGCACGGTAGTAACTTGCTTTCAAATTAAGAAAGGTTTCTCCTAGATGTGATCTGTGTGGTCAGTTAGTTCTTAGCACCCCCTCCTTCCAGACACCCCAATTCTTCACTCTTTACCTTATATTCTAGAGTCTATGTCTGATTCCCTACCTCCCTCGGTTTCATTGCATGGATTCATGCTTTGTTTTTCTTTTCAATAAATAAAACACCTAGGACAATGTTTTCCACCTTGTTGGAGCTCTGTAAACATACAATTGATTGATTGTTGATTGATTAATTTTCCATCAAAGCAGTTAATTGGATGGCTGATAAAAGTAAACCTATAACAAGATTTAGGAGTCTAGGGGGACAGCTCAATGGATAAAATACTTCTTTTCCAAACATGAGGACCTGAGTTTGAATCCCCAGAAGCCATGTGAAACTGTATGTGGTAGGACATGGCTGTAACCCCAGTGTGCCTATGGTGAAATGGGAAGCAGAGATAGGAAAAACCAGAGAAGCTTAAGGGACAGCTAGCCTGCCATATGCAGTGACAGTAAGCAACAGAGTCCCTACCTTTGGTTTGTTTGTTTGATTTGGTTTTGTTTTTTGAGACAGGGTTTCTCTGTGTAGCTCTGGGTGTCTTGGGACTCACTATGTAGACTAGGCTGGCCTTGGACTCAGAGATCCACCTGCCTCTGCCTCGACTAAAGGCTTGTGCCACCACTGCCAGGAGTCCCTGTCTTAAACAAGGTAGAAATCAAGATTGACCATGGCACATGTCTACATACCAGCACAACACATGCACATACATACATACAAAATACATACATACACACACACATACATACAAAGGTTTTTAAGAGGATATTTTAATCCTATTCATCTTTCCCTACACAGTGGCTACTCTCAACAGTAAGGCTAGTAAATCATAGTAATAACATGGACAATAGCTGGCGATTCTCCCCTCCCCTCCCCCATTCACTAAATATCACCCATTACTCTGAGCAGGAGGTAAGGCAAGGTGGTGGTTTCCCAGGCTTCACTGCCCACACATGTGACCTCAAGTGAGTGATCAACCTCTCTAGACCTCAGTTTCTCCATCCATAGCTAGAGGAAACATCAGACATCTGCAAGTTACTTTCAGAGTCTTGCTTCTTCGGTCTTGTTGTGCCTGAAAACAGCAAGGGCTCAAAGCTTGATAACTGTTACTGTTATTGGTGCTGGGACTGTCCAGGGCCAAATCACTCCAGCCAGGGGGAAGAATTTAGATACAAATTTTCCATCAAAGCAGATGATTGTGACTGCCCAGTGACAAGCAGTGGATGAGACTTCTCATTGCTTTAAATTGCAGAAGCAGTTGGACCCCCAAAGCCATCTTAATGTCCCCGTTATCAAATGACATCTGGGGTTAGGGGCACTGAATGGATCAGTCGCCCTTATGGTGCCAACCCAGCGTTAATGGTCCAAGTGAATTACAAACAAGGCCCACCTGCTGTGCTCAGCAACAAAACCCGGCAGGAGGGTAATTGCCCGGAACTAGAGCACAGGGGGACACAGCGGGCACGAAATGCATTAACCACAGGAAGGACAACTTCCCAACTTTCCTTGTTCCATGAGACCTAAGGAGAAGCCAGCAGACAAGAGAATGCAGGCACCAGATGGGAGCTCTCCAGAAGCACAGAAGAAAGGCACTTCTAGACTACCACAGCTGGCCTTGGCCTTCTAGTACAACCCAGAACCTCCAAAGAGCCAGGCCAGCTGTATACAGCTTAGTGGGCCCAATGTCAGCTTGGGCACTGTCTTAGTTACTTTTCTATTGCCATGACAAAACACTATCACCAAGGTAATGAAAAAGAAGCACTTAGTTTGGGTGCTTGGTTGCATGGTGGGGAGCATAGCAGCAGTCAGGCAGACAGAGAGGGAAGGAGGGAGGAAGAGAACGAACCACTAGGAATGGTACTTGAGCTTTTAAAATCTCAAATCCTATCCCCAGTGACACACTCCATCTAACAAATGCACACCTCCTAATTCTTTCCAGATAGTTCCATCAATTAGGGACTGAGCATTCAACTCTATCAACATATGGGGGCCATTCTCATTCAAAACACCACGGGGACCAAGGATACCCAAGGTCTAAATCTCAGCTGGGACTTGCTGACATGGCAGTCAGCCTCCTTCATGTTCAGCTATACAACATGAGTGCTCAGAAGGCAACTATGGCTCCCAAAGGCAAGGTGGGCCTGAAATCCACCCATCTGTTCACTTACATACTCACCATGCATTTTCAGAAAGAAGTTTAATCCAATCAACTCTACCCCAAAGACTAAGAGACAGAAACTATGTTATTGGCAAAGAAAAGCAAACTTAGGAAATGGGCAGACCTGGTAGCTCTTCCCACAGGACTGAACCGGTCTTGTGGACAAATTTCAGAACATCAGTTCAATCACCGGCAACACTATGGGGCCTACCATCACTTTGATACTGTGCCCTGGCAGCCTGATGTGCAGAGTCTAAGTGCAACCCTAGGGCCTCAATCCTGCGGCACACACAACCTTCATGCTCTGACCTCAGGGCCTTTTCCTGGGTTCAGATGGCACACTCTCCCCTGACTCTTGGGAGAGCATCCTTCTTATCCCACCCCTCCAGGATGTCCCACCTAGAATACTAATACAATTGGCCTCCTTGCAACTCTTATTTATATGGGTTTATCTTACACACATTTGCCAAAAGCTACAACCCTCCAGAGCAATATTTGTCTATTTCTTATAAACCTAGAACAGTGCCCACACCACGCAGTAGATGTCCTGTGAGTGGACCTGGAGGCACCTGCATGGAAACAGCTTGCAGTGGAGGTATCCACGGTGTGGAATGAAAGGCTGTGCACTGGAGGGCCCAGAGCTACCAGTAGATTACTGTTTCTCCTTGGAAAGGGGGGAGCCCTGAGAGCCCCGGGGGTTAACACCTTCCTATTGATCATTGTGACAACAGAGAGAAAGGCAACATTGGAAACTTCCTAGTTGCAATTTTTTTTTTTTTTTTTTTTTTTTTTTTTTTTTTTGACAGCAAACAAGATGAGGCGAGGACCACAGAAATTCAAGGTTTCATCCTGGACACAGGAGAACCCACAGCCACATTGGCTACCTGAGGACAGCTGAGGCAGGATGCCATCCATACTCTGCCTACCAGCACACCCTAGAGGGAAGGGTGAGACAGCGAGAGAGAGAGAGAGAGAGAGAGAGAGAGAGAGAGAGAGAGAGAGAGAGAGAGAGAGAGAGAGAGAGAGAGAGATAGACCCTCATGAGAGCTGAGGAGGACTAACTAGATTTGGATATGAAGTAATCTCTTAAAAGTTCACATGTTGGTGGCTTCATCCCTAGTTGGTAATTTCAAACACTGAGACATGATCAGATCATGGGAGCCCTGACTTCAAACAATGGATTCCTAAGTCAATTGGCATTACTGGGAGGTGGGACCTGGATAGAGGAAGTAAGTCAATGCAGCAGTCCCTTTTTCTCTCTTGTCCCTCTTTTTCTCTCCCTTACCTGGTACCGTCTGGTGGGCAATTTTGCTCTGCCATGCACTTCTGTTCTGCCTCACCAGAGGCCCAAGAATGCTGTATCAATGGAAACTACCAAAATTGTGAGCCAAAATATTCTTCTTTTCAGTTGCTCTCTCAAGCACTTTCCACAAAACAACACACATACACACATACACACGTGTCATTGCTGTGACTCCATGACCATGTGCTTCTTAGGTCCCTGGAACTGATTTCTGGGAAGAATTTGTAGTCCAGACATTTGAGCCAGAGAAGCCCCAGAACGCTAAGCTCTGAAAGATGCCTGATTCGTGTGGGAGTCTCGGAGACCAGAAGGCAGATGGGCGTGTGGACGGTGAAGACTGCTTATGGGTTTCAGGAAATGGAAGCAAAGGTTCTACCAGGAACTAGACTAGAGTCTGTCCATGCTGCATTCTGCTCAAGAGCTTGTCTACATTTTGTCTGTGTCCCAAGACGTGGGGAGAAGCTGAATCTAAAGCCAGGACATTTCAGAACAGCCCAGTATACGTCTCGTGGAGTGCAGTCTACTGTCCACCTTCCGCCATGTTTACAGTAAGGACTATGAGCAACAGAGCAGAGCAGAAAGGCCTGAAAACCTTGCAATTTGGTAAGAAAAGCTGTACATACAAGGTTGGGACTAAAGGCGGCCTGGTCATTGCTTCCCTTTAAGCTGTTTTCCTGGGCATTTGGTCATCTGATGAGAAAATCAACCAACACGAACACGCACCCTTGCTGTGAGAGCCAGATTTCTGTAACTGCTTCAGAGCTGCCTGAAGACTGCCCAACACCAGCTGCCCACTTCACCCAAGTGACACTCAGAGGAACAATGGCTTAAGCAAAGTCAAGAGCTTGCTCCAGAATGGATTCTAAAATCCCGTCTCCACACGGCCCCATCAGTGCTTTTTCATGACAGTGCTCACTCACTAAGACCTTCAAAACTATCTTCCACAAGCTAGCCTGAACTAGGCTGGAAACACCGCTGTGTGCAAGAGAGATAATGTGTCCTGGGAGAAACAGGTAGCCATCAAATCCAAAGTGAACAGTGTTATCACAGGTTGCCATGGCAACACTGAGTCAGGGGCACTCAAGCCAGGCTTGAGGGGTCAGAGATAAGTCCTCAGAAGAAGGAATGCTTAAATGGAGACTTACATGATGATTTGTATTTACCCAAAGGAAAAGGGGGAGGAGTGAGAGAAGGGACCAGTCTACAGCTGGCCTGAGAGGTAGGGAAACAGGGACCTTTGTGATCCGTAGGCTGTGAGTCAGTCAGCGCCAGGAGAGGGTAGGACCTGCATCCTCAACGATGCCTTAGCAAATTAAGAGGAAGGAGCTGTATTCCAAGGAAAGGGTTTTAACACGGGAGTGACACAGAGAGGATTTCTTATAGAAAGATCTCTCCGGTTGCTCTCTGAGGGTCGATCATTTTAGAGAGAGTAAGTCAACAGTCTAGAAGGTGCACTGGATGGCGTTGACATCCTAGAGAAACATGAGGGTTGCGTGAGTGAGGTAATGGTAGCAGAGAGGAAGATGTGCATCTGCAGCATTCTAAGAAGCTGGGCTAGAGACTGGCTGCAGATGTGGGAGAAATGGGAAACGACGGTGGTAGCCAGGCCTCTCCTATGTGCCCAGACCATGCCCTGAGACAGCACCAGGACAGACTGGGGAAGAGAAAATGGCTGCCCACGAGGACAAGAGAAAGTAAAAGCAGGAGGAAGGGGCCAATAAGCCCAGAGATGCCAAGAGCACCTGTGCTGGGTGGGAAGCAACACAAAGGACAAAGAGCAGAGCCCTGAGTGTCCCCATCCAGAGCTCAGGCTGGTGCAGGCCATCTTCCTGAACCACACTCCTCCTCTGTCCATGGTGCCTTCCAGGCTGTGGCAGGTCTGTGGGTTTCACACAGTGGGACCACTCTCCCAGGAGAGAGCCCGCCAAGAGCACTGGTGAGGAATGCCGTACTCTGAAGACAACTTCCAACTCTAATACCCCCCTACCATCTGTGTGACCCCCAAGAAAGTTACCCTCGCCTCTCTGAGCCTTGGGGAAGTAAGGACGCTAATAGTGTCCCTTCATCGAGTTGTAGGAGGTTAAACGAGTCAGTGTGTATTGGAATGGGATAGAGGACCGGGCACATTGTCACTGCTCCACAGCAGACAGGCTAGCAAATGCAAAGGAGACAGGAATTAGCTGCCATCTTTAGTGGGAGGTGAGGCTAAGGAGGCGCTGTTCTTAACCCCAGAAACCCTAAAGCAAAGAAGGGTTTTACACACTCTGACAGAACTCAAAGGCAAACCCCTGAGCTGAGGTAGAGGGGCAGATGAAATCAAAGTGTAGCCCCAACCACACTTGACAGAATTCTCCCAGGGACACATCTTCCCCCTAGATGACACCTTGGCTTCTGAACCAGCAAGGCCATGACTGTTGACGTCACAGCATGTGACTGGATGCACTGTATGAGGGCAGGTGGGCCTGCTTGATGTGTCAGCTCCACTCTATGCAGGGGGTTCATGGCATCCTTGTTATGCAGCTCAGCAAAAGGGGTATGGAGAGACAGTCTAACCTGAACAGCACCCCACGGCACAGCCAGGGAGGCAGCAACTGCATGCTTCGCCAATGGATGAGATTTACCTACAGGAACCAAGGAAAGTGCCTGCTCTTGCAGGGCACCCTGATATCATGTCCAGAGGCCTTGTGCTCCTCCTCCACTCTGCCACTGACTGGTGAAAACAATGCAGCTCAGCAAGGAACATGAGGACCTGTGCTCTGGGGAGAGCCACACTCCCTGCCTACCTGGTGGCTGGCTTCTGGAGAGCAGAGCAGGAGGTCCACTGACAAGTACCTTCTCCCTCTGCCTCCTCTTCCTTGCCTCCTGCACCCTCTTTTCCCCTTTATGTGTCACCATTTCCCCCCAATGCCGACTGCCACAAGCGTGTGTGTGCATGGAGAACTCCAGAGACACTCGGGCAAAGTCAGCTAGGCATCCGCCTGTCCAGAGGCCCAACAGAAAAGCTTGTGCTTCTGTAGACCAGAGGGCAACGCAGTCTTTCACTCTAGTCCCATTCTCAGGACCCAGAACCAGGGTGGAGCTTGAGCCTAAAGAGAACTAGCTTTTGGGGTGGTGGATTCTAGCCAATGCCTGAGGCTCCCAAAACCCACTTTCTTTTCCTATCTTATCTTTTATTGTTTGCAGGAGCACTTGCACACATGTGTATTCATGTGTGTGTGCACATGTGCAAGCAGGTAGGTGTACACATGTGTGTAAAAGCCAGAGGTTAATGCCCCATGTTTTCCTCAGTCACCTTCCTTTTTGAGACACTGAAGTTGCCGTTCGCAGATTGGCTAGACTGGCTGGCCAGCAAACTTCGGATATCCTCCTGTCTCCACTCCCCCACCCCCAGGACAGGGGTTACATGCCAGCACTGCAACACCTGGCTCTAAAAACAAAACAAAACATGTTGAGGATCCAAAACAAATCCTCACACGTGCACAGCAAACTTTACCTCCTGTGTTGGTTGGTTTGTTTGTTTGTTTGTTTGTTTGTTTGTTGTCAACTTGACACAAGCTAGAAGAAAGAAGAAACCTCACCTGAGAGGATGCCTCCATTAGACTGGTCTTGACTGCAGATTGATGTGAGCAGGCCCAGCCCACTGTGGGTGGAGCCACCCCGGGGCAAGTTGGTTCCAGTTGTATAGGGTAGCAGCAAGCCAGGCAGAGCAAGCCAGTAGGCGGCGCCCCTCGCGGTTTCTACTTCAGTGTCTCCAGGTTCCTTCCCTGCTGTCCTCTGGTGATGGGTTGTGACTAGGCTCTCTACACCAAATAAGCCCTTTCCTCCCCAGTTGTCTTGGGTCTTGATGTTCTAACAAAGCAATAGAAGGCAAACTACAATAGCCACTGAGTCATCTCCCTGGGCCCCCGGTATCTGCTTTTCTTAGGTGCTGAGATAAGTTCTGGGCAGAATATGAAGAGAGCGGGTTGTACCATCTACTCAATTCACCTTTCCCACCAGACACTGACCCAGGAGCTGCAATCTACTATACAACAGACACCATGAGGGGGCAGTCAGGACACTAATGGTATCCTGGAAGGGAAGTCAGAGAAGGGCTCTCAGGAGAAAAGCTTCTAACCGAGACAAGAGGACAATGTATGCTTACAAACACAGCATTACTCCTGAGAGTCAATACCATGATATCCCCATGTCCATCAGGCACAGAAAAGGTAACCTGTGACAGGCACATGGTGGAATACTACACAGCTATGAAAAAGAGCAAGCCTTGCCATGAGTGGTTCTCACAAATAAGCCCACTAAACAAGAGAAAGCCAGACACAGAGGACATGTGCAGAATAAGTCCATATGAGCAAAACTTGTCTACATCATTAGAGGTCAGTACAGTGGACGCCACGGGATTCATAGTGACTGGTTGGAGAGCTAAGCAGGACAAGTAGGTACTGTTTATCAATCTGGGTGCTAGATAAAGGGTGCATTTGCCTTGTAAAAACTCAAAGTTGTATATTCTCACTTATATCACCACCCACCCACCCCACTCCCCAACACACACACACAGATATATAACATTCATATACATATTTTTTCTGGAATCTTACAAAACAATTTAGAAGACCAGAGATTACCTGGCAGGTCAGGGGTCATGCTTGTCCTGAGTTCCCTTAGCTCCCCACCCCCTTCACCACCATCACCCTTGTTACTCAGGCCATTCCCAATCTCCCATCATGCCCTCTCTCACTCTATAGCTAACAGGAAAGCATCGACTTTATTAATTTATACTAAACTGTCCATGACTAATTCCACAAGATTTCCCTTCCCTGAGGTAGTTCCCGTTTTAATAAAGCAGAATAAATGACTCAAAAGTCATAAGTACAAGGCAACAGACAGGAGCAGGTAGGAGAGAGGCGAGGCACAGCCCTAGCACAACTCACATGTGACACCACCAGCTGGCTCCCTCCCAAAAGAATGGACAGTGGCATCTCGGCTGTGACCTCTGAGAGTTTGGTCTCTGGGAGCAGAAGGCTGGCCTTTGCGGTGAACCCCAATTGACAGCATAACCATGAAAGCGGAGAAGGGACCCGTGGAAAGAGGCTTAGCAAGACATCACCAGGGAAGCAACCTCTGACCCTCTACCTGTCAATCGACACAGCTGACTTAGTGCACCCTGGCTAGCTTATCCTATTCAAAGGGTGGTCCCTGTGAACCCCCCCTGCTGTGCAACTATAACAGGTGGGTGCAGACCCCACAGCCAGGTCACCCGTTAGGACCCACGCAACCAGGAGAGGAAGAACAGGTGGTCAGGGGTGGACCAGGAGGCCTCCCCAGAGAGATTGCTGAGCCACAGCTGGCCCACGCTCTGCTGCTCACTCATCTTCCTAGTCTTGGAAGGGAATAAAGAGGCAGGAAAACCACCATGGACGCTCAGGTCTCAGCCTGCCTGGTCATCATTCTCCCCGCTGCCAACCGTCAAAGCAGAGCTCCGGCGGATTGAGAATTCGGTGTTGGCAGCCTGCTTCCAAGGCAGCAGGATGTGGAAGGCTATCCCAGCTGGCCACCTCTCAAAGGCTGGACGACCACCCCCCTTGGCTCAGTAGCTTGTGCTAATCAGACATCAGAAGAAAGAAGAGATGAACTCCCCAGAGGAGTTCCCACCAGACTGCCAGGGTCTCCTCACAGCAAATACCATGAGTGTCTGTAGCCAGATTCCACTTCTGTCCCTCAGTCCCCAAAACCCCTGTCGGAAGATCTCTGGCTTTCAGTCATAGAACCAAGTGTCCTCAAACTCAATTCTATCAAAGTGTGTCCCCAGAGGGGCAGGTCTCTCAGCAACAACTCTGGCAAGGGAAGCTGACAGAAAGGACTGGATGCTCTTTCAAGAATGGCCAGGGCCAGGGCCGGCAGATGGAGCATGCAGGGTCTCCCCAAGGTGGGCCCCAAAGCAGGGGACATTTGAGCTATCTTCCTCCACCCACTGAGCAACACTAAACATAGCAGAAAGGAGGGGCTCTGGAGCGCAGCTCGGAGTCCCAGTTCTACCTATTACCAGCTGGGGAGCCTCAGGTCAGGCTCTGTCACATGCTATCAAATACACTAGCTGCCACCTTTGATGACTAGTATCCTAGCTATTTCAGAGCGATATAGAGAAGGGGACAGAGACCGAGAGACAGAGGCAGGGACAGAGAGAGGAGCTAACATTGCCTGACATGCTGTAATGGCAGGAAGGAACACTCTATGTCTCTGTGTCTCTGTCTGTCTGTCTGTCTCTGTGTCTCTATCTGTCTGTCTGTCTCTGTCTATCTGTCTGTCTGTCTGTCTCTCTCTCTCTCTCTCTCTCTCTCTCTCTCTCTCTCTCTCACACACACACACACACACACACACACACACACACACACACCAGAGAGACAGAGACAGTGAGCAATGGGTTTCATTTCAGATATGAAGAGGCAGGGACAGAGAGGGGAGCTAACATTGCCTGACATGCTGTAAGCCACTTAATGGCAGGAGGGGACACTGTGTGTCTGTCTGTCTGTCTGTCTGTCTCTCTCTCTCTCTCTCACACACATATACACACACACATACACACACACACATATACACACACACACAACAGAGAGACAGAGACAGTGGGCAGTGGGTCTCATTTCAGATATGAAGTTCAGAGAGGTACACTATCCAATGCTACACAGCTTAAGGAGGCACCAAGGTTCAAATGTACATGTGGTCACTGGTTACGGCTTAGATCCTGACTGTCCCCACAAAGACCCTCATACTACATGCTCGTTCACCATTTTGTGGTGCTCTTATGAAGTGAAAGAACCTCTGGGAGGGGAAGTGAAATCAGGTGGGAAGAAGTTAGGTCATTGGCTGGCTGCCTGTATGTTCAATAGCCACCTCCTTCAAACTGAAGGAGACGTTCCCTCCTAGAGGGAAGAGGAAGCCTCCTAAGACTCAGAGAGCTCTGGAAACTCATAAGGCTCAGGAAACTCTGGAAACTTCCATGGTTCACAGAGCCCCACAGCAGCAACTGCTGGAAAGAAGACTGAAGGGCTGAGCTGTCTGGAGGTTGGGCAGGGGAGCTTCAGGGTTACAGCTTTCATGAGCCGTCAACATGCTGGGAAGGCTTTTCAAGCTGCATTTGATTCACTCATGCTCCTAAGTACCCTCAGTAAACTCGCCGGTTCACTAGGCTGGACTGGGGTGGGATCCTTCCTTGTCCTCAGTGTCTTATCAGAAGTAAAGAGACCCATGTTTGTATTTCTCTGGGAAAAGCTACACAGTGGTGCTCATGAGAAGGATCTTGAGACCCTAGCTCCTCTCCTTCCCCACTGCCATGAGGACAGCAGCTATCTTTACTCCACTGTTTGCTCTCCACCATGATGTTAGGCCTCCCCATAGCCCCCAGAGCAATAGTCTGCACATGTCCCTGAACCATGAATCAAAGTAGCACCTTCCAACTGCTTTTCTTGAGTGTTTTTTCAAAGAGACAGAAAGCCACCTCCAGCCTCTTCAAGGCTGACCACTGAATGCACTGTCCTCTCCCCAACGCCCCCATGCTCACAGCTCTTCCATTAGCAAAGGCAAAAGAGGTTAGCAGTGTGACCTTTTAGACACCCACCAACAACTGCTCTTTCAAAGCCCCTCCATGCCCAGGCACTCTTTCCTTCTACCGACAGCCATTGCTCCTCAGGCAGCAGTCAGTGTCAGCAAGGAGAGGAACAGCCTCTCAGCGGCCCTCCCTGTTCACACCGACACAGCCTTCTTCACTTAGGCTGTATGTCACTTTCATTTCCCCTCTTTGCTTAAAAGGGACAAATCAGTACAGCTTTAATGTCAGAATTTATCTTTATTAATAAACAGTAATAGTTAAGAGCTTCTAGGGGCTCTTAACTGAACACCAGTGGTGACAGGTGCAGAAGCCTTGCAAAGGACAGTCACAAGCCACAAGTATCTAAGCCAGAGAGCTAAAGGCAAGCACAGGAGCACACACATGCTCACATGTGCAGCAAGGCACTGCACACCTGGAAAAAGACAACGCCTGCAGGGAGGCAGGAGCCTCTCCCTGCTTCCCATGCAGGAAGGCTTGGGTCCGTAAAGGCTAAGTGTCATGAGGCCTGGTCCCAGTCTAGCCGTGTGTCTGATTTAGAGAGCTGTAAATGCTTGACATGGCTTCAAATATTTAAGTACTTTAAATATGTGATCACGATAATTACCTAGCTGATGGCACTTCATTTTAAATGAAAACTCGAAGCTGAGGAGACGCTGACATCACTGGCTCTGAACATACCGCACTCTTGCTTGACACTGATCTCCCCCCATTATGCCACTTGCTCCCACCCAGAAATGGGAAATGAACTTGGGGTCTGATGGCCAAGGTGCCACATCTGTTTGTGACTGCGGAAGGAGCAATGAGGGGAAGAGGAGGCACCCAGTTTACAGCATAGCTGGCAGTGCAAAGGAAACTGGGTGCAGTGACAAGGTAGACAAGCACAGTCACCAATAAAATTGTCATCGAGTCCCACGTGGGCATCCCCTGCAGCTGATAACATACTCTGAGCCCCAGTGCCAGCACACAGGAGAGGTGTGCGCAGGCGCCTTTTGAGAAAGCCGACTCCTGCCAAACACAGAGGCCTCTTGCGTGAGAGCCTCGGGCAGGAGGCTTCAAGAGATTCTCAGAACTATACTATCTCAGCTCAGGGAGTGCTCATCCACCCCAGGCCACGCTGGGTCCTCTAACCTGAGTGCTATTCCTATAGAGGACAAAGAAGACAGGCAAAGAGGGCCCGAGGTGACAGGGGATGATTGGGACAATGTTAGTGTGCTATAGGACCAACCAGCATAGCGAGGCCCCTGAAAGCCAAATGTGGAGTTCTGAGTGGACCCTGCATTCCAACATGGCGTGCCTTGCTTAAGATGTGGGAGGAAAAGGGAGCTATGGGGAGGACGAAAGTATTAGGGCACAGGCTTTCGGGTTGGCTCCTCGATCCGTTATCTCAATTAGCACTTGTACACTCACAATATGAGTGTCTTCATGAGAGTGACAGTAGCCACCAACTGGAAGCGTGTACCCCACTTGCAGGTGTCTGCCGTCTCTTCATATCATCACATGCATGGCAATGGAAGAAAGCAAATTTCCTAAGGTCTCTCTCTTAAGGGCACCCCACAATGTGGCCACACAGGCTTCCCGTCAGAGTGAAAGAGCAGGTTCCTGGAGGATAGCTTTTCTACTCTCAAGGGTTTTAGCTCCTGCACAGGCTTTAGGACCTCCTGCCTTATTCCAAAGACCAGGGATGAGTTGAAAGGGCCTACCTGCAAAGCACAGGACAGAGATGACCCTGAGACTCACAGCCCTGCAAAAAGTGCAGGAGCCACACCAGCTTCCTCCACCATTACTGGAGGCTCAGCTGGCCAACGCTCATCTCTACACTGAGGCCTGCGATCTGTGGCTTTGCTGGTGCAACTGCAGGCTCGATGTGGGATTAGTGCTGGGACAGCTGGGACAAGGCCAATTAGCACCAAGGCCTCTACCCTGGTGCAGACAAAATGTCAGGCTCCTGAGGGAGTGGGCCGACACTGCTTCGGAAGGCAAGATACCCCATCTCCCAGCAAAAGGCCAGCTCCCTGGCTGCCCAGCGTGGAGAGAGCCGCAAGGAAGACATGGCAGAAGCTGTCAATACAAACAACAGCGGGCCTGGCAGGGGCACTTTTCTGCCTCAGAAGACAATCGGAATGCAGCAGGAGGGAGGCTGGGTTTAATTCACACCTGCCTGAGGGGCTGTGGCTGGCTCAGCTTGGTACCTGGGGACTGGCTAGAAGCCTGAGCCTATGGCCAGGTACACAGGCACAGAGCAGAGCTTCAGATAGCTTCTGGGCAGAGGGCATTAGAGCTTAGTGGCAGAAGGACCCTCAGAGGATAGACCACAACCCCAGCTGCAGGTGGGGACAACACCTTATCAGGAATGTCCTTACAAGGTTCTTATTGATTTCATTTAAAGCTCTCAGATAACCCTAGGGAATGGCTCCTGTGGTTGCCTCTGCCTCTCAAAGTACAAATAGGAAGGTGGTCTGTCCAAAGCTGCGTGGGTCTTCAGTGGTACAGGCGGGAGTCATGGCCAGATCACCAGCCAGTATTCTGCGCCCTGCTTCCTTTCCCTTCGTTTCCTCTCCTATACTCACCCTCCACTGCCCCCAACCCCGGCCACTTGTTCCAGAAGGCCCGCGCCTGGGCTGACCTCACCACGCTCTCAGCCTGAGCTGCTAGGCTAGTTACCTGCTGCTCCTCGTGCCTCCCTGCTATGTACGTCCCCTTCCTAACTCGACGCTGGGTCCCTCGGAGGGCAGTAAATGGGAATGCTCTTCACTGCCGGCATTCCAGCGTAAGGCACAGCCTGCCTGCTCAATAAATATTTCAGAAAGACAGGTAGAGCAGGAGGGGCGAAGGGTGTTCGTTCCTGGAACTGCTCTTTATTTCACATGTATTTTTCATGGTACAGGGGGAAGCATCGAGAATCGAACAGGAGTTTCTCCCCTCGCTTGAGAAGTCCTCTAAGTCAGAGCCCCACAATGCGGCTCAGGCTGCAGGATGAAGGATGCCACGGAACTTGCTCTCCTGGGGCCCCTTAGAGCAAGCCACCCCTCTATTCTTCAATCCACCAGAGAAGTAGAGCAAGACATACCCCCCACCCCCGCCGAATAGCCAACTGACTACGGTTGTCATGGTGATCCTCATACTTTACAAGCCCCTCTCTGCCTATGGCACTTAATGCCAGGGGGAATCACGGGAGACTGGCCCTGACTTTAGGAGGCCTATGACCTCAAAGCACGCTACTCTATTCACCCAATGGAACTGAGCAGAACACAAGTCACATCCCTTGTTTCAGCCAAGAGTAAGGTGGGTTCCGAGACAGTGAGTGGTGAGGAGTTCCTGGGTGAGCTGGCTAATTTTATATCAACTTGACACAAGGTAGAGTCATCTGAGAGGAGGGAGCCCCAAGTGAGAAAATGTCTCTTCAAGGCATGTAAGCCCAATAAACCCTTTTGTCCCCAAGTAGTTTTTGTCATGGTGTTTTATCATAGCAATAGTAACCCTACCTAAGACTCCTGGGATACCTGAGACTGTCTAAAGAGGCACATGAATGAAAGGACTGGAGAGATGGCTCAGCCGCTAATAGTACTGGCTGCTCTTTCGAAGGACCTGGGTTCAATTCCCAGCACCCCCCATAGCAGCTCCCAACCATAGTCTGTAATTCTAGTTGCAGGAGATATGATGTCCTCCTCTGGCCTCTTTAGTCTCTAGACACACATGTGGCTTCCTCCCCTCAGATGACTATCCAGCTCCTGTCAAGGTGACATAAAACTAAGCAGCACACCAGGCCAGTCTTCTGATCCTCTGCCTCGCTCAAATTCTGGGATTACAGCTATGCATCACCACATGCTGTTTAAGACATACCTGCAGGCAAAACATTCATATGCACACGCTAAATTTTAATTCTGTGAATGAAAAAGTCACAAATAATTTCATGCTGTCAGATGAGACAGCTACCTGCTACCTGCTTGGTAGCTCAGGCTTGCCTCATGAGAGCTAGTCTCCATCCTCTGGCCAGAGTGCACAGCTCCTGCATGACTGCCTCAGGGGACCAGTGGCCCTAAGGCCACAATGGCAGTGGCTGGGCAAGGGCATCCTTTCAGCAGCAGCTGGCCCTGCTCCTGGGAGGTGACAGTGTTTAGGAGCTGCCAGGTAGTCCCATGCCCATTCTCTCTCACTCAGTTTATACCAAGAGTTAAGAAGAAGAGGAAGGGCCGGAAGCAAATTCAGGGAACCAGCACAGGAAGCACCAGGTCCCACTTCCAGGGAGGCACAGGAGGACCCTGGGAAATCGAAACAACAATGCTTAGAGCTCGGTAGAGCTCAGGTCCTGCTCTGCCTACATCACTTATGCTTCTGTGGCAGGTGGAAGCTTCCATAGAATAGCAGTCTGGGGAGATGGTGAGGCCTGTTGCTCCCATTGATGAAGAAAAGACTTGGGGAGTCAACATGGGCTCTCAGTGTTTCATTGTTGTTTTCCAGCCACTTGTTCGCTTGTTTGTTGGGACAGGGTTTCTCTATGTAGCCCTGGCTGTCTTGGAACTACTCTGTAGCCTTGAACTCACAGAGACTTACCTGCCTCTGCCTCTGCCTCTGTCTGCCTCTCCGGTGCTGGGATTAAAGGTGTGTGCCACCACCACCCAGCTCCCAGCTAGCATTAATGCAAAACCTATTGTGTGCAAGGCCTCGGGGACTTGCAGAATACTGACTCAGATGGATGCTGAGCTGGGCAGCCCTAGAAGCTGGCCCGGGAGCTTCCAAGACAGGGTGGCATGACAAAGCCAGGCCTGCCCACCAGCTGTCTACTACTGGCTCTCACTGCCCAATGCCTCGTGTTACCTGTCTAGGGCTAGCTGGCTGCATGCAGGTCACAGCAAGCCACATTTCTTTAGGGAAGAGCGTATGATAACTACTTTTGTCCTCTTGTTCAAGAAGGACCCGGCCGTGTCACGTGACTGCCCTCTCTTGAGAAGCCTCAAAGGGAGACTGAAGGTCCAGCAAGAGAACGTGCGGATGATGCGGGCTCTGAGCAAAGAACGAGAAGGCTTGCAGGAGGATGCAATTTGGTCCAGATGAAAAGAACTCCATCTTAGTGGTCACTGGGAAGAGTCTGGAACAAAAAGCGCAGAACTGAGGGGCCTATTGGTCAGGAATATGTCAGAGGAAAGGCAACACAACTACAAAGCCTGCAGCTTTGCCCCAGAGTGTGGCCCTGGGGCAGCATAGCCTCCTTAGTGCTCCTATACCCGCCTCTCCTGCAAGGGCGAACCAGAGGCAAACTCATTCTCTTCCTTTCAAGAAGAAAATGTCAGTACCACATCAACTAAAAGAGGTAACAGAGCCAGGGGGTGGCTTGCTGGCTAAGGACACTTCCTGTGCAAACATGGGGATCTGAGTTCAAGTCCCAACACCCACATGAAAAAGCCAAGTGTGGCCAGGCAGTCCTGTGACCATAGCACTGTCGGGGTGGGGGCCACGGGGGGGTTGGATGCAAGAGGTTTGCTGGGGCTTTTTGGCTGCCAGTCTAGCTCCTGGTTCAGGAAAATCTGTCTCAAGGGAATAAAGGAGGCAGTGATAGTGCAGGACACTGACATCTCTTCTCACCTCCACACACATTTACATATAACACACCCAACACACACACACACACACACACACACACACACACATGTATACAGAAAGAAAGAAAGAAAGAAAGAAAAGAAAGAAAGAAAGAAAGAAAGAAAGAAAAAGGGAGCAGGTCGCATTTCAAGCTCTTGCTGGTGTCTAATCTAAGTAACATACACTCACTTCCTGCTTCCCAAGGCATCATTCCCCAGGCTGGCACAGCTTTCCCTCATCTGTCACCAGCACACAGGAAGCCCCACCTTCCTAGGCTGCTGGTGGCCCTCTGCATCAGTAACAGCAGTAAGAACTCAGAGAGGTACACATATATAATGTTATGTGGTCATCCAAATGAGACCTTTCTAAAACATCTTTGGGGGGGGGGTGGCGGTGCACTTTGAATAATTAAAGTCTTCTATCAAATTATCCCAGAGATCTCTTTCCATGAAAAGCCTTTAATTTTGTTCTCTTTAATTTAATTCCACCCCAGCAGATGAACTTGGCCTTTTCTATTCTTTCAAATATTGTGTCAGAGCCCTTCATCAGTGCAAGAAGCAGAGACGAAGCCGGACCGGGGACGGGCCAGGCAGGAGCACCATCCTGGCCTCCTCCCCGCACCCATCTGCACAGGCTCCACACCCAAGGCACGAATCTACCCTGCAGCCTAGCACTTCCACCTGGAGAGACTGATTCACCCATCCTCCCGCCCACCAGCTCCCACCATGTCTCTGGCTCTCTCCTCTTGGAACAGGGAGGAGATAGGAATAGGCAAGCCAGATCTGACTTCTGTCCACTGAAACCCAGACCGAAATGTTCCCTGTTCTAGGCAGATGGAGCTGTCCCTATGCAAAAGGACAGAAAGATCTAGAAAGAAAGTGTAGCAGAAGAGCTGACAAATTACAACTTGGATGTTCTCAATGAGAGCAAATGACACTTGTTAGCATAGGTTAAGTCAGTCATGGTGGCGCAAGGCTGTGATTTCCAGGAGAGAGGACCAGGACTTCAAGGCTAGCTTTGGCTACATAGGGAGTCCGTGGCTAGCCTGGGTTACATGAAACCAATGCCTATTGCTACCAGCAGCCCTTTCTTCTGCACAGCACACCCCCGGCCCCACCCTAGTTCTGGGCTCTGCTCTCCTTTCTATCCTTCTAGGATCAGGAAGTAGCTCGGGCGCTTACCCAGTTTCAGCAGCTGCCCTGACTAATCACACCTAGGGGAAGCCAACAGAAATTTTACACACTCTATTTAGTTCCAATGAGGTCTCGAAATTGCTAATCTTTTAATAATGGGCATGCTTCATCTATTCTTGGTTTCTCTTCAGTCCTCATCACTGCTGTCCCCCTCAAGTGAGCAGAGACAAGAGCCTAGCCTTACCCCACTCCCCCCTACCCCACCCCCACCCCGACACACCTCTGCCACGTGGTTTTCTGCAGTTTCTTTCGTGAGGCACCAGGTAGGAAGGGAGGCTGGCCATGCTTGGGAGCTGTTTCCTGGTTGGGAAAGAAGAAACTAGCAGGTTAAGGGGAACAAAGAGGAGAGCAGTTCCCAAGATGCTTCAGAAAATGCAAATGAGGCTGGAGGAGGAAGAGATGAAAGTGTCTGCCTTGCAATAATGTCCTACAAAGAACTTCGCCCAGGTGGCCTTCCTCCCCCTGAGCCAGCTGACACCTGAGAGGTGCTGAGAGAACAAAGGATTATGAAAATTGAGCTGGGTCTGGACCAGCTCTCTAGGAGTACCTGTGGACTACTTAGAGACCAGAAAGAGATCAAAATGCCTGGGGAAACCCCACAGACAATCCAGGTCAGGGCCCTTGACCTTTGCATTGAGTGGCAGGTAAGGGGCTGTAATGCAAGCAAACGCTGCCCCTGTATTGTTAGGCGACATTTTCCACCTCAAAGGTCATAGGAAAGACTGGACCACTAGTGCATAGCTTGCTCTTGGTGCTGGGCCATGAAATCTCCAACTTCCTAGGCCCTTGACGAGAGGCTGAGGCAAAGCCTTGAGAAGATGTTTAGATTGCGGTGTGATCATTGCAATAACAATTTAATCATTTAAAACACTGTCTTCTGTTGCTCTAATGAAGAGAGAGGCTCTTTTCCATATTGTTTGTGCCATCTGTGAGCAATTTTCACATTAGCCTCTTAGAATGGCAAAGCAGAAGCCAGGCTGTGATGGAGAGAGACAGGACAAGGAGAGAGAGAGAGGGGCCCAGAGGGGAAAGCAGGAAGGGGGGCTGGAAGGGTCACTGGTGGGGTGGAGGTGGGAAAGTATGTAAATGCCCCATCCTGGGCTGATGGGTGGGTCCAGGCCCTCTCTCTTTGGGAAGCTTCACTGATGGAAGCAAAGGAAGCTCCCAGCTTGTGAAGAAGACAAAGAAGAACAAAATCACAAACCAAGAAAGCAGACGATTGAGTGGTTTTTCATTGTTGCCCACAAGTGCAGGACAGAAGCAGCTGACAGGAATAAGGATTTACTGTGGCTCATGGGTGCATAGCGTGCATAGCCCGTGGCTCCCTGACACTACTCTAAGATGCGTAGCCATTAGATATCATAAAGGGAAGGGTGGGCAGACAGCTGGTCACCTCACAGTGGCCAGAACCAGTGAGAAGGAACAAGAAGAAACCAAGGCCAGGATGTATTCTCCCAAGGCATGCTCCTAAGTAATTCACTTCTCCAGCCTTTTTCGCCACAGTTCTTCCATCTCCCAGAAGTTTCTAATCTATCAGTGGATTTAACATTGATTAGGTCACAGCCCTCATCTATGGGAACACCCTCACAGACATGCCCAGAAGTGTGCTTTACGAATCTCCTAGGTGCCTCTAGGTCTAATTAAGTTGACAATCATGATAAACCACTGCAATTATAATCAGCATTTTTTTCCCTTCAATGAAATAGGAAAGAATGAAAATAAGAGATATCTGCCCCCCACAGAGAAATAAGAGTGACGGAAAGAATTTCCATTTTAGGGGCAAGAAATACATAAAGTTGGCCAGGGTATTTTGTATCTGGAAGACTTGCTCTCAGGCTCTGGTTCTGTGTCCCAAAGTGACAAGGACTGGCTGTACGAGGCTTCCGATGTCAGTGTTGTGGCCACTTGGGCTGCAAAACTAAGCACACAGCAGAGATAAGAGGTTAGCGAACCTGTAACTATAGAAGGTTTAAAGGGTGCCCGCCTCTAATTGACAGGTCAGCAGCCTCAGCCTCAAAACTTTGAACTGACAAAGATAAGCTTAAATCAAGGATCTTTGGAGGAGGGAACAGTGTGCTCACAAAGGTAAAGGCTAGCGACATGTGGCCACAAGCCAACGATAGCCTAAAGCCACAAGAAACTGGTCCAGCAGCAAAACCAACTTACTGGAGCCTTTACAGAGAGCACAGCCGCGCTGACGCCTTGACTTCAGGCTTCTGGTGTACAGAATGCTGAGAGAATTAATTTCTGCTATTTTGAGCCACCCGGCGTGTGGTCATTTGTTACAGCAGCCACATGAAACTAATAGAATAATGATAAGAAAGAAATGTCCAAAATGAGGCAAACAGGAGTGATCCGAGCACAGAGCACAAGGCATTCCATTTGAGCCACACGGACTACGTGGGCAGTCTGGCTTGAGCTTGGAAATGTACTTGATGCTGAGGCACGCTCAACAGAAATATAAAAAAAAGGGCCCAGCAATTAAGGGCTTGGAGTTTTGGAGTTAAGCTGACATACAGGTGCCATCTCACTTGTGCCCCAATTCAGACTGTGCAACCTAAGGCAGGCCACCCTCTTGAAGTCATCTGACTTGAAGGACCAGTGTGAGTGAGAATGGCCACTAACTCTGGAGGCTGCTGGGAAGGGTAGAGGAAGTACTCCACTTGCCTGGAGCGTTGTAGCCTCAGTGAGCAGCAGCAGCTGCACGTGCACTCTAGTTAGGAACGACAAGAATGAACATACACAGGGACCAGCCCCAGCTCTACCCCTTCCGCTGTGAGCACTTTCAAGGTCCCTTTGCCTTAACACTCCTGCTGCAAAACCTGTACAGACTTCAGAGTGTTGCGGTTAGGCCGTGGCCTGCCCTAAGTTGCTCCACTTTGTATAATACAGTAGATTTCCCAGGCTACGTCTTGCCCTCACAGACTCCACTTTACAAGCAGCGTTTGCCTCCATTAGCTCTGCAAATACAGTAGAAGAGTGACCCTGAACCTTGCTGAGCTTATAAACTCCATCGCCAGCCCGCACCGCCCAGGAGGCACACACGGGCCAATGCCTCTGGAACCCCACAGAAGCTTCTCTAATGCTCGGCTACCACTCAGTAACCTACATATGTACATACAGAGATGGATAGATTTACTGTGTGCTGCGTGACGTGTGATCTGAGAGTTGACATTAGTAGTTAAGATGGGAATAGAAGAGCCCCGCCCTCCCCCCGTTTGCCCCAGCCAGCTATCGAGGAAATCAGGGCGGCTCGGCAAATCGCTGCTATCAAAACTGACATGGCTTGTGAATTTATTGTTATCCAATAAATTCTGACATTGTGGAAAGACATAAGCACGTCCACTTATGTCCCTGGCTTAGCAAGCTCCATGACGCTTGCCATATATCAGAACTGACTAAACCACTCCCTCATTTTAAAAGGGAAACAATGCTTAAAGGACTTGTCCAAGAGCTTCGGTTTGGATAATGTCCCCCAAAGGTCTTTGTGTTGATGGCATAGTCCCAGTCTGTGGTTCCACTGGGAGGTGGTAAAGCCTTGAAAAGCTGGGTCCCCAGAGGAAGGTCTCTCAGTCTCAGGGGCAATACCTTTGCAGGGGATCTTGAGACTCTGGCCACTTTTCCTTTCTCTTTATCAAGTCCCAGCCAGGAGATGAATACCTCCTCTGCTATGCGGTCCTGCCATTGTGTGCCACCAAAGCTAATTGTTCATGCATTGAAACCTTGGAAACCGCAAGCCAAGATAAACCTTTACTTTTTATAGTCATCTCAAATATGTTGCTACAATAACAGAAAACTGACTAACGGGCAAGCTTGTACCACACATGGCTTAGGCGGGACTAGAAACCAGTCACGAAGCTTTGGCAAAGCAAAGGTGAGTGACTTCTAACCCCCCATGGCCTCTCACCTGCCCTGTACAGGTTGTGACCACTGCCCCACTTGGCCTCCTGATAGTCCAGCCCTTACCCCACTGCCAGGAAGTGTTTTGTATGGAAACAGGAAATCCCGTAAACACCATGCCCACTGACCACCAGGGAGGGGTATTCTGCATACACGTGCTTTCCGTGCACTGAGCAATCTCACCACGCTCTATGATTACCTGTTCAAATGATCTCAATATGTCTTCCTGACAGCTCTAAGTACCCAATCCCCTGAGAGCCCGCAGAACTCCATGAAATCAGCTGATCACAGGCAAGAAAATGGAGCAGAGGAAAGGCTTAGCTTGAGGGGAAGGCCCTTGGGATGACCCTCAAACTTCCAGACGCGGGCCTTTCCTGTTCTTGCCATGACCCAGAATGACTGTGTTTCTTTGCCACCAGAGAGGGACTTTGAGCATGAGGCTTGCATCCTAGCCAGAGAACTCAGGCTCCCTGAGGAAGCAGGACACAGTTTCGTAAACCCTCGCTCTCAGTACTGAACCTTCCAGCCCTGAAGATGAATTACTCATGAGGACCCTAGCTTTGGAGCTGGATAGATGTGGGCTGGTAGGAAAGTGTCTCCACTCTCTGGCTGTGTGATCATGGGACAAGTGGCATGGACAAGATGTCGACTTTAGCACATCATCGTGGGGACTGAGCCAGGTCTAATTGTGAAGAGCTCTGTACAAGGTCTGATATGTCACATTATGTCCAATAAATAGTAGCTGGTAGTAGCAGCGGTGGCAAATGCAGTAATGGCACCGTGCTCCCTGACACACAGTGAGAATCCAATAGATATTTATCAAAAAATTAAACCAGAAATCTTCCACAAGGTTGTGCACCTCTCCATTAGCAACTTGCCTGTCCACAAATTATTAGTGTCTTCATCACTGTTCACTGACAGTTGCTATGAGTACCTACTCAATGCCAGGGACTGAGCGAGCACCGGAAACACAAAAAAGAACAAGGCACAGGCTGTTCTCGGAACCTACTGGGGCTCTTAATCTTAAGCGTTTAGGAGGACAAGAGACTGCTTTTGAGAGTCTTGTTGAAGTTTGTAGATGCTGCCCCAGAAAAATAAAACATACCACTCTAAATATGAGCCCACATCTGGACGCAGACCTGAGAAATCTGTTATCATGGGATCTGGAAAAAAAATCAACGTGAGATGTGTAAGAGATGCTCCTAACACCATGCTGGGAACCTAGAAAATTGATGATAAATGTACATCATTCATGACTCCTCCTGGGGACATGGTTACAGGCTCCTGGCCTCCTGGCTACACCTCCTCTTGAAGTATGGATGGCAGAGATCCTTCTAGAACCCCGAGGGCAGCTGTCATCCACTCAGTGGGGTTACAGCCCTCACCACAGCCTAGATGAGCAGATATGGCCTGGAGGTAGGCTCAGAGTGGACAAGAGAGCCCAGGGCCGCTCTACACTCCCTCACGCTCAATGACAGATGGTGTCCTGATGTGGGTCCCAAAAGTCACCTGTGAAATTCCTCATCTCTGGAGTCCTCACAGCACTCACACTCAGGGCAATGACACATAAAGCAATCCTGACCAGTGGGATATCCTGATCTTCACTGCCTTCCAGCCTCTCCGCCACATACTTGTGGGATTGGCCCCAGTTGCCTCCCAAGTGACCACTTATCACTGACACTAGCATCCTCATCTCAGGTCTGCTTTTCCAGGCTCGTGGCTAATACTAGATGCAGAACAGACATATAAGAGCCCTTTCCCAAGCACGGCGGAGAGAGTAGGGATTCAGAGGCAATGGACCAAGATATGGGCACAGCCTGCTCATTGACAGGAGCCAGGGACAGGAAGGGAGGGTGATTGACAGCTTCTGGTTCCAGCCAAACTCATGGGGAAAAAACAGACTACATGCTGATGAGGGGACGGAACAGAGTGTCTCTGGGGTCACAGATTCCCCCAATCCAAAAACTGTGGCCAGCTGGCAATCTGGCTGAAAAGATCATCAGGACCAGTTTCAATGGTGCAGGCACCCTGAGACAATGAGTAGCTTAGGGTACAAAGTGCACCTCATCTGACAGAGAACTGCAAAGCCCACCCCTTGGACCACTCAAGAGTCTCTTCAGAGCGCCAGGGCTTCCTGCCCCAGCACCTGGGTCATCTCCACCCAGGGGCCCAGCATTTCTGGGATGGAAATACATAGGGCATCTCCTCTCTGTGCCATCTGATTCTGAGATCTATACCAGTCATCCCTTGTACACTGTGTGTACAAGTGTACACCTACATGCACATACACACACACACACACACACACACACACACACACACACACACAGAGTGTATATGCTGCCCCACCCTCCTGGTCAATTTTCTCTGTACTATTTGGCTTGCAGATCACATTTGCACATCAGCCCTACGCAGATTAATGGGTTTCATTGTTCTGTGGACTTCTATGTCTTCAAAAGCTCAGCAACATCAACTAACGACACGGACAATGTCCTTTCCCTCAGCTGTACTGTGTGCAATTCACAAGACACGGGTTCTAGTCCCAGCTGAGGGCCATGTTTCCCTGGACATGAGACAGAGAACTAAGAACTATGATGCCCCCAAGGAGAGAAAAAGACACAGAGTGAGTTCTACTTACCCACGGTCAGCCAGTCAGCAAGCATGCAGCTGAGTTCAGGGGTAACCGGAAATCCCTCTAGCTCCAGAATCGAGCTCTCTCAATTCCACTTCATACATGAACACTGACAGCGTCTTTTTTGTTTCCACAGTCCACGATCCCACAACAGGGACCAGCCCCAGCAGGCTCCATGCCTGCTGATCCCACCTCCCCCCACTCACACACAGATCGCCTCTCATCAGGAAGCCGGTTGGCTAGAAATGTTTTCTCTCACATGAATGCCCCAGTCTACGTCATGTGCATCTTCTCCTTTACCCAGATCCCTTCTCTCCTGCCCTGTGCTCCCTTCCTTGCGCAGGACTCCACACCCTCAGGGCTGGTGGAAGCTTGGAACTCCGCTGTGCCTCCTCCTAGCCTAGAACGAGGAGGGACCTCCCTCTCTTTCTGTCACACACAAAGCCCCAAAGCCAACTACTGTCCACCACAAGGCTGCTCAAAATTAATCAAGTTGTTAATGAGGGCTACATTTACGACTTCAATTGTCAAGTCTAATAATCCCCTTTAACTGAGATCTTTTGCCTTCATTAAAGTAATCAGTGCCTGTCAGGGAATGATCAGAAAAACAAGAGCTCCGCTTGTGGAATCCCACATGCTAGGCAGTTCATCACAGGGAATCAGGCTCAGTCAATTCTTTCAATATTGCCACCCCTTGACAAGGCTAATAAGTTTTTCTTTTCCTTCAGAAGTCTTAATAAGATAACAAAAAATTAAAAAAAAAAAACTTCCAAGCGCTCGATCAGGATTTAATTAACCATTAAACATTATTTGCCCAATACCACGAGGACCCAGAAATATTTAATAAAACCCTTGTTTTCTTGGAACCAACATTATCAGAAAAGTCAGCCTAATGCTGAGACACCAGCCCAATAGGCTTCTAGACTAAAAATATAAATAAGCCATTAATTCATTCAACAAAATGCCACTTAGGCTCTATTTGAAGTACACATCACCCATTATGTACTTCACAGCTGGAGAGGATGTCAACATCATAGGTAGGCTTCCTATTGCTGCAACGAAACACCGGAACACCGTGACCAGAAGCAACTTGGGGAGGAAAGGGTTTATTTGGCTATGCTTCCTCATCATAGTCATCACTGAAGAAAGTCAGGGCAGGAAGGAACTCAAGCAGGGCAGGAATGTGGAGGCAGGAGCTAATGCAGAGGCCATGGGAGAGTGCTGCTTACTGGCTTGTTCCATATGGCTTGCTCAGCCTGCTTTCTTATACAACCCAGGACCACCTGCCCAGGGGTGGCACTGCCCAGAATGGGTTGGACCCTCCCACATCCATCAGTCACACACTTGTCTGCCTACATCCCGATCTTATGAAGCCATTTTCTCAATCAAGATCCCCTCCTCTCTAATGACTACGGCTTGTGTGAAGTTGACATAAATCTAGGCACCTCGTGCAGTAATGATTGGCCCAGACATACCAGCCAAGAGCCTACAGGAAGTAGGCTACAGTAGCAAGTGACGTAGGACAAGATGAAATATGGCAGGCAAGTTAGGAGAAGAGCGACTCAAGTTCCATGGAAGCAGGACAGCAGCGATGGTTACCAGAAAGCTTCCTGAAGCAGTAGGGCCCAAGTCACAATTCCTCAAGGAGGCGAGCTGGGTCAGACTCCACATCACTAGCAGCTCCCCTATGCTTCCTAAGCAAACTTAAGATTCATCTCGGAGAAACTGCCGTACCCACTCCAGGCTGCATTCACCAGAACACCAAGCTCATCTGTTCAAACACGAGTGAGAAATGCCTAAGAGAGGAAGGCACACTTCCAGTGTGCCCATGCAGGTGCGTCAAGCCTAGGGAAAGGGGAATAGGATGAAGGGGGGGGGGGAAGGAGGGGGAACAGAAAGATACAAGTGAGGGGATAACCATTGAGATGGAATCCAAATAAATTATTTAAATAAAAAAAAATTTAAATGATTGTCTAATAGAGAACTGCCCTGAATGTTGGTGGCATCAGGCAATAAGTTGATGGCCCAGATGGAAGAGAGAGGAGGAAAAGGAGGGAGTCCTGAAGCACAAGCATGCTGCTTATCTGCTCCCCGACAGCCTGAGGTGAGCAGCTCCCCTCCCGCAGATGGTTTTGCCACCATGATATTCTGACTCGCCTCAGGCCCAAAGCAATGGAATCAACAGGCTTTGGGCTGAAATTGGAAGTCAAAGTATTGTTTTAAATAGTTTCCTTGGGTATTTGTAAGAGTGGTGAAAAATTAACTAACACAGCAAAAAGCATAAAAAGAAAGACGCGTAGCCTCTGACCTCTGACCTCGCAGAGCTCTCTGTCTAACTGGGTATAAGCCTGAAAGGAAAAAGGAAGACTTTAAGACTTAGGGACTGAAGGGAAATGGACACACCCAGGAAGCACCTGAAGCCTGAAAGCGATGCTAATGGCAGAACTGCAGGGAGGAGGGTGTCACCAACCAGATGAGCTGCCTGGAATTTGGCAGGGAGGTTGGCACTCCAAGTATGTGGCTCTCATGAGCAGTCACCCATGCTGAGATCGGCTTTCTAGTGATACAATGATCTTTGACTCACACATGCCCTGTAAGCAATCCCAATAAAGTCACTGCTTCCCTGAGGCAAACTGTATAGAGCCGCTTATTTGGTCCATCCTCAGCACCCTATCTGGAGTGAGGGGTCCCCAGGAAAAGAAAGTCACACAATGTTGGGGAGGCAAGCAAAGTCCAGCAGCAAGAGCAGCAGATGGTGCACACAGTAGGCTCCTCACCCACACAGAAGGTGCCTGACCCACATGGGGTGGTAGGCCGTGAGGAAGCATGCCAGAGTCCATGATGCCTCTTCCTCTGGCAAATCATAGATGTTGGATGTGAGTGTGCCGGCTGAGACCCCAAACTGACTGTGGTAGTTTAATGAGGACGGCACCTACAGGCTCAAACGTTTGAAGGCTTGGTCCCCAATTACTGGAACAACGGTACGGGAAGGATTAGGGAGTGTAGCCTTGTTGGAGGAGGTGTGTCACTGAGGATGAGCATTGGGGTTTCAAACACCCACACCAGGCCTAGGTGTGCTCTCTCCTTCGTGCCTCCAGCTTGTGGATCATATGTAAGCTTGCAACTATCGCTGCAGCACCATTCTTGCCGTCATGCTTCCTGCCGTCATGGCCTTAGCCTAATGCCTAAAATGTTAAGCAAGCTCCTGGTCACATGCTTTCAGAGCTGCCTTGGTCATGGAGTTTCTTTACAGCAATAGAATAGTAACTGAGACACTGATGATGGTTGAATCCCATGGCTTCTCCCTCTCAGAGCTAGAGAGGCTCCATGCTTCTCTCAGAGGGTGCCTCTTCTCTCCTTTCTTCATCATTAGGGAGATAGAAAATGGAGATGAGAGAGGAATGGTGCCTTAGTTAGGGTCTCTATTGCTGTGAAGAGACACCATGACCACAGCAACACTTAAAAATAAAGACATTCAATTGGAGCTGGCTGACAGTTCAGAGGTTGTCATGGTGGGAAGCATGACAGCATGCAGGCAGACATGGTACTGGAGAAGGAGCTGAGAGTTCTACATCCTGATTGGCAGGCAGCAGGAAGAGAGAGTGACACTGGGCCTGGCTTGAGCTTCTGAAACCTCAAAGCCCCGCCTCCAGTGACACACCTCCTCCAACAAGGCTACATATCCTAATCTTTCAAGTAATGCCACTCCCTATGAGCCTATGGGGGCCATTTTCATTCAAACCACCACAAATGGTAAGGCCCTGGAAAAGACTGGCTCGGCCATGGGAAAGCCTAAGCAGCCACAAGTCTCAGGCTGCCACTGGCTTCTTCTTCCCTATATTGTCAGAACCATCATCTGCGTGTCCTTCACTGAACTGGAAGCTCACATTTTCAGGTAGGCTGCCTGGCCAGCCATGTAGCTCCTAATATTGATTTGCCTCTGACCCTCCCACTGCTGGAGTTACAGGTATGCATAGGCACGCCCAGTATGTTTTTTACATGGATCCTAAGGGGTGTGGGTCCTTATGCTTGGTTAGCAAGCTCTCTTATTCCACTGACCCATCTCCACCATCTGGAACCATCATCTTCCGAGAGCCTCTGCGCTAGGAAATGTGCTTAAGTGTCCACACACACATTGTTTCTAGTCACATGTGAACGTGTGTGCCCAGGGTGCAAGTGATCCTGACAAATGTGACACACTGGTTGCTATTCCTGCATGACGCATGCAGCTGTGAAGGCCTACAGCTGTGGGTTTCAACCTGTGAGTTGCAACCCCCATCCCCACAGGGGTTGCATATCAGCTACCCTATCCTGCATAATAGTTATTTACATTATGGCTTATAACAGTAGCAAAACCACAGTTATGAAGTAGCAACGAGATAATTTTAAGGTTGGGGGGGTCACCACAACACGAGGAACTATATTAAAGGGTCGCAGCATGAGGAAGGTTGAGAAACACTAGCCTAGACAGTTATAACTGGAATTCGAATCTGACCACACCCTGTCTGTTCTTCTATATTTTGAAACACTTGGGGTGAAGTCCTTAGCAGCAACCTAGAATCTGAGCCCAGGAGCCACAGTCCCCAAGTCCCAGCATGCCAATCTGAGTGCTGAGGGGCAACAGGTAAGAGCGAGCCACCCTGGCTCAACTTCAAGCTGTTAGTACAAATCCGTCTCTGCCATTCCCTGGTCTCAATCTCAATGACAATGACCAGACTTGGATCTGATGCTCTTTTCCGATTCTTCCTACTGTGCTGCGACCTTGAGGTTCTAGCCTAAATAATCTAAGTGAACATGGACACGAAACTGAAACCCACTGGGCTAGTGCCGCAGCATCAGTTACTTGGCCCAAGGTCTATGACACCAAGCACAGCTTATCTCAAGGATACCAAGCCAGAAGAAGACTTGACGAGTGGCCACAGGCAAACCCTGAGCCTATCTCCAGAGTCCTCTGAAGCTCAAGGTCCCACAGCATGCCTGCCTCCCCTACCTCTTTCTTCCTTCCCTTTACCCCCTGCCACAGCCACAGACTACAGGGAGCATGCCACAGCATCTTCCAGGCATGCTAGTCCTGAATGACCATGCCCCCCAACTCCTGATTTTTCTGTAAGTCACATCTGACACCACTGTGTTCTCCATCTTCCATCTAGCTTAGGTAGGTGAGCACAAGCTCATGTTTTAGCAGGGACCACAGTGACACACACACACACACACACACACACACACACACACACACACACAGCTCCACCATGTGCTCCTGGGCTTAGGGGGCTGGCAACCAGGTGCCTGCACACAAGAACAAAGAAAGACTCTCATCTCAGAGCGCGTATATTTTGTCTTCATTACGCCACTGTGAAGGTGTTAATATACAACTTACAACATATTATTCACCCCTCTAACTTCCAAATGCTAAATGCATCATTAACATTCATGTTTTCTTCAATTACATAGCTGTGCTCGGGGGAGGGGGGAGCAGGTTGGTTCCTCACTAAATCCATCTCCTTTGAAAGGCTACAGAATCTTGGGCTGGAGAGATGGCTCAGCGGCTAAGAGCACTGACTTGCTCTTCCAGAGGTCATGAGTTCAATTCCTAGCAACCACATGGTGGCTCACAACCATCTATAATGTGATCTGATATCCTCCTCTGGCCTGCAGGGGTACATGTAGGCAGAGCTCTGTATACATAATAATAAATAAATAAATCTTTAAAAAAAAAAAAAAAAAAAAGAAAGGCTACAGAATCATAGAAGGCAGCCTGGGCTTCTAGCATTACTATACAAGGGCTTCTAGCATTACTATACAAGGGGAAATTCCTGCTCTGGGGCACTCAGCGGGGCCACAGGACTCCATCAAGGACTAGTCATCAATTAGAACTGGAGGCCAAGGATGAGAGAGAAAAGATTGGCGGGAAAGATGAGCAGATCTAAGGAAGTGACACATTCATGCTAACCAAGGCACCTACCTCCTTCACTGCAAAGAAAAGGTAAGTGGCTTGCCCCAAATCACACAGCTGTTTAGTGGAGGTAGAAAAGAGAGAAAACTGACAAGAAGAGGGACGCACAGTAGAACGCTAAAGTATAGAGCAAGAACAAAAGCAAAGCATGAAGGGAGAGATGAGAGCGAGGACAGGTGCATGCTGGGTAGGAAAGACGGAAAGGTCTGAGTTCGGTGTAAGTGCCAAGCTACCCTGAACTTCACCCCAACTGCTCAAACCAAGATCTGTGAATGGGAAGCCTAGACAAAGGATAAACATGCCTGACGGAAAGGGAGCAGGAGCAGAGGCAGGGAGCAAGCACTCAAGGGTTGGCCCTCCACCCCAGGCCTCTAAATGCAGCCAGACTAAATATGACACATAATTAAAATGTCATTACCTCACAATTGCACCGTCCAAACTTCACTAGGAATTTGTCACAGATGCTCGTGGCAACAAAATCAATCTGCTATTGTACTTCAACAAATCAGATTCAATAATCCCCCTGCCAGTGGGTTGCAGAGTGGCTTGGAATTGAAGAGGAAAAAGACGAAAAGGCTCCTGCTGGCAGGTCACTTCCTTGTCCACAGGCTGCCAGCCAGCCAGGCCCTCCAACCTTGAGACGGGAGCGTCCAAGGTCGGCAGACACCAGGGCTTCCAGAGGGCTAAGGCTGGGGACTCAAGGCGGGGCCAGTGGCTGCAGAGACAGCTTCTGAGAACACCTCCTGGATCTAGGAAGGCACTGGCCTTGGTGGCTGTCAGTACCACAGGCAAAAGCCCTCTGGGTACATCAGCACTGTGCACTGGGACACTCATAACTTATGCAGTAGCTCCTTCCTTCACCACAAGGAAGTTTTCGAATCTCAGTAAGGGTCATGACCAAGGTCACCTCTCAGGAAGAGGAAAGGCAGAGACTAGTGTGTGACTTAGGACAGCATTTACTCTAAAATGTATGAGCACATACACACACACACACACACACACACACACATGCACAAAACAAAACAAAAGCAAGCAAGCAAACAAACAAAAACTAGAGGGATGCACACACAGGCACGCATTCACACAAGCACATACTCAGGATCCAGAGTGGACAGGCTCCCAGAAGAATTGCCAAGTAGGGATGGCCCTGAAGGCCTGTCATGTGCCCCCTTAGCCTGGTGCCTCTGAGGCCTAAGTAGCCTTTCCTTAACCTGCCTCCTAGCTGCCTCCTTGGCTAAGCCCATTGCCACATTCTGAGCTATAGTCGTTTCCTCTCTGGCTCCCCCATCCTCAGTTTCACCTAGCCTCTGACTTTGCACATCTATTCCAGAAGAAGCTCTAGAACCACTTTGACCGTGATCCTCCCTGCTCCAAAACCTCCTACAGCTGCCTTTGAGACCCAGGCCCCACCCCCCAACACTTGGAGGAAAAACACTCCCCTCAAAGCCCCTGGGGCTGCCTCTCTGTGAGGTATACACTTCTGTCCTCACTGAACTACTGTCCCACCTCTCAGCACCTGGCATCTGCCACCACCTCTTCCTCGGACTGTCCCCAATGACTGTGTACTTGGTTGCAGTTTGCCTTCTAGCTCTCTGGTTATTCATCACTTGGCTACTTGGCTTTCTTCCCTAGCTTGGTCCGTAAATGTCCGCGTTTCCCAGCTCTTTTCCTGTCAGGTGCTTTCCACCCTTCTGATGGGACTGTGATTGTCATCATCTGTGCCCTTAGTCTTCACAGCATCTCTATCCCAGTGAGCCTCTGATCTCACACCCACACTCACCTCCTGGCTCCTAGATGCCATCAACCACCTTTTGCCACTCAAATCCCATTGCTGAACCAGCCATATTGCCCTACACGTCTGTCTTGCCTGCTCACAATCACACTCTCCTGTACACTGCTGCCTCAGTGTCTATTAGGTACACCCGAAATCCCTTCATGTTGTGGCTTCTAAAATACTACATGCCTGGCCCTTTCTTCCCACCTTGACTTAATTCCCTCCAGGACCCTCCCTGAGCCATGTGATCATTGCCACTCCAAGCATTCCCAGCTTAGAAAGAGGACCTGTCTCTCCTGCTACCCATGGCATCCCTTATGAGCACACACTACGATTGCCTGGTTCCCCATGCCCTCTGCCCATGCATACCTAGAGAGCACCTGGCTCCATGGAGAGCTGGGTCCTTCCGTGATGTCTTTCCAGCTGCCTGTGAGTCTCTCCCGCCCCCAACATCTGGGGGTTTGGCCTACTTCCTCTTTTCAGAATAAGGCTATGCGTCTTCACCCTAAAGTCTGCAGCACCTAGCTTGGAACCTGACCCTTAGTAGGTGCTCATTAAACCATCGAGGGTGTGGGAGCAGAAAGGGCTGGAAGAGATGAATGTGCCCTGGCCCGCAGGTAACCAAGCCCTTCCCCTGAAGCTCAGCTACCTGCTCGGTGGCTGTCTGGCAGAGACCTTGTCCTTCCACAAATGTTTACAGTACTATGTAAATAACTTGCCCAAGATGATGTATGTGGCCTTTCTGCCCTGGGCCTGCCATGCTCCATGCCAAGTGTGCTGTCAGCGTGGCTGCTCAAGTGAGACACTGAGGAATGTGGTCTGTGTGGAAGGGTGGGTGAGGGTATACCATAAAACACTGGGCGCAGACAAATCTGGGCCCCATGCCATGAAAAATGTGAATCTGTCCTTGACTTCCGTGGCAAATGAGGCGTGAAAACGTATCAAAATGTGATATTCAATATATGGATGTATTTAATATTTTATGAGACTGGAAATCAGTTACTGAAGGTTTGAAGGATAAATCAAGCAGCAAGCAGATGAACTTTCAGGCATATGTCCTGATGTGTGTGTGTGCCTTTTATCAAGATGGGAGAAAAGAGGAAGAGCCTGAGAGACTCGGTAGGGACAAGGCTACACCCAGACACATATCTTACCAGTCCACACTCTCCTCACCCTCACAGCGGCCTTACACATTCCCTTGGGGAGCCTGCCTGCAGAGTTTCATTCACCCTGTGAAATCCTACTACCTCCTTTGAAGCATACTCTAAGAAGTTTCCTAACTTAGGACCACACTCTCCCACATCAAGGCCCACAGAGAGCAGGCCTCCAGTTACTCTGGGCCACTCTGTACCCAGTGAACCTTGGTGTACCATACACAAGGAGTTGCCTTATCACACCGGCCTCCCCACCCCATGCTAAAGATGAAGATCAGTGATGAGGCCTCCCTCACCTCGGTATCCCCGACAACTAGGCACAGAGAAAGTGACACAGGAGCCTCTTGCACCAGCAGCCGAGGCCAGGGACTGACTGAGGTGCAGGATGCAGCTCTCAAGGGCTCACTGATAGATCATGAGAAAAGCCTTGGGCTTTCTAAAAGAGCTAGGGCAGCAGGCTACTGTGGAGAACTCACCAGGCCCAAGGACTAAAGCCAGGGACTTTGGGGTTTGCACGTTGTCCTTTCAGGTTCCGCCAAAGATACTCTACTCTGCGTTGCTAGGCTTCATCTGTCTTTCTTAACACGTGAAGGAAATGAGGCTGAGAGAGGTTTTGCCCAGGACCGAACTCTCTTCTGTGCAGCCTGGGATAGCAGGCCTGAGCCCAGCACCGCATAGCACATGATCTCCCACCAGCTCTATGCTGTGAGTGAGTGTTGACTCCCTCCCTCTCAACACCCAGTGCAAGGTCGGAGGCCCTCACCAACAAATACAAGGCTCATCTGTCCCAGGGATTCCCACACTTGGCTGGTCATCAGTGTCACTTGGAAATGTTTTATAGTTTCATCTTCAAGGTGCTACGCCTGGTCACTCCAATTAAGTCTGGACAAGGTCTGGCCATATATATGTTGATTTCTATTATGTTTGTTTGCTTGCTTGCTTGCTTATTGAAGCAGCCTCTCTCTGTGTAGCCCAGACTAGCCTGGAACTTGCTGTAGGGACTTCTTTCTTCTTATTAATACCCCCTGACTATTAATAGTCATTCTGATATAAGATAAACCTAGACACCACTCACTACCAGGGCTGTTTGAGACAAGGTCTGGCTCTGGAGCTCAAGCTGTCTTTAAACTCTCAGACCTCCTGCATCACCAGTCTGACTCCCTCTAGATCTTGACTGTATTTTCTTTAGCTCTGACTTACAGGCTTGTGGACACCGAGGTCCCTTTCTGGGAGAGGGGCTCTTTCTGCTACTCACCTGCCCATGCCATGCTTTTTCTTATGAAATTCTCTCTAGCTTGGCACAGTGCTGCTGCATGCCCATAATCACCGCACTTGAGACAGAGGCAGAAGGATCAGAGGGCCAAGATTATCCCTGGCTGTATAGCAAGTTTGAGGTCAACCTGGGCTGTATGAGACTCTGTCTTGAAAGAAAGAAAGGGAATGAGGGAGGGAGGGAGGGAGGGAAGGAGGGGAAAAAGGAGGGAGGGAGGAAAGTAGATAGAGGGAGGGAGGGACAGAGAGACCAAGGGAGGGAGGGGAAAAGAAGAAAGAAGAGAGGGAAGGGAGAAAGAAATTAATCAAGTCCTTCTCTGTTTTTAGGCCACAGTTCCCTCTGTTTGAGATGACTGTCACCTACTCCTGTCTTACTCCAAGCCCCCAAGTCTGCAAACAAGCCCAGTATGGGCTGATAGCTCACTATAACCAACTCAATAGCCAGCTTGCCTTTTCTGTCCCAGGGGAGTGGTGCTGCCTTGAGTTTCATCTCTTGTGTGTTCTGGGGCTGCACCAACAAGCCAGGGCTCCACACCCTCCACACTGTTGACTGTGGGGCCAATTCTACACGGCTCTCCCGAGCACATAGAGCACCCAGCAGCATGTCTGGCCTTTACTAAATGCCGGAAGAAACACCTTCAACTGTGATAAAGAAATGTCTTTAGGAGCTGGGGAGATGGCTCAGTCAGTCAAGTGTAGGCCATATAAGCATGAGGACCTGAGTTTGGCCCCAGAACCTCTGTTAACTAAAAAGTAAAGTCAGGCCTGGTAGCAAGGATTTATAATCTCAGTGCTTGGGAGATAGAGCCAAGTAGAACCCTGACTACCCAGCCTAGCAAGCCTAGCAAGCTCCAGGCCAGAGAGAGGCTCTCTCAAAAAACAAGGTGGACAACACCTGAGGAATGACACATGAAGTTGTCACACGCACACACACACCCCACATGTTAAAAATTCTTCAGATATTACTAGTGTATCTAGTATAGTCTCCTGCCCAACTGAACACACAGGAGCTGATCTATCAAAAGGCAATGGGCTCCAAGGCAAAGGGCTCGTTTTTGAACCTACACTCTGCGCTCAACCCATCAGCACGAGTTTCTTTATCTTAGTGACAAGGTCAGTGTCAGGAGAAGTAAATGAAATTGAACATGGCCCAGACAAATTGATGAGACTTTTAAAAGGAGAGATGAAAGAAAGCCCATGGGCAACAGTATGCAGGTAAACCAGACCTCAAAAAGTCAGCCTACTAAATTAAATAAAAAGCCCTGACACGCAGTGTCTACTCATTTCCATGGTGCGAAGACCGCAAAATGGCCAATTACAAGCAAGCAGCCCGACGTCGCTGTACACAGAATTGGAGAGAGGTGGGCAGAATCCTGCTCTCAGACAGCCAAAAAATAAGCAGGGCCTACAGGTGTGTGACAGTGGGGAGTGTGGGCCTGGGGCACAGCTGGAAATGCCTGCCCTGTCTTCAGGCATTCAGTCATTTCCAAGCAAAAGCAAAAAGCGTCTCTGCAGGGGGCACATCTGCCAGCAGGTCTCAGCCTATCTGCCAGTGATCTCAGCCCTGCAGATTCCCTAGGGAAAAGTCAGTCCCAGCCTTCAAGCCCCCTCCCTTGTCTATTTTCAGTCCTCAATTGTAAGAGCCAGCATTAAACACAGTGGATATATTTTAGGGTCAGAAGGGTACTAACAACAACATGGTTGGTTAAGACAATGACACTGCTGTGTCACCAACAACAACACTGCAATGTCACCATGCCTTCAATCAGGCAGGACTGGGGCCTTTGGGCCCACCTTCTCTGTCACCACCTTCTCTGTCAATCGTAATGCCTGTTCCTTCTCTCTCCCACCATGTGTACATGTGTGCATGCATGTATGCTTGCGTGGCGGTTTTGTCTAGACTGGCTGACTAGTGAGCTCTCAGGAGCTGCCTGCTTCTACCCTCCATGCCTGGCTTTTCATGCAGATGCTGGGGATTTGAACTCAGGTTGTCATGCTTGAGCAAGCGCTCTTAGCCACTGAGCCATCTCCCCAGCCCCTTGCTCTTTCACTTCTCTGAGCTGCTTTACACATCTGCAAAGCGGACTACCAACGTCCAACCCAAAAGGGCCACCATGAGACTGCCTATGGGAAGATCTATGAGATGCTAAGCCACTGCCTTCCTATCTCTTCCTATCTCTTCCCAGGACCCAGCACATCCTGAACCGGATGCTGAGCCTGAGAGCGTCCACTGGTACTACTAATCAAGTCCTATAGGAACTGCTCATTGATTAATAGACACAGACAGTGAAAACTATGGCTTCTTAGTCTGGCCCCACTTCTAGTCCTGTCCATGCTTCCTGACTGTGGAGACCATGTGACCAGCCACCCCACGCTCCTGTCCACCATGCCTTTCCCATAAGGACAATATCCTCTTGAACCAAAAGCCAAAATAAGCCCTTCCTTCCTTCTTTCCTTAGGTTGATTTCAGTCTGGCATTTGGTCACAACAGTAAAGAAAAGCAGCTAGCACACCAACCAACACTGCAGAAGAAAAGAAAGGGTGAAAAGGTAAGTAAATAAATGGGGGTGAAGCTCAACAGCCCAGCCCTGAAGGTTCCATTCCAATCCTCCAAGTGCCCTGCTCAGAGACGAGGGCAAGCCCCAAGCGCTATGGTACCAGAAAACCAATCAACTTCCTCTGCCCAGCTCTTTAGCACGAACGCTGTTCTTTTCCCATCTCGTGTAAACTAGGCAAGGAGCACGTACATAGGCAGGGCTTTGCTTTGCTCGCCTTTGGTTCTGAGTCAGTTTTACCCCAAACTTGGGCACATTTCACTTTCTGCTCCCCCGCCCCCTCCCCCACACACACACCACACACAGAGTCTGATACTGTTTATTCTTTATTTATTTTGTTAATCATCTCAGCTCCTTTGTTTCTGGGAGTGAGTCCAGCTTTAAACACACACACACACACACACACACACACACACACACACACACACACACACACACACAAGTGAACAGTAAAAGCTACAATCAAGAGGCAAGCTGCTTACAAATGACCGGCAAAGAGAGGAGCATCCCCCTCGTTATTGTGCCCCTCCCTTGGAACATGGAGGTTCTTCGGTCTTTAAACAAGAAGCCACTAGTGCGTACTGTGATTTGATTCCCCATCTGGGCTCACTTTCTTTCAGTCTAAATTGAGGGGGCTGGACTGGGTCTCAAGAGTTCTTAGATGTGTTAGGGTCACTGACCTCTTTGAAGCTCAGAAGCCAGGCACAGCCTCCCTCATCTCACTGTCCAGACAGCACTCGGCCTGCTACTTGGAGCATCTGTCTCAGTGCTCAAAGGCCTTGGAGTCCCTGGGGTGGGGGCAGCCCCCAAAACCTTGACTCCACACTGCTGAACGGGATCTGTCTTCTGCAGCTCTAACCCCAGGCGCAAAGCCAGGACCGGCACCTCTGATCAAGGCAGGGGGTGGGGGGTGGGGCAGGAAGAATCAGGAGGCCTCTCCAGGTCTGGGGACCTGAGACTGGGGAACCCCACTTGCCCTGGGTTTGCCTGAGGCACTCCCTCTAGAAAGCTGCCACACAGGCAACAAAGCTGAGGGTAACATTTGTTTCATTTGGGGGAAAAATCCTCATAAAGCCTTTTTACTCTTTTTACTTCTGGATGTAATGGGTCTGTAAAGGCTGACAGTGCAGCCGGAGTCAGCGGGATTGAAAGGCTGACGAGCAGGAACCACAGTCCCCTCTGGGGAGTGGAGTTACACTCAGGACTTAATCTATCTGAGGGAAAATGACATGGGCTCTAGGCCTCCACACCGAGGGCCTCATTTCTCCCACACACACGTCTGAGTCAGAGTTGACAGTACTCCCCAAACCCATGCCCTTCCAACAGCAGTCTTTATCCCTGACAGAGGTCACAGGGCAGAGTCACTGCTAGAGTCCAGAGTCAGGCCCTGCTCAAGACTGCAGGGATGAGGACCAAAAACCATCTGATGTGTGAATGGCCCCATCTGAGTACCTGGGCCCTAGGCTAAGGTTCCAAAGCATCCTCTCCAACCTGCTTCAAGGATACATCACTTAAAGGGGTACACAGCGAATGAGGGATGCTCAGGGGTGCCAGGTGGCTAAAGAACCTAGCACTCTTCTCTCTCCTCATAGGAGCTGGATCGGGGGGCCGCCAAGATTCAAGGCCCTAAAGGCCCATAACCCAAGGAAACCCAGAAGAAGTTTCCTGGGTCAGGCTGACACAATCCCTGATTCTAAGAGTAATTGCTTTAAAGATCTATTACTTGGGGCTTAGTGGCACAAGGAGACAGTGAAAGCTGGGAGCCAGCAAGCTGGCCAGCCTCCATCACAGGCCCGGGCTCCTAGATGACTGCAAAAGCACACAGCTCTCTAACAGGCACTGCCTAGGTTGTGGAGGAACCATGGTAGGTTTAAGCAGAGAACCCAGAGCACTGTGGTCCTGGAAAAAGAGCTGTGGGTCTAAACTGACCCTCCTCCATCCCTGAGGCTATCCTGGCAGCAGGGTGCTTCCCCACCATCAAGTCTACACAGCATCTCCCTAACACCCAAAGCATCTGGTCCTGGGAAATAAGAATCATGAAAGATAATGGCTGGTGATGAGAACCTGGAGAGTTTGGGATTTTTTGTTTTGCTTTGTTTTCTATTCTCTCTGTGTTATAAAACAAACAAAAAGCAAAAAACCCAAACCACCTGAGATATCTATCTAGATGAGGCTTAGTGTCTGCCTGTGCAGTCAGAGAATACACTGGCCCTTGGTTTACAGAACAAGACATTGTGGATGGCCTTCTGAGGAGGAACCTTATGTCTGTAACACAGTCTCCTAACATGGGTACACTCCAGTGGTGTGGAGCTTTTGAATCCTCCCTCCAACTGCAGGGCCTATCATCCCCTGGGCATGGGATTTCTTTCACCCCCTTAGACATTCTCAGGCATGAAATACAGAGGATAGATGTGACTTTGCACTGGGGTAATGCTTTTCAGGGATGGGGAAGACTTTTTCCATAATGTAGCCACTAGTAATATGCTTACGTTCCTGAAATAAGCCTCCCTCGCGCTCAAGTAAGCGACGCTAATTTGGATCACTGGATTTGGTTCCCACATCCCAAAGGACAGCTCACTATTCCCTGCTACTCCAGCTCCAGAGTATCTGTAGGCAGTCTCTGTATAGGCATCAGGCACAGACTCTGTGTGTGTGTGTGTGTGCGTGTGCGTGTGCGTGTGCGTATACACATATACGCAGGAAAAACCAACTAGAAGGGAACTAGCCAGAGAGAGGAGGGAGATCAGTAGAAGTGTGAGGAGGACAAGGAAGATAAGGGAAGGTAGCATCAAAAATGATCTCTACACATATGGGAACAGCAATACAATAACACGATGCTGAGAACTGTCCTGCGCTGGCCGCCTTCTTTCTAGCTATGAGGCTCCCCTACCGCAAAAGGATGACACAGAGCTTAGCCAGTATGAATGTATGTATGTATGTATATAATATGAGATGTGTGGAAAATGAGGGCTCTTCTGGGCCCAGCCTTCTGGGGGGATGGTAGGCCCTTACCCCAGCTGAAACTACTTGAGGTCACCCCCAAGGCAGCCATCCCCAGCCAATTCAGTCTAGACCACAAGAGTCCTTTAGCTAACTCGGGCTGTGAAAAATAATCAAGTGTGTTTTACGCCACTAAGTTCATAGTGGTTGGTTACACAGCAGAAACGAACGACTGCATTCTCTTTGCCATAAGTTGTTAAGACAAATAACTGGTTGGCTCCCCCAGGCTTGGGTAGACTAAGCAGGTCTCTGGGCTGTCCCCAGGGCTGCCGAGGAAAGATCTGCCTCAGTATCGGAAAGCTGAGTTCAAACTGCTCTTTCTGCCACTTGCCAGCTGTGTGCCCTTGAACCAAGTATTCATCAGGTCTCAGCCACACTGCATCATTGGGCAAGTTAGCCGCGTCCTAGCGTCACTGAAGATGTTTGGGGACAGGGAGATCCAATAAACAACCAGTGCTCAAGAAATGCCTATGGCTTTTTTTTTTTCTTTTTCTTTTTTTTTTTTTTTAACCAGCTAGACTAGATAGTCAAGGTGTTTCTCATCCTGACTCTAATAAAGCAGAAAGTACAGAGAGGGTCCCGATGAGCATCCATCTATCTCTGGACCCGTTCAAACTTGCAGGCCAGTGAAGGAGAGATAGTGTCGCTGAGACAGCGACTCTCGGCTGGGTCACTGACGCACTTAGCTTTTAATCTCTGAAGGAAAAAAGTCATTTCTTCCCTGCGTTCACTGCATCAGCAACTCTGTAACTAAAATCGCAGGAAACACCAGTCTTTATTCATTCCATCAAGCCGTAATCAGGGCTCCAATAGGAGTCTCTGTTGGCAGGCGTTCCAGCCCCTCAGAGCTACACAGTGTTCTAATTGGGCTGCAACCTGGCTAAGGGGGCTCATCCAGGGGCTGATTCCCTTTCCCCCTCACACCTTTTTGTTTTTTGTTTGTTTGTTTGTTGAGAAAGAGAGAGAGAGAAGCAGAAGACTTCACTGTTGTATTGGGAAATTAGACAAAGTGAGAAATGCAACAAATAAGGAGAGAACACACGCAGCCACAACCTGGAGGACCCCCGCAGATGCCTTAATGTAAACATGCTGGCATCAGCCGCCAAGGAAGACTGGGAAGTAATTTTATTTTTTCTGTTGTTTAAAATGAAGCAGTAAAGGCATTGCCTGCCATCACATTCTACTGAGACTCAGCTGCCTTCTGCTACTGTGCTCAGCGGAGGGAAGGAGGAAGGGAACCAGGGACACAGCAGGGCAGGTGACACCTGTTAGGTACCACAGCCAAGCAAGGGAAAGGCAGAGGATGGACGACACGTGTGGAGCCCCACATTGGCAGGGCGATTTGTAGACACCACCCACTCACCCACGGTTCTCTAGAGCTCCAAGCCAGTACAGCGAAAGAGTCCTGGTCACCCCACGGGTAAGGAGCACAGCCAGATGGGACCCCAGGAGTGGAGGGTCAACCTTCCAAGTAAAGGGATATCTCTGGCAGTAAAGCTACCTGGGCTGGGCTGGCATGAGGCTGCAGTGTCCCTGGCTCTGTGAGCTCCTAAATTAAGGAGGCTGGAGCCCCACCCCTCAAGGTGAGGAAAGGATGGAATATGAGTCAAGCTCACCCCAACCCCTCCCCTTCCCAATATGTCTTCTGCCTTACCTTCCAAGCCAGTTCCTTCTCCAAAATCTTTGAAATAAGCATCCATAGGAGTCAGATATAGAGGTACAAATTCCATGGGTAGCCATCTTTTCTCTCTGAAATGGCCTTGCTGGCTGTAATGCCACTCTGCCTTTCCTCTGCACCCCCCTGAGCCCCACCATGCTGCTGTAGTACCCCCAACTCCCACATCCCAGGCAGAGCTCCTTACTCTCCACAGCCCCCTTTTCTCCACCCCTGCCACCACTCCTTTGTATTTTCTGGTTTAAAAGGCCTGTCTCTCTTCCTAGGACATAGGAGTAGAAACAATGTCTTATCTTTCAGCCCCCAGCATTACAGTTCTCAACCTGTGGGTCACAACCCCTGTGTATATCAGATATTTATATTACAATTCATAACAGTAGCAAAATTACAATGATAAAGTAGCAACCAAGTAATTTTATGGTGGGGAGGCGGGGCATCACCAAAACATGAGGGACTGTATCGAAGGGTCGCAGCATCAGGAAGGTTGAGGACCACTGGTTAACACAATGCTTGACACACAGTAGGCATCTGAAAATATTAGGCGAGGAAACCGGTGTAGCAAAGAACTGCTGGGCCTATGACAAGAATTCCCTTAACCTGTTATAGAGGAGGCACACCCCAGGGAGCTCAGGGTCTGGAAAGGGGCTGCAGCACAGCCTGCTAAAAGCTATCTAAGGAGGGCAAGAACCGGGCCATAAATGCTCATGGTATGGGTCAGGAGTGAGGGTAAAGGGCTGTTCCGGGAGACTGAACTGCATGTATAATGTAATTAAGAAAGACTAAGGGATGTTCTTGGAGTAGGTCAGTGTGGCTGGAGTCCCGGGTCTGAGAGGTCCTTCAGTGGCAGAGAATACAATGGGCACCAGTGAGGCTTCCCTTCTTTCTGTGCCACGAGGCAACGAGGAGGAAAGTCAGCCTCTCTTTGTTGCGCACCTCTAAAGATGACTGTGGGAGGTGTTGAACGAGAGGCAGGAGTTCAACCTTTATGGAACATTCAGTCTGGAGGGGTTTTTAAGAAAAGGAAACACAAAAGGTAATTTCATAATGTACCTTCAGGGGTCACGTCTGAAACTCACAAGCGGCAGAGATAAAGATTTGAAGGGGTGGGGGAAATCTCCGTATGAGAATAGCCGGTGGCATCAAGGATGCATGGGCACAGGCAGAGTGGAAAGCAGGGTAGAAAATCTAAGCAGGCAGCCTCTGTGTACCAATACCTAACTGCCTCAGCACTTATTTGGTTTAGCTAATACGTGGCTACCTCCTGTCTTCAGTTGGTTGCCAAGTGGTAGTGTATTCAGTGATTAAATTACAGGTGATCTTGCTGCTTTTGGACTAGAAGGAGAAACTGAGGCAAGCCCCCCTAGTAGGCATCACAGCTACAGATGGAAGGAGAGTATGGTAAATGTCTAGATTTATAGTCTCTGCTCCCCTTGCTGAGCTACTGCCTGGAGCTCTTGAGGTGACCTCTGACCCTACCTCCCAAGCCTGGCTGCACCTCCATCTCATGTCCACTGTTGTTCTTGGTGTCTTCTCACTGTGACAATCATGCCAGCCATACACGGATATAAGTTAAATGTGGGAAGAGATCATGGGACATTCATCTCCTCTGTGACCCAGCCACCTTCCAACACCACCTCTTCTGACCAGTATAGGTGAGCCCCACCCTCTCCTCTCCCCATCTTTGCCTTTGTGCCATGCAGCTGTGGTGTCTGCTTGCTGAGACTGATGCCCTCAGACATATGGCCAGTGCTTCCATCTCAGTGAGCTGACAAATGCAAATGTATTGCCACACTTCCTCTTCTTGCTATAGTCCCATTGGCCCAGGAGCTCCTGTTCTCTCCAAATGAGTCAGGAGAGAGATCCAGGAAGAGTAATTAATTTGAACAGATGTGTATCAGTGTCCTAGGTAATAAAAATAAAAACATAAAAAATGCCAGGACAAACCACCTGTGCCTGCTCAGGTCACAGAGCACGAGGGATGCAGATGGATCTCCTTGGAAAAGCCCTCAACCTCGGGGAGGCTGCTCTCATCGCAAAGCCCTTCCCTCCACAGAAATCTGTGCTGCCTGGTTCCTCAAGGCTGGGACTCTTAGCTTATTTAAATATCTTACAGGTCATTAAGTACTTGTCAGAGAGGCTTTGAGGACTTGAAAACTTTATGTTAACATGTTAAGGCTCAGTACTAATTATGAGTCCTGCCAAAATGAAGATGTCACATTGTGGAAACTGCATGCAAGTCCACAGGGAGCTCATAGCTGGGGAATCCAAACACAGGTGCACGTGCTTCTTGGAGTTGAGTGTCCTCATAGGGGGCCAGGAACCCCTATAGAAGTAGATCATTTTCCACCCACAATGCACTCTGGAAACAGGAGCAAAGCTTCACTCCGTGCCTGCGTCCTAATTAATCTCTGTCCCACTCAGTCTATGTTCCGAAGTGAAAAGCCCACGGTACACTTGGGTGGCTTTTAAGAGTTCACACCGTATGGTGCTTCTCTGTAGACTTCCTTTCCATTCCCTAAGGATCCCATTCCTTACCTTCTGGCCTCAGAGCTGATTTGGAGTCCAGGCTGCTCTCGCTGTGCTCTCTGAAACAACTGCATGCTTATTGGTGGAGAAAACTCCCATACCCTTAGGGGCTACAGAAGTCACACAAACATCAGCTGGGATAAAGATACTCTACAGAGACATGTATGTCCCTCTCTTTGGCTATCAGATTATTGAAATAATGAAGACCACCCCCCCCCCCAGACAAGAAATTGCCATTTCCCCAGGAATCTCGTGCTGGGAAAAGGAAAAGGCTGAAAGAAGCTGGTGCCAGCCAGAGGGGAAGCTAGTCTCTCCTGTGAAGAGATTTCACACACTTCTGACAACTTGTCAGAACACCTTACCGAAGAGACTAGAACCTACATAATGATGACTGGCAGATCCCTTCCTGGACCAGGACTGCTTCATTATATGCATATTTCTTGCCCTCCATTTAAACCTAAACTTCAAGTCAGGAGGCAATCAATGAAGCTCTTTCTCTTCCCAAAGTGGTCACATTGATTAAATACTTTTTTCCCCCAGTAGTATGTCCTATTGAGGACAGGTGGCCAATCCTGGCTTGTTATGGATGCTGGTGCCCAGGTTCTGACTCTAGCTCCAGTAACAGCATGGCCTGACAACCACCCGATAGGAAAGAGCCAACCCCTGACACTAGTAATGACACTCTCCTATACTTGCAGGTGGGAGCGTAGCATAGCTGTTTCCTGAGAGGCACCACCCAGTAGCAGATCGAAGCAGATGCTGAGACTCACAGCCAAACATTAGGCAGTCGAGGGAAGGATAGACAGACCCATTGAAGACAAGAAGCCCAACAGAGTCAATGAAGCAGGTCCCAGGAGGGCATATGGAGACTGAAGCACCAACCAAGGACCACGCATGGACTGGACCTACGCCCTCTACACATATGTAGCCAATGGGCAGCTTAGTCCTCATGTGGGTCCCCTAGTAAGGGGAGCGGAGGCTGTCTCTGACATGGACTCTGTTGCCTGCTTTTCAGTCACTTCTCTCTGGTGGGGCTGCCTCACCAGGCCACAGAGGAAGAGGATACATTCAGTCCTGATGGGACTTGATGTGCTGGGGTGAGTTGGGAGGGGGTCCTGTTTTCTGAAGAGTTGGGGTGGGGTGGGGTTGATAGAAAGAAGAGAAAGGGAGAGTGGAACCTGAAGGAGGAGAGGAGAGAGAGGCCTACAATCTGGATGTAAAATGAATAAATTTAAATAAATTTAAAAAAAAAAAAAAACAGAGGCAAATTACTCTTCGTGGATGACACAGGCACTGAGGTAGGTCCCTAGTCACATCTATGTCCCAGAAACATCGGGACATACTATCCAAAGCACTATAGGTCGCCTCTGCCCCTCCTTGATTGCATCGCCCTGAAACTCTGACCTTAGACTCTTGGTCTCAGAGGAACAACCTTTGCTCACCCAACCTTTGCTCTGGACTTCTAAAAATGAATGCATAAAGAAGCCTTTACATGTCAAAATGCCACCTGCCCAAACAAGACCTGTGTCCCTCTGGCCTTTCAGGCCATCGATACCTTTTAAATTCATATTAAAAGATGGCAGATGTGCCAAGACAGAGCTATTGTTTGGTAGCTACACAGGCAATGGGGTGTGCAGGAGATATAGTTTCAATTGTTCACCCTCTCTGGGGGCTGGAAGTACAAGGAAAGAATATTTTCCAAGCTGCTGGCTCAATACCTTTGCTCCTGTGCACCATCTCAAGCCCTGGCCTTCTCTAGGGGTTGGTCCTAATTCAAGAGGCTCCAGTGCTTGTGTGAGACCCAGGTGGCAAACACCACAAAGGTCCCATAGGCTGAGCTGCCAAGAGTCCCTTGATCTTGAGCCAAGAACAGGTGTCTCCCATCTGCTGTGCCTTCCTGAAGAAGTCTTCACCATGCAGGTGAAGGCCAAGCTAGGACTCTGACTTCTGCTATGTAGAGGTCAAGGCTGCTGACTGGCAGATGGGTTACATTTGGCCTAGGAAGTTAAAACCAAGCAGTTCAAAGGTTCTCTAAGTGAGATCTCCAGGATATCAATGTTGGCATCAGTATCAGCTGAGGACCTGTGAAGGTGCCTGGTTGGACACCCTGTTATGGTTCAAATCTGAAATGTCTCCTACAGGTTTGGATTTGGAATACCTGATTCCCAGCTTCTGCTATCATTGTGAAGGGTGTCTTAGTTAGGGTTACTATTGCTGCAATGAAACACCATGACCATAAAGCAAGTTGGGGAGGACAAAGTTTATTTGCCTTACACTTCTGGATCACTGTTCATCATGGAAGGAAGTCAGGACAGGAACCCAAACTGGGCAGGAACCTGGAGGCAGGAGCTGGCGCAGAGGCTATGGAGGGGTGCTGCTTACTGGCTTGTTCCCCATGGCTTGCTCAGCCAGCATTTTTATAGTACTCAGGACCAGCAGCCCAGGGACAGGCAGGCCTGTAGCCCAGTCTTTTACTATAACTACTACCACTACTATTATTATTATTATTAATTCACATTACATCCCAATTATAATTCCCTCACTCTTATCCTCCCTCCTACCCTCTCCCCATCTCCGATCCATTCCCCTTCCCTAGACCTCTGACAGGTGGAGCTCTCCTTCCTCACTGTCTATCAGGTCTCATGTAGATAGCCTGCATCCCCTTCCTCTGTGTTCCCACAGGGCCTCTCTGCTAAGGGGCAGTGATCAAATTGCAGGCATCAGAGTTCTTGTTAGAGGCAGTCCTCCATACACACTCCGCTCCCCCCGCCCCACTTCCCCATGTAGAGAATGAGCTATCTATTGGCTACAACCTTAATAGCCAGAATCTGGAAACAACCTAGATGTCCTCAGTCGAAGAATGGATAAAGAAAGTGTGGTGCATTTACACAATGAAATACTCTTTAGCTATCAAAAACAAGGAAATCTTGAAATTTGCAGGCAAATGGATGGAACTACAAACGATCATCCTGAGTGAGGTAACCCCGACCCAGAAAGACATGCATGTATATACTCACTTATAAGTGGATATTAGCCCAGTATAGATGTCCTCTGTACCCCAGTCTTATAGAAGCATCTTATTAATTGAGATTCCCTGCCTCTCAGATGACTTTAATTTGTGTTAAGTTGATATAAAAGTAGCCAGCATAAAGGATATGGAGCCTTTAAGAGGTGGAGCCTAGTAGACAGAAGTAGGTCACTAGGGAAAGGCCTTTAAGGGTAGTGCCTGCCACTGGGTTCTAATCCTCTGCTGCCATGTGAGCTAGCCACTGCCTCAAGCTCCTGCCACTACAGATGCGGCCATTCCCACAACCACGCCTTCCCCAGGAGGATGGATTAAAACCTCTCTGATACCTTGAGCTAAAATACGACTTACTTACTTCCCATACATTGTTCTGTTATGTATTTTGTCAGTCAAATGAGAAAACAACTAATACAGGCCCCTACCAACTCAAGGAGGCCAGCATATTGTTTTCACAAGCCCTCCAGTAGATTCCCACATCTGGTACCCACCAAGAAAATGTAGGTAGGAGTTATTCTTGGGCCCATTGCTAGTTGGTTAGTAACTATCTCCAGTTAGACCAGTTGGGCTGCAAAGGACATCTGACCTGTGCGATCTCTATCTTCTGAAGGTCTCCTGATCTGCCTCTCTATCTCATCTGCTTGCTTGTCAAAGGTTCCCCGTTATTTCCAGAATGAAGTTCTTCAAGCTCTAAACTTGAGCTCAAGGTTCCTCCAGACTTGACTCAGGCAATATTTCACTCTCATCCAACTAGAGGCTTAAGAGGCCCAACTGCTGCCAACCACCCTACGTGAACAGGTCCCCCAAGAAGAATCACCTGGTGCAAATGTTGATATGCCTGCCCTGCGTTTTTCCTCTGCAGCCAGGCTCTGCCTCTCAGCATCTAAACTCCTTTGCTCCCTGGCTTATGCTCTTGACCTCTTGGTAAGCCTGGCTCCTGATAGAATCTTCCCCTCCCATTAGGTGAGGCAGCCCCAATCAAGACAACTGCCAGTCGTCTGATACCTGTGCCTCAAGATAGCCAGATGTTATGAAATTCTGTCATTGTGGCCATTGTCCTCTTGAAGTCAAAGCAATCTGGGTACCTAAATGAGTCCATCACAACATCCCTTCATAGAAGGTGGCTTCACCAGAGTCTCTCCTGAGGCTCTGGCCACTCCCTCCCTCCTGTTCCACCCTGAATGGTTATGTAATCTTATCCCAGTTGCACAAGGTCTTAGGGGGAGATGGAAGCTAAAGTACACTAGAGATGGGAGGATGGAGGACTCCAGTGGTGCAGTTTTTCTGCATTGTTCAGATACACTGGAGTGGGACAGCTGTCAGAGTCTTCACCCATGCCCAATAAACCCACCGGTTCACCTCACTAGATGGGGTGAAATCATCTTTGGCCTGGCATTGCCCTGTCCGTCTGTGGTGGAAAGAAATAGATTCCTCTGGAAAATCATACACTATCGGGCAAAGACCTTGTACTAGGCCTGCACTCACTTTGTCCCAAGAAGTTCCTAGGGGACTCTCAAAGTGACCTTCCTCTACACTTGTCCCCAGAAGGTACCAGATCTATGTTGGTTGTCTAGGTGACCACCTCACCTAGCATCCGACTCTGGCCCCAACCCCTGCAAATCCTAAAGGCTATAGGCTCTTTCACCTCCTTCTGGATTCCTGGTGTCCCCAAGAGCTTACCCAACCTGCCCATGAACAGCAGATAACAGCCCTCTGTGCCTGTCTCACTTACCTCCCACCACTATGGCCCACCCGCCTGAATATGCACATCCACACCTCCCACCTGTCTGAGCTGCTGCAGCCTGCTGTCTGGGGTGACAAATGGAATTCATGAATACAGTTTGGCAAATCCCAGCACCCAAGTGACTGACAGCAGTTTCCATACTGAACCCTGCAGAGTGGGAACAATTACTCTGATCAGGACAGAATTAGAAAGAGCTCTTAGCAATGCAGCTGGTTTCTCTAGCAGCAGCACTCTTGTCCAACGAGGCCCTGCCCTGCCTACACAATTGGAAAAGCACCTGCCCGGCCTCTTGGTGCCTAGGCCACTCTACATGCTTCCCAGCCCCACCTCTAAGCAGTTACCTACAAAGGTCATTCAGTGGGTCTGATGTCATACTATTAAATATACATGCCACCTGCTACCTAGCCAGGCTAGACATACCAGGTCTAGGATGGATGACCTGGCCCTGAAAATCAACTCCCAAGAGCCCCTGGCTTCCGCACTGCACAATAATGGTCAAATACCTCCTTGAAACTCCATCCATCCAGAGATACCACAGGGTAATAACATCACCTGTATGACACTAGACAGGGCACTGCACACCTGCCATCTTATTAGGTGTCATTATCCCTATGTGGGATGCCAGAGTCTTAAATAACTTCCCCGCAAGGAGGAGCAGAGCTAGATCCAAGGCCTGCGCCTTCTGATCCAAAGCTCACATTCCTCTCCACTAGAAACTTTCTCCATATCCACACATCTCCACGACTCCCAGTGAGCAGTCCTTCACCTGCCTGCGGTCACAGCCCAGGGGGCCTCTTGGCCCTGATTGTCAGTGTCATTCCATTAGCCTTCTTTTCACTCCGATTCCCGTTATGCCATCATAGCCTGGCATTATAAAACAGCCTGTCATAAACATCAGCTTGAGTGCAAGCAGGGACTATCTCTCCTAATGCATAAGCATGTGGAATGCGCAGAGAGAGAGAGAGAAAGAGAGAAAGAGAGAGAGAGAGAGAGAGAGCTCTATATTTTTGGTTTTGTAAAGACAAATCGTCTCGATTGTTTAATCAATAAAAATGCCTCTCTAACTCCTACTGTTATTACAAAGCAATTTCGGACAGAGTGAGAAAGAAGCATCGCATCTGTATTCCTGTCAGGACACACAGGGTCTGATTAAGGTGATGGATGAATGATCAGACCCACGCCAGGCCATTGACGGTTTGGTCTGAACCCTGTGGCTGCTGCCCCAGCTGCTCTGGGGGCAGAGGATGGAGAAGGAACTATCTTGCTCCAACCATGCCATTGGCATGAGAGGCCAAAACACAAAGATGGTGTGGAGAGGGGAAGACAGGTACTCCATCTATGTCAGAGGAAGGACCCATGCCACGGGGCCAGAGGGCAAGGAGAAAGGACTCCTTAGCGATGCATGCCTGTAAGTCCAACACCAGGAGGCTGAAGCAGGTGCACTGCAATTTCCAAGCCAGCCTGGGCTACACAGGAAGGTCCTATCTCCAAACGCTAAGGTTCGGGGCAGGGTGACTAGACAGTAGCACTTGTCCAGAACATACCACGATGACCCATTCTTCCTGTGCCTACAGACTAGGCACATAGTTTTGAATAAGGTTCCCCTCTGCTCTCTATCCTGTCTACCTCACTCTGAGGTCTTAGTGGGTTGTTGGCAACGCACAGTATAGGGAAGGAGGAAGCCATGGAAACGCTTTTACAGAAGGTTTGTCTTAGGACCCTCGAAGATCCCCTCCTGAAAATGAAGGCCCCATGTGATGCAGCCCTGCTTCTCTTCCAGCCTCAGCTTCTGCCTTCGCACCCACACACCCCCTCACTGGCTGTTCCTCAGCATTCTGCACTTCACACCTTGAAACCTGTGCCTTGGACGGCCTTTCCCTTGAAACGCTACTCCCCAGTTTATCTTGGGGAGAACCTCCGTTCGTCCTTGAAGACCTGCACAGGTGGCCTCCTCTAAGGCTTTTTTTCTGCCCTGCCCCCATATTCCAGAGACTGTCCAGACCCTGCACTCAGCTGTCACCACTAGCAGAGCGTGGTGATCTGTGTGTGGATTGCCATGGCCATCCGTCTCTTTGTGTATGGCAGCAGCTTGAAGAATGTGTGTTGCAAGTTCATATCTCTGTCCCAAACTCCAGATTCATATGCCAGCTATGTCCCAGTCAGATACTTAGATGCCACAGGGGCATATCCAACCCCCAGACTTCTTCGTTCCATATGGCATTCTCAACTATTTGCTCAAAGCAAAGCTGACAGTCACTCAATGCCTTGGTCCCAAACCAAGTTCATCTGTCCTGTCTCAAACTCAGGGACGAGAGGAAGGGACGAGAGACTTTTCTATGTGGATTTTCAAAAATAGAAACTACAGTGTCCACTTCTCACTGTCTATGAAAATTAATCATAGTAAAAAAAAAAAAAAAAAAAAACCTTTGTAGAAAACTTCTAAGGATGACATTTGTGACCTTGGACTAGGCCATCAGTTCTTAGATACAATATCAAAAGCACAATTTATAAGAGAAAAATTGATGACCTTGACTTTACAGAAATTAAGAACTCTGCTCTCCAAAAGGCTCTGTTAAGAGAATAGAAGGAGCCCATAAGGGCTGAACAAGGGGCCAATGGGGTCCACCTAGTGTGTCCTATAAAGTGCTCAGCACCATAACCACAACCACCACAAGGTGAAGCAAGACTGCAAACAGGGGATAACATTCATCCTTAAAACGAAGGGAATTCTGATCAAAGTAACAACATGAACGAACCTTGAAGCTATTATTGCCAGTGAAATAAGCCAAGGACTAACGACTGGCACCATATGATCCCAGTGTTATATGGTACCTAGAAACAGTCAAGTTAATTGAAACAGAAAGTAGAGTAGAATAGCAAGGAGTGAGATGTTGCCACTTAGGTAAGATACAAAGACACACTGCAGTTCAGGAAATTAACTGTGTGACTTTGTACATGTGCTCAGTGCTAGGGAACTAAAGTTAAAAACAGTTACTGTAGTGAGTTTTATGGTAAGTGTATCTGGCTACCCTTAAAAGACAAAAAGAAAAGAACTACTAACTCTGGCCCATCTGGGTAAGATTTTTCAGGGAGCACATTTTTTTCTACTGCCATTTGCTAACTGTTGGCGATAAACGGAGGTCTGAAAAAAAAAAAAGAATTACATATTGTAATCTCTTTTCCATTTTTGTTACAATACTTGTTCTTTTGTTTTAAAGAGAAGAAAGGAAAGGGGTGAGGGAGGAAGGAGGGAGGGGGAGGGAGGGAGGGAGGGAGGAACAGAAGGAGGAGGAGTTACAGACTGGCAGAAAGTATTTGCAAATCACATATTGGATACAAGATTCATATGCAAGATTTATTTTTTTTTAAGTCTCAAAACTCAACAATAAGGCAAGTAACAATGGTTAGGAAAACACTCAGAAGACAGAGTTTACAGATAAGCAGGTAGAGAGTGCAAGTTAAACCTGCAGTTATGCACCACTGTACAGGGAGTGCATGCCCAGGTTTTTATTTAAAGGATAACAGTGTACACCACTGAGGACAGAGAGCAGCCAGGGCCCTCGGATTATGTTTGCATCTAAAGCTGCATTCGAGTGTGTGCAGCAAGCAGCTCGATTTAAAACTGCTAAAGAACTGAAAACACCCCAGCTCCCCTCCACTGGTGAAGGAAGAAACTGCCATTTCTATACAATGGAGTAAAATGGAGTAGAGAATTCATCTATGTTCCCCATAGATGAATCCCAGATGCATTATATTGAGTCAAAGAAGCCAGACCCAAAAAGCTACCTCCTGCTTGGTTCCATTTATATGATACTCTGGAAAAGGCATGCCTCCGGGGACAGGAAAAAAAAAAAAGCAATCAGTAGCTGCCAAGGGTGGAGGCAGGAGGAAGGCTGACTGTAAAGAGTGAGGGATGTTTCTTATCCTGATTGCTGTGCTGTCTGTACAACTTTGGAGCTGTCAGAAGTCAGGGAACCCTCAGCAGAGAGCCCCCTAACAGTGTGTGCAGTGCACACTTTCATGACCACATGCAAGTCCAAGGCCCGAGCTGCCCGCTTAAATTTGGCGCCTGCAGGGCCACCCCCAAGCACTGCCAATTCTCGCCCAGCCTACAGCGACTCAGCGCTTTTAACTTCTCCTCCCCTATAGTTTATTCTTAAAAAGCTGTCAAAATTACTTTTTTTTTCAAATATATATAAATCACACAGTGTCACTCCCCTGCCTAACTCCTCTGACGTCTTTTCACATTTTAGAATAAAACCCTAAATCCTTCCTGAGTGTGCAAAGCCTGTCTCTCAGACTGCAGACCTCTCATCACCACCCACCCTCTGATGGTGACTACCACTCTGGCACCTGCCCATTCTCTTCAATGCACTAGGCATGTCCCCAGTGGAGGATTTCATTCCCTTTGCCCTGATCTCCATGTGGATCGGATATGTCACCCCCCTATACTGACCTCACAATTCTTCACATGCTCCCCATTTGAGATGGACAGTTCATTGACCCTAGGGTTTCCATCACATCCTGACACTTGTCACTTTGTGATTTACCCCTGGCTGCACCTGCTCCATGACAGTACCATCATCAGTCTCATTCCTGGCTGATTCATCAGGTGCTAGGGCAGGGCCTGCACACAGTAGGTGCTCAACGGATGCTTCAGGTACTGGGTCTGTCAACTAGCCTTCCCAAGAATCTCTAAGGACACCATCATTTAGACAGAGGGAAGTGAGGTGCCGCCCCTGGGAGCTCCTTCCTGGCCCCGCTGTGGGTGGGCAGCAAGCCTAGAATTGGCAAGGGCGGGTGAGTTTGGGTTGCAGTAGAGTTGAACTCAAACTTGGCTTCACCTGGTGCCTGGACAAATATAGGCCTCTTTTGCTCAGAGTGTATGTGTGGATAGGCCTGGTGAGAAAGGCAGACAGACAGATAGCCAAACAGACAAGACAGGCCTGCAAATGGTAATCAGCTGGCTCGCTCATTCAAGACCTCGGCCCTTGCCCCACCTGGCCCCAGCCTCACCAACCTTCCATGGGCACAAGGACAAGCTGCTGGGTGTCTGTGAGAATTTGGGATCTAATGCTGCCAAGTGGTACTGAATGCCGAGTGTGTGTCAGACACTGTGCTAAGCAATCTTATGCCCCGTTACGGAAGGAGGCAGAGGCAGGGTACCAATTTGTTGGACCTACAATGTTCCAGAATCTCTAGCTGCATTACTCTCATTTTATGTGCTCTCAAAGATCATAAACATTTTAAGTGGTAGAACCTTCTGGAACCCATGTCCAGGGTTATTTCTATGGCATACCTGGAGCTATGCCTTCCCTTCATCTCTCAGCCCAAGTCAAGAGGCGGGACCTCATATACAGCCTCCCTTCTGTATCCTGGGCTGTGCCCACATCTAGCCCTCCAACATCTCCCTTGCTGCACCAGTAGTACAGACGTGCAGCTAAGATCAGCTTCCCCAAACAGCCCAACCCCAAGAGTGGGGACAGTGTCCTCCTGCGCCTCTTCTCTCTAGTCCTGTTTCTCTCCTCCCTGCCTCCTTTCCTGTATTTCCACCTGACTCTGTCTCTAACTCTACATCCATTGCATGCATGCACACACTTACATACACACACGTGCACACACAAACACACACATGTACACACGTGTGCACACACTTACATACACACATGTGTGCACACACTGCCACACCTCTTTGGAAACAAACTCGTTTCTTCCAACTGTTAAACTCAGTGGTGCCAAAGGAATGGGCCCCTGATGGGTCACAACTCCAGCAACTGGCTGCAAAGGATTCAAATAGAGAAAGGTGGTCGGGGTGGTGGCTGCAGTCCTGGCTAAGCTGGTAGCGGTGGTCTATGGACTGCACACAGGCCTGCATTCCTTGGCAGCCTGGACCTGTGGCTGGCAAGGCAGAAGACAGGAGGGCAGGGACTGGTATAATTTCATGTCTGGCCTTTCCTAGTCGACAGGCAAAATGACTCTGTGATCGCCCAGCTCTCTAAATAGCTGTGTTTTACAATCCCCAGGTCTGGCAGAAAATGTCCCATTAAATCTTAATGATCTGCCTTCCAAGAAGCGCCCCTGCCTCTTCATCCCTTGGAGGACATTTACCCCTGGAATATCAAATCGAGGGGATAGTGGGGAAAGGGGGAAAATAAACACTCATGAGATGGGGTCCCACCCATCTTTCATTAGGCAAATGCTGTCAGAGCCAGAAGGTCCCCACTATCCTAGTCTACTCTTCTGAAAGAACCCCTGTTCCTGACACTGTCCTCCTGTGCACAGTCTATCCTCCCCCGACCTCCCCTCTGGCTATTTTTACGTGTCTCTAGACTGCACTATCCACTGGCTCCAGCCCACAGGTACAGTTTGGGACAATAGTGAAATAGGTCCCATTTCAACCTGTGCTTAGAGAGACCAGAGGAGAAATTTTCCTTGGAAAGAGAGTTGTCACGTGACCTTCAGGATTATTCAAATATTAACCACCTGGATAAACAGTTTCTCCTCGGTTCTCATTATCGCCTCTCTGGCTGGAGCTGCTGTACAGTATTTCTCTTTTATATCCAGAGGACATGCCGCTTCCGGTGACTCCTGGGGAGTGGGGAAGGATGAAAAGGAGGGAAGGGGAAACAAACCCAGGGAAGCCCGAATCCCTGCAGCCCCACATCCAACTCTATCTAGCACTCTGGTGAGATGGCAGTCAGAAGGCTGGTCCCTGTCCCCGCCCTGCCCTGTGGTCACCCATCATCCCTGGACCCTCCCTGGAGGCACAGCCCAGCTCCCCTTCACCAGCAGGACTCCTCTTCACCGACCTTGAATTAAACTTTACACAATCTCAGCTGGGCTGTCTTTATTCTCTCGTCTCACTCGCCTTTCATTTCTGCCTCACTTTCTTTAGACCAGAGAAAGCACAGGTGTTTGGATCCCATCCAGATTCTTCCATTGCTTGTAGCCACCCAAAGGCCTCACCAGTCAAGGGGCAATGGTCTACACACACACACACACACACACACACACACACACACACACACACACACGCACCCCTTCCCTAGGTAGGGAAGCCCAGGTTGTCTGGAAGTCCAGACTCATCCAACAGAGAAGATAAATCCATTACCAACTTCCGTCATTGCAACCAATTTGAAAGTTATTACTGTGGATTCTTAAGACATCAACAACAAGGAATCCTATTGTCCCGCTAATTAATTCAGCAATCTCCATGAAATAATAGGAGCTGTAATTGGCATTCCAGGCTCACCCCTCGACCACTGGAATCAACTAATTAAACAACAATCAGGCGGCACCCAGCTTTCATGGGGAAGATGGACTATTCCTTTTTATAGCTGCAATTAGGCGACACATTCAATAATCAGAATGAAATACAAATTCGCCCAGGAGCCCAGTAAATTATGGTCATTCATACTTTGTTTTCCTCCCTTCGCCTCCCAGAAAATACAAAAAAAAAAAAAAAAAAAAGGGTGGCATCGCCCAGCTGCAGCAGGGTGCTGTCTGGATTGCCTATAAGCCACTCCTGAGAGTCCCTTCTAATTCAAGGGGTCTGTTTGCAGTGTGGTTCAGAAGCAAGACAGGGGAAGGGGGCTGCTGACACAGGCTTGCCCAAGTCTACACCCAGCAGGAAATGTGGGTTCCCTGTGGCCTCTGAGAGAACTGGTGGAGGAAGAGACAAGAGTGAGAATCCTGTCTCCACTTGCACCATGATAAGATCCAAGCCCTTACTCGCACACTCACATGATCAAGTGTAACACATCCAGCCAGGTGTGAGACAGCCCAAACACCCTCTGCATGCCCGACAAAAATGCTTCAAGCGGTGAGCAGGGGCTTTGACAAGGGTGGGAGCACTCACTCCTGAGGACAGAGAAACAGAGTGAAGCAGACAAGGTTCACGAGAAGGCACTGAATCACTGTGAAAATTAAATCAGGTACAAGGCAGTGGCGGGGCTGGGAAAGTGAGGAGAGGCGTGGGACGGGTGATAAATGGAAAGATAGTCACTCTGAGACGACGACACCGTCAGCCACCACAGGCTGAGCGGAAAACATGCTCTCTTCAAAAGGTGCCAAAATGCTCCTGTCCTCCAAAGGGGACTGTCAGGATCTGGCTGCTGATCCCACCTGAGCAGTGGGAGCCCTGGGGGGCCAGGGATGGGCATAAATGGCTGTGGAGAATGCTGCCCACTTGATTCTTCCCAAATCCTGAGAGACAAAATTGGGAGTTATTTTTTCAGAACTAAAGCATGTCATAGCTTTAGGACAGTGAAGTAAGAGGATTTCTTTGCAGATGATGTGGTCTGGAGACTCTACGTTTTCAATGTCAGAAGATCCCTGAAATCAGAGGGTGTTTTTTTCTTTGTCACTCAGTATAGACGTGAGCACATAGGTTAAACAGGCAGGCTTAGTCCTGGCCTACCTCTCTACTCAGCATGCCCTGCTGGGAAGCTCAGAGCCAAGAGCCTTTTCCTCGTGGATGGATGTTTTCCAGGAGGCTAAATGATGTAAGAAGGTATTTTGGGGGACTGGAGAGATGGATCAGAGGTTAAGAGCACTGACTGCTCTTCCAGAGGTCCTGAGTTCAATTCCCAGCAACCACATGGTGGCTCATAATCAACTATAATGTGATCTGATGCCCTCTTCTGGCCTGCAGACGTACACACAGGCAGAGCACTGTATACATAATAATAAATAAATAAATCTTTATTTTAAAAAAAAGGGTGTTTTGGTTAATTTTCTTGTTGCTGTGGCAAAAAGGAAAAGAGAGAGAAAGAGAGAGAGAGAGAGAGAGAGAAAACCCTGATGACAATTACCTAACAAAGGTTTTGTTTAGCTTACAGTTAGAAGGGATATAGTCAAGGGGTGGGGCTACAGAACATGGCTCAGCAGTTAAGGGCACCAGTTGCCCTTCCATGGGACCAAGGTTTGTTTCCCAGCACCCATTTCGGCAGCGTACAACCTCCTGTAACTCCAGATCTGACTCACGCTCCTGGCATCTTTGGAAGCCCGTATACATGCAGTGCACATACAGACAAGCACACACACACACACAGACACACACACACACACACACACACACACATTCACACACAGTTTTAAAATTGTACAAGATCAGATAAAAATGGCATCAGACTATGAAAGTCCACCTCCCAGTGACCCACTTCTTCAAGCAAGACTCTACCTTCTAATGGCTCCACAGCCTTCTAAGACAACATTACTAGGCTAGGGACCAAGTATTCAAACACATGCCCCTACAGGGATGTTCCCCACTCAAACCACAGCAGAATGTGTGCATTTACTTATTCAAATACACTTGATTGAACACCAGTTCCACAGCACCTGTGTGTCAACACCACAGTTCAGGAAAGAGTATGCCAACAGTGACCATAAGGAAAGAGAACAGCAACAATGCAAGGTGGGGGTGGGGACGGAGGTGGGGACAGGGGTAGGGATGACAGCCTGCCAGAGGAAGGGATCTTCAGTGGGGACCTGAATAATAACCCAGGGTCCTCCAAGGCCTCTACTTCCTCATCTGTAAAATAGGAGCAATAAGACTGTCTTTGTGCCAGGTGTGGTGGCACACACCTTTAATCACAGCACTTGGGAGGCAGAGGCAGGCGGATCACTGTGAGTTCAAGGCCAGCTGGGTCTACAAAGTGAGTCTAGGACAGCCAAGGCTACACAGAGAAACTCTGTCTTGAAAAAAAAAAAAAAAAAGACTGTCTTTGTAAGCGCAGCTGAGATGATCGCCACCACTGCTCCCAGCCCATTCTGCCATGGCCACGGTTCAGCTAGCGCTACGCTACCTACTACCCCACCTGCCCTGTGGAGCCTCGACGTGTCTGCGACAGGGAAGAGGAGCCTCACTTGTTCCTCAGACACTCGTGACAGGCTGGAGAGAAGACTTGAGGTGCAGAACAAAGGCAATTGAGATAAACTGAGAATCAACACAGAAAGGAAGGGCCGAGGCAAGAACGCGAAAGGTTTAATTTGAGGTGAGTGAAGGGGAGCTCTGCTTAAAGCTCCAGTGGACATGGACAGCCACCCTGACCAGTTAGTGCCCAAGACGCGACAAGGTTGAAGACATGCAAAGGCTCTTAAAGGGCTGTGTGGATTCTTATGAAGGCTGCAGGATTCTTGTGAGGCTTCCGGGACCACGAGCCTGAGTGGGGCCAGAGCCTAGTCTTCTCTTTTCAGCCTCACCTTCTAGCACCTGAACTTTAAATAAGCAACCGGGGATTCAGGGCCCACGTCCCTCAGGTTGCCTATTCTCCCCTCTTCATCAGCTGTCATATTGCCTGAGGGACCGTTGATTGCCCCCAAGGTGACAACGATTTTCTTGAATGTTCTGGAGTTCTAAGGCCCCAGTAGAGTAGCAGCCGCAGACAGGGAGTCAGGGAGATGGGCAAACAGAAGCTATTGACCTTTCCACTACCTTAGTGCAGCCTGGCCAGGCTTGGAGGGCACAGAGGACCGAGGAGATGACTGGCTTAGTGTCAGGCCGGACCACCTCCACACACTAGAGATGAGAGATGCTTAAGCCCCAACTCTGAACCTCCGTGACCTCCTGGTTCTTGATATAGCTCCATCCACAAACCGTCTACAACAGCCATGACCCCAGCCTGGACTGCAACTCCTAGCCTCACCCCCTCCTCTATCTACAACATGACCGCAAACTTAATCAGGGACCAGTCTGAATTTCGAGGGTCCCAATTTTTGATTTTCCATTGTGCGTCCATATCCTCCTTGATACAGGGAGGCAAGGTGTGAGCTGGACCTCACAGGACCCATGACCTAATGCTGCGCTGAGGCCCAGGAGCTTGCCGCTGTGGGTGGTCCTGGGCATAGTGGGCAGGTACAGCAAATAGAGAAACTCCTTGCTTCCTGTCGGCATCAAGCCGCCAAGGACTTCTTCATCACACCCGGGCTCTTAGCAGCAGTACGGATTCTGATTTAGAGCCCTCAGCATCGCATTCAAGGGGAAATTCTCCCACGCACATGAAGATTCATGTCCCAACAACAATGGCAGGATTAGCTTTATTGATCAAGCATCGGCATCACCGATGACAAACACTTACAGGGCTCTTGTTCACACTAACAGCAGCTCCTCTGGCAACCCAGGAAGGAGAGCACATGGGAAGCCCGACAGAGCACACAGAACCAACCTGGTCTCATGGTCTTAATTACGGTCCCCTAGAGGTCATTAGCCTTAAAGGCACCGTAAATGCTTCAAACTGAAAGACACTGACTTTAAAATGCCAACGCCAGGAACTTTATTAGATCAGTAAGGGTGAGTGAGCGATGGAAGGAAAGAGGAATAGAGTACGGACATCTTACCATGGCTTCGGGCCTGCTTATAGAATTTATGGGTGACTGAGGCCTCTTGCTTTTCCGTCTTCCTGCAGAACATTTAATAGCCTTACTGGGGTCATCGCATTACTAATTTGTACCTTAATCAGAAAAGGGAGGGAGCAGAGAAAATGAAAAAGGAATTGTCGCAAATCAATCAGTGTTGGTCCCTTTCACGACTCTGCCAGAGACAGTAGTGGATGAGAACGATTGAGACTAATGGCTAAAGCTGAGCTCGGGACTTATCTGTGGGTTTATTTATGCATGACTTCTGGCATCCACTCTGCCTGGAAAGGTTCCCAAGAAAGATGAAGCTTGGAAAAGTGAGTGAAAGAGGGAGGAGCAAAGCTGGCCAGGCAGGTCCCCTCCCCCCTCCCCAATCCCCTCCAGGAAGCCTGCAAAGAAGGACTCCTTCCTGCAGGCACACAACATGGATTGCAGTGGCTTTCAGGGATGCCACCTGCCCTCCTCCCTCAAGTGCCTGTTCCAGATCTACAGTTCCCCAGAAAAGGATACGAGGTACGATCATCAGAGAGGGTGCATAAGGGACTGAAAGTTGTGTTCCTTCTAAATTCATGTTTTGAAATCTGAACCCCCAAGGTGAGTATGGAAACTTTGGGGGGGGTGATAAAGTCAGGAGTGTGGGACCCTTGCAAATAGGGGCCCTTAGAAAGAAATAGCAGAGCTTGTCCTTGCTTTCTCTGCTCCCCACCAAGACAGAGGATGTCTGTCTACAAACCAGCAAGTGGAGCTGGATCTGTCAGCACCTGGTGTTTGAACTTGCCAGGTTCTGCAACGGTGAGATGTTGAAGGACCCAGTCTCCGGTAGTTTGTGACAAAAGCTCCCATCGACACAAGCATCATGGTGCCTTCAAAGTAACATAAGCAGGCTTGTGTGACAACAAAGGAACGAGACAGTGGCGGTCATGGTTCCTATAAACCACGCTTTCCCACCAAGCACATCCAGGTCACCACTGGATCCTGGAGACTTCCTGGCAGGTCATGTCCTAAACAGAGTCAAAGAAAAGGTACAGGGTGTCAGAGAGACAAACTTCAACAGAGGGGCCTGCGTTACAGTATTTTGTATCCGTTCGGCCTACAAAGCAAATAACTGACACAGGGAGACTGAAACGTACTTTAAAGCTGCCAGCACTTTGCCGGGCAGAGTCTGAACTGATTCTAATCTACTCGTAAACTAACCAAACTGCTCTAAACCTTATAACATACATATATTCCAAGCACTTGCCACTATGACCCCTGGCCTCCTCCAACCATCATAAAAACCTTGTCCCTCTCCAACCATCAAACTTTTCTCCTCCCTTCCAGGAAGTCCCACCTTCCACTTCCTGTCCTTCTGCCCAGCTGATTGGCTAAACAGCGCTTTATTGCCCGTTGATACATTCACTTAGTATTCCTCCACAGGCCTGCCGGACAGGAAGAAGAGAGCCCACGAGAGCAGGTGAGCGAGGCCTGGTCTGTGGTAAGGGTCGGGGCAGGATTTGTTCCTATCCAGATGGCAGAATCAGGAGTGAAGATCACTGCTCTGAGGAAAACCCCAAGGTCTGGGCCAAGGGATCTGGGCCTGAGCCACAATTCTGCCTTTTACTAGTGTGACACATATGAAGGCCTCTCCAAGCAGCCTTTCTACATAGCAAGATCCTCCAGCAAGATGAGGTAATATCCTAAGCCAAGACAGAAAATAAGAGGGCCGAGGTGGGGAAGGGACCACGTGCACCAAGCACAGAAAGCAGCCAGCCAGAGTGTGAGATGGTTAAAAACAAAACCCCAGGCACAAGGAGGGTGCTGGCTTACCAAGTCCCACCAGCTGAACATTCTTTCACCCGGAGAAAACTCCTAGCGATTACATAGCAAACAAACAAAGATGATGGTTAAGAACCTGGAGTGTAAGTAACAGAGAGGCTAATGGAGTTCCAAGGCAGAAGACAACAGAAATCCGCCCCCCAAAAACCCACCAGTGTGGCAGGCCTAGGGAGCAAGTAGCACAGAGGTCTCACGTGAAGCCTCCGAGAGATATGTTGGAATTGAACGATCACCCAAAGAAACCAACCTAGGGGACAATCACTCCTAAGGGTAAGAAAGAAACAAACAAAACCAAATGTGAGTAAACAAACCAGTTACCAATTTAGGACCATACCAGAGACGAGAAGAGAAACAATAAGGCTGGGGAGATTGACTCACGAGTGAAATGCTTACTGTGAAAACATGCGGACCTGAGTTGGAATACTCCACACCCACGTAAAAGCTGGGTGTAGTGGCATGAGTCTATAACACCTGCTCTGGGGTACAGACAGGAGAATCCCGGAGGATTGCTGTTCAGCCAGTGTGCTGGTTTGAAATGAGAACGGCTCCCATAGGCTCATCTAGCTGAATGTTTGGTCTCTAGTTGGTGGAACTCTTTGGGAAGGATTAGGAGGTGTGGACATATAGGGGCGGTGTGTCACCAGGAACAGGCTTTGAGGTTTAAAAGGCCCACTCCATTCCCAGTTAGCTATCTCTTGCCTTGTGGTTGTGGATCAAGATGTGAGCTCCTGGCTCCTGCTCCAGCACCATGCCTGCCTTCCTGCTGTCATGCTCCCCACCATGATGGTCATGGATGCTAACCCTCTACAAGCATAGGCCCCAAACAAACTGTAAGTTGCCTTGTCGTGTATGGTGTCTTATTATGGCAACAGAAAATTAAGACAGCTAAAACTGTGAGCACCAGGTTCAGTGAGAGACGACCTCAAAAACTTAAGGTGGACAGAAAAAGCATGATAGAAGATCTCCAATGTCAACCTCTGGCCTCCACCTGCACACGCAAGGGCAAGTGTACCTGCACACACTTGATCATACACACAGGCACGCACACACACACACACACACACACATACACACACACACACACACACACACACACGAAACAACTATGATGCATTTGTCTGTTGTAAATAATATTCAAGTTGACATAATAATGTAAATTCTGAGTATAAACCTAATGAATGTTTAGAGGTAAACATCAGAGGGGACAGCAGTTTAAGACACTCAATCCTAATTACCATAAATAGAAAGTTCAATAATGCATGTAATCGATGCATCAAAATATAGCAGCACACACATACTATGGCGACATGTAAGTCTGAGAACCTGTTGCGGATCATTGCTTCTGAAAAAAACAAAAAAAAAAGAGGCTAGGATTCGGGAACAGGGAAACACTACACTACTGTTAGAAGCCTTTCAAACATTTCTCTCATAATCTAAAAGTAATGATCAATATTTTTCTTAAATTTCCCACCCCGGTGTTGACACTGAAATGATGAGGCTGGGCAGCCAGCAATTCTGCTTTGTCCCTAGTCACCTAGGGGCTAGGGAGGGTGGCCTCCTGGCAGCCTACTCTCCTTTCATATAAGGCTTTGCTATGGAAATGAATCCTAGCATTAATCCTAAGAAGCGTGTCTAAGGAGGGCGGAGAATGGTGAAAACATCAGTGGAGAAGGGCCAAACAGGCACTCCCTCAGCTAGCTCCTCACTCAGCTGGTGGCCTTCAGCCCTCCATGTTGCCCCTTCACAGTTCATCTTGCCCAGCTCCTGCCACCATTTAGGGCTTTCCGCTGCTCTCATACCCAGCCTCCCTCAAGTGTGAACGTACAAGAGTAGGGTCCACAGCTTCTCCCTGATCATGCTGGGGTCTCCCTGGCTACTCCCTCTCACTTGCTTGTTAATGGCTCTCTTGTTTTCCCCATGACCAACACCATGCCTTTGGGAGAAGCCCTTCATGCCTAGCTCAGATGTCAATGAAAAAATTCTCTGTCGTTTACACAGGGACTACCCAGAGGCAGAAACAGGAGGATGAAAGTAGACATGGTAACTAACTGCTGTAATCCAAGAACTAGAGAGGCTGAGGCAAGAGGATGGCCATGAGTTTGAGGTCAGCCTGGGCTATAGATGAGAAAAAATGAGAGGTGGCAGGGAAGGGGGAGGGAACGAGGGCTGGCTGTATGGCTCGGCACAGAGCACTTGCCCAGTGTGGTGCTTTGAATGAGAATGACCCCCCCCAAAAGACTCATATGTTAGGGTGCTTGGTAACAGTTGGTGGAACTCGTTGGGAAGGATCTGGAGGCGGTGTTGTAGGAGGTGTGTCACTGGGGGTGAGCTTTGAACTTTAAAAAGCCCACGCTACTCCCAGTTAGGCTGTCTCCCTGCCTCTTGGTGGCACCTCAGCTACTGCTCCAGCGCCGCACCTGCCCACTGGCTGCCACGCTCCCACTGTGATGCTCACAGGCTCCCTCTGAGACTGTTAAGGCCAGGTAAACCTCCTTCTTTCTCCTGCAGATTGCCTGGGTCGTGATGTCTCTCCACAGCAATATGAATGTAGCTAAGACACCTCGCGTGTTTGAAGTCCAGGTTGTATGTCCGATGTTACCAAAAACCATTGGGAAAATGAGAGAGGGGAGCCTTTCACCCTTGGATAAAGTACTGAACACATAAAAGAATTAGTTTTCTCACCTATAAAATGGGGGTGGATCACATCTGCTACAGTCCCAAAGGGCTCTCAGCACAAACCAGTTGGGTAACCTGGAAAGCGCCTCAAACACGAACTAGTACTATTACTGCCCACTGTTGTTATTAGCCGTGTGTGTGTGTGTGTGTGTGTGTGTGTGTGTGTGTGTGTGTGTGTGTGTGTGTTTTACATAGAAACTACCCAAAGACAGAAACAAGAGGATGAAACTAGACATGGTAACTAACTGCTGTAATCCAAGAACTACAGTGGCTGAGGCAAGGGGATTGATATGAGTTTGAGATCAGCCTATAGAATGAAAGATTGAGAAGCGGCAGGGGAGGGGGAGTGGAATGAGAGAGAGAGAGAGAGAGAGAGAGAGAGAGAGAGAGAGAGAGAGAGAGAGAGAGAGAGAGAGTACACAGTGTACTTGCCCATTCATGTGACTGTGGAGGCCAGCACATGAACATCAGCGGTCTCCCTCAATCACTCTCTATCTATGTTTTGAGGCAATGTCTCTCACTCGACCTGTAGTTTGGCATTTTGGCTAGACAGGATGGCTTGCAAGCTCCCAGGATCTTCCTGTCTCCCCACCTCTGTGCCTCAATGCTGAAGTTACAGGCCTCTGCCACCACAGCCCTCTTTTCCCTCGGATGCTGGGGGATCAGAGCTCAGGTCTCTGTGCTTCCACAGCGAGCACTTAACCCACTGAGCTGTCTCCCCAACTGCAGCCATGATCATTTTGGAAGACAGCAGGGCTACAGACTCTACTAGCTGGAGACCAATGTGCTGAAATGAAAAGCTGGCACCTTGGTCACCCTTGTGTCCCCTGTGACCCACTGGGTTCCAGCAGGCTGGTATATTAGCCAACCTGCAGCCATGCCAGGTGCCCCCACCCAGAGCAGCAGACGCCTGGGGCACAGACCTCACTCAGTGCCTCAGGCAAATGGCTCTGAGCACCTGTGCCACTTCCCTTCATAAAACCAAATCGCTCACTAATGCTCCTCAGCTCCTTTCATTCGAATGGCAACAGCCGTTGTTCTTATTGGATTGTAGATGAATCACTTGAAATATATTTTGGGGCACATTATAGAGGCAATAACATAAAAGTAACCTGGAAAATGGTTCTGTTTTGTTTTCTACTTTGCAAACCCAAACTGGAGCCTGGGGTTGTGTTCCAGGTTTTTGTCTCTTTCTTTTTTTAACAGAATTATGTTTTGCTTACTTCCTCTTCATGCTGGGAAAGGAGACAGGTGAGCCTCTCCTGGGTTGAGAGGGAAACCTTTCAGGGCAGCCTGGTATCTGGCAGGAAGGACTGGGTGAGAGCAGACAGACCCACATCCCAGAATGGGAAACGTGGCTGGAAGGAAACATTCATTCTCAGACTCCACTGAAGACAGAAATGAAGATAGAAAACTGAGGCAGAACAGAAAGGACTGGTTCGCCTCATGACAACAGGGCTGCCTCACTAAGGGAGTATAAACCTTGGCTGGAGCTTGTCGGTAGCCAGACATCTACCTTGTAAAAGCCAGGTAATATGACTGCTAGACACTCAAGACAAAGAGTCACATTCCTCCAGATACCAACTTGCAATATAGAGCCAGGACTGAGCCTATTGGTAGGGCCTATGTGTTCCCTAGTGTGGCCAGGGCCATCTTCTCTGCCCTAGAGGCCACCATTTTCCCATTTCCTCCCCCTGTTCAGATATTACTGATCACTCCTTCTGCCTGTCCCCCTTTCAGTCTTGACACTCAGAACTTTCAACTTGTCTGTTGTAAACCTTTGGCGCTGATGACTCTAACAAAGAAATCCCTGATCACAGGTCCAACCCTGGAGCTTTCTGAGCCTCAAAGTAAGAACACAGAGGAGTCCTAGAAAATCCCTCTCTGACTAGGCAGTGGAGGCTCACACCTTTAATCCCAGCACTCACAGGAAGAGGCAGGAGGATCTCTGTTAGTTGAAAGCTAGCCTGGTCTACAGACCCTAGTTCCAGGACAGCCAAGGCTCCCCAGAGAAACCCTGTCTCAAACAAAACAAACAAACAAACAAAAATTAGAAATTCACGTGACTATTCTGCCCCTCATTCAGAAAATAAAACGTCTGATCTAAAGGGGTCGTTAAGGGTGCCTGTGCTAAACTCATGCTCCTCCCACTCTGCAGAGTCCAAATGGGACACATTGACAAAACTTAGTCATAAAGTGGGCTTGAGCCTCCCACCCCAATTTTAACACCATTGTGGACTTAGGTGAGGTGTCAGGCCTTCCTAGGAAAGAATTTGAGGTCAAATCTCTTTGCTCAGCCTGGCAAGTTGCTTGATGTAGCTGAGTTGAGAGGGGGGAGGGGGGACGACAAGGGGTGGGGTGGGTGGGGTGGGGACATGAGAACCATAAGGCTGAGTGAGTTTGTTTTAGACAGGGTCTCTCACTGGCCTAGACTTCACCAAGCAGCCTAGATGGGCTGGCCAGTGAGCCTCAGGAATCTGTCTGTCTCTGTCTCACTGGAAGGTCCCCAACCACAGCTGGCTTTTTTTGTTTTTTTAATAAGGATTCTGGGAGATCAAACTTGGGTCTTCATGCTTGCAAAGCAAGTATTTTACCAAGTCAGCCATCACCCCTACCCAAGAAAAGCTTATGGATCTGTACCAGGAGATCTCTTGAAATCCCACAGCTTAAGAACTGGAATTCCTCACTAAATGGCCTCTCAGATGAAGGGGGTTTTGGCCTTTTCATTTTCAAGTAAAATCTGAGGCCTGGGGTAATAAGGAAAGAATAGCTCCAAATCCAGCCTGCCATTGACCAGCCCTTGATGGAAAACTTAACCTCTGTGGCCTGGCTCTGATCTTTATCACCGAAATGACACTTGCTTGCTGCAACACAAAGGCTAATATAAACACAAGGCATTTATTCCCCTAGCAAGACCAGCGGCCAGCCCCCTTCCCCCCACCTCAACTTTCTCCTACTTCCTGTCTTGCTTTTTTAATTCCCTTTAGAAAAAGATGGCTGTGTCCATTCCCTTCCAACTAATGTGCTATTAGTTAAGTTTTCTCTTGTGGCCAGATATTACCTCTGAATTGTAAGTGGAAAGAGTGAGATGTTGAAAGGAGCCAGGGTGGCGCAAGTAATTAATGAGATGAGCCTTCAGCCAGCCCCTGCATTTCTGCTGGGTCTCATTAACTACTGCACACTGCCCTGCCTGGGAGGCCTCGCCCACCCAGGCTGGTATCTACAGTACCTCTTTCTTACTACCCTGGATCTGTTAAATGCTTTATATTCCGTTTGCCAACGCAGGAATGATTCAGAACAAGATTGGGTTATTACAAATTCAGGAGGCACTACACACACGGCTGTCATGTTTCAGTTACCCTTTCCCTTGGTTTAATAAAATTTGCCACACTAATACAAAGCCATCTTTTATCGTTTTCCCTGCCGTTGTAACAACTTGTCCGGCTTCCCTCCTGCTAATTAAAGGAGGAGGCCACGCAACCGCTCATTGGAAAGTGGGTTTCCAGGGAGCCTGTCAATATCTTCGCAGTCACTTAGCTCTCGGTCCTATGGTCCTTTAGCCACCCGCTCCTCCATGATTGGAGCCCTAATGAGGTCAGCAGCTGGTGGCAGCATGGCAGACATGCCCCGCGTGGTGCGCTGGTGGGAGGGCAGACCCAGCAGTCCCCAGGGGCAGAATGACGCGGGCTCCGCAGCCCGTCCTCCCACGCTGCCCCCAGCTGGCCCTGACTTGCTTGCGACAGACTCACCGGCAAAGGGTCCCCCAACGCAAGAGCGAGCGGCGGGAGCTGAGAGATGGGCGGTGAGGGGCGACCCCCGCCCCCGGGCAGAAAGGATAACCGGAAAGGGGAGGCAGTGGGTAACAAGGAAGCCCGGAGGGGAGGCCAGCGAAGCTGTGCACAGAGCCGCCGTTGTGCGAAGTCCTGAGCCGGGTCCAATCAGCCCGCTCCCGGAAGGCCCACGCGCCACTCTCCAGCCCACTCGGGGCCTCGAGGCGCCCCAGCCTGCGGGGGTGGTGCGTCTGCGTCGGGTACATCTGCCACCCCCCCCCCCCACTGATTGCCTAACTACAGCCCTGACCACCGCCCTTTAGAGGGACCAAGCAGGCTTATTAGCATTCCTGTCAGTCGGTGCCTTGGCGATCTGGGTCGGTGTGGAGCCACGGTCACCTGTACCAACTGGGACTACCAGGACTAGGGAGTCGGCATTCTTCTGGGGTGAGGCAGGAGTTTCTCCATCAGTGGCACCTGTCTTCTCTAAGCGCCTCACTGTACGCTTGGAGCCTCATTACTAGAGGAACGTTGGGCCACCTGAGCAGGCAGGGACAATGTCAAGGTCAAGCCCGGGGGTCGGGGTGCTGGGGAAGGAAGGTGGTATGCGGTAGTCTTGGCTCCCTCTAGGACCAGCGGGGATTCCTGGGCCGAGTCCCAGTACACACACACTAGTAAGTTTACAAATGGAAGCCGCTGGCGCCTCTTGCAATAAAAGGCAGAAGCTCAGCTCTGGCGCTTCAATGGGAGCATTTTCCCCCTTAACAAGGGGCTGGATTCAGCTGCCTGGTGCTGTCTGGCCAGGGTGAGTTGCCAGAGTAACCAAGGCCTACCGCACGCTCGCGAAGCGAATCGGAGGGGAGCTGGCTGCAGGCTCCAGGACTTGCCTAGGTGCTAGCACACCCAGATGCTACACTGCCCTTCTTCTGGCTGATTCCTCTTAGGCATCTCCTCTTCCAACCCAGTCTTCCTAAACCACAGGCTGTCCCAGAATCCCTGAACCAACCTCAAATTGTTAATAGGCTTGTACGAACTGCATGAGACACACCCCCAGAGCACCTAAGGTAGATCTTTGTATTAGTCCCCTGCATGCCAGCTGTAACGCATTCTGCCTCCTGGCTGTGCTCAGAGCAGCCCGGAGGCATAAGCGACCCCAGGACTAAGAAAGAGAAAAAGGAAAGCCTGTAAGACTCAGTTCTTTGCTTGAGTAAGAGGTGAGTCTTTCTGAAGGAAGGAAGGGCAATGGGAAATTGAGATCCAGGGGACCAAGCGTGCACTACAGAATAAGACCACCTGGACAGTGAACAAAGCCAGCCCACCTCACGGGTTACTCCAGAGCCCCAGCAACTGCTGTGTCTCAAGCCTTAGCCTAGCTTGGTCCAAGCTCACATTTTAGAGCTGGAGAGATAAAGGCACTTGCCACCAAGCCCGATGACATGAGTTCAGTAGCCAGGACCCACCTGGTAGAAGAAGAGAACAGTCTTCCGGCCTCCACATATGCACTATGGCAATTGTGTTCCCCTCCCGCGCCACCCACCCCCCAACACACACACAAATAATTTTTTTTAAAACGTCCAAGTTCACATTTCATCACCTCCCCCCCCAAAACAATTAAGGTTGCATTCCTCTCAGGAATACCAAAATATGAATATCTCTTAACTCCTTTTTACAAATTTATTATTTGGCATCAGGGTATATGCAATCCCCAGAAGTTGCTTTTTAGGATCCAGAAAACCTAGGCTATGGAGGAGCCAGGAAACACACACACATACACACATACAGCACAGTCCCAGAGTGCCTGCCTTGAAGCTAGCCTGAAGCTAGGCTGAAGGCTTCCCAGTGGCTGCTTTCCAAAGAGCCTCGTCTATTAACCTAGGAAGCCAGCAGACCCTAGACTACACTGGCATTGCTCATATCTAGAACAGACGGACTTTATTTCCTTCACAGGTGACAAAAGGAGCCCCTTTCCTGCCACGGACCATCTCAGTTGGGTATAGGTCCTTGGGGTCAGGCAAGTGTCAGTAGGCAAGAGATAGGGGAGTGACAGACAGAAACAAACTCAGGGGAAAGGGTCATTCAGTCAAGTTTACCACTAAGTTCCGTTCCACTTGTTAATAAAAACATGGCTAAAAATTAGTCACCAGTGAATAGTTCATATTATGACTTACAAATAAAATGTTTGAGTAAAACTCCAGATAGTGGCAGATAAACTGAGAAAACAAACTGTCCTCAACTCACAGATGTTTGACATAATAAGAGAACATTGACCTTTGATAAAGAGGGCATATGCACTGATACCAATCTAATGACTTACAAATGATTGTTCAAGATAGATGACAACATTATTACACTGCATCCTGTATTTTTGAATTGTATGGAAAAATAATGTAACCACATGAGAACATCCCCGTTTTAAAATGTGTATAAAAACCTGGCTTGCTTGTCTCCAAAAATCCACTCCGACTCAGACTTCCCTGGAGTTTGTCTCTGTTTGTCACTTGCCTATCTCTTGCCCAGTGATGCTTCAAGAACTCCCGACCCCAAGGACGTATACCCGACTGAGACGGTCCACGACACTTTCCCACGTTATCCCTGTCAGGAGGAAGCAGTGAAGAAGCACATTGCAACAATCTGGCTCCTGGGAGCCAGGCCCTCCAGATGCCCTGCCTGAAAAATCTCACAGGTCTCACGCAGCCCTGCTTTGCACAACCCAGAGGGCACAGCACACGCCTACAGAGTGCCCACTCACACCAAGCAGCTGGACCATGCATATTTGAGACCCGGATACCCAACCTGCCCCACCTCCGCCTGTGGGTCTTCCCTTCTCCCCATGTCCACCCCTTGCTCCTGTTGATTGACATTCTAAAGCCCTCAGATCAGTCCACTTCCCGACTATACCTGCAGCCACACACATTGCTTGTCCATGTTTTTCTACTTCCTGCCCTCTTAGTCCACCCTACCACTACCACCAGATCTTAGCCAGGCCCCTTTGGAGAAGCCTAATACACAAGGTGCTCAGAGATTGAATGATGATACCTGCCCTTTCCCTGCCGTCCCCCCCCCACCTCATCACTAACCACGGCCCTGCCTCCCATCCCCCCACATCCTACCTCTCCCCTTCATTTAGCTTTCTTGTCTGACACAGTCCTCCCTCACTTCTCAGTGTTAGGGAAGCGCTCCTCCAGGTCCACACTACTCTAGTTCTATCCCTTTCCTTGTTCTAGCATATCCTTCCAGCTCATGTACTGCCTCCTCCAGGAAGCCCTTCCTGCTTCCATGCCACTCACTGTTGGCACAGTTAGCTCTTGTCTTGGTCCATTTCACATTGTTACGATAGAAGACCTGGTGCAGGATAATGAATACATTTAAAAAAAACTTTTTTTTTGTTTGAGCTTGTGATTATTAGAGATTGTGATGGCAAGGTTGAAGGATCCTCTTGGTCTCTGATACGAGGAGGCTTCTAGCCACTTCAGAATGAAGCAGCAGCATCGGACGTAAGGAGCACATGTGAGCGCACAGAGCCCTGGGTACAGAGTAAAGGAGCTGGAGGCTAAAGAGCCAGGCTCCCTTTTCTTACAACAGTAATGTTCTTCTGCCATATCCAGCTTACTCCATGAGACCAACATGATGACAGTTAGGACCCAGTTACCTCCTGTCCCACCTGGGACCACAGGCAGGGACCCTCACTCCCACCTCCCTCCCCACCTAGGGACCACAAGCAGGGCCCTCCCTCCCACATCCCACCCCACCTGGGGACCACAGGCAGAGGCTGCCAGGCTGGCTCACTCCCTCTCAGATGTTTTGCAGCTTTAATTCTTCTAAGCAGCTGAGATTTATAGCCCACTTGACAGAAATATTTAATTTTCCAAATGTCTATTATTCAAAGGCTGTGGAAATCTCCAGCTCCAACATTTCCACATTAGCATCCACCTCAGGCTCAGTCCCAGTAAAGCTCTTCCCAGTAGCGTGGAAGTGGAAGAGGATGAAGGCTTTGCAGAGGAAAGACACATAGAAAATCCTCAGAGTCCAGGCCACTCCCACCACTCTTCTCAAGCCATACACGTATGCTGCATTAGCAGCAGCAGCAGCAGCAGCACCACCACCATCATCACCATCACCATCCCTACCACCACCACCACCACCACCATTATTAAAATAGCACTAACGGCTTGCTGTGTGTATGATTAATCTTTGCTCACAACATGACTGGATTAGGAATCACCATGGAGTTAGACACTTCTGGATGTGTCTGTGAGGGTGTTTTCAGTAAAAAGGCAAGACCCGCCCTGAATATGGGTGTCACTATTCTGTGGACTGAGGCCCTGGACTATAGAAAACAGAGAAAGTGATCCAAGGGCCAGTGTCCATCTCCGCTTCCTGACGGAGGACATGGTGTCCAGCCACCTCGTGCTGTTACCACCACAGTGAACCAGGTCCCTTCTTAAACCATGAGGCAAAACAGACCCTCCTCTCCTGAAGGTGTTTTCGTCAAGAATCTTGCCACAGCATGAGAAAAGTACCCACTATATTATGCACCATGCTAAGTGTGTGCGTGTGCGTGTGCGTGTGCGTGTGCGTGCGTGTGTGTGTGTGTGTTATCATTCCTGAGGCCATGGCCACCTTCTTTTCTCAATAGCATGAAACTAGTGAAGTTGGCTAGGCCAGCTGGCCAGCAAACCCCAGGGACCCTCCAGTCTCTGCCTCCCTGGCGGTGGGATTACAGCATTCAGATGTCACCACATTCAGATCTGACTTACTGAGCCATCTCTATAGCATGTGCTAGGTAATTTTAATAGGCATAGTTTAAGTGTTACAACCAAATACGCATTATAGCTATCCCATCGTATAGGTGGATGAGAGACCTAAGGCACAGAGAAAGCTAAGATTACCTGACCTGACCGCTGGAGCTGACGTTAGATTCCCCCAACATGACTAGCTTCAACCCATCAGCCATCACGGAGTCTCACCTGTACCGTGTTAACGCTACTGCTAACAACCATGCCAAACTCTGTTTAATTCCACATCTCGCTGCTAAGCAGATTCCCCGATACATTCACATGTGAAGTGTCCCTGCCACACACGTAGCCTGGCTGTGTGCCTTGCATAGCAAATGTGAGGCCCCTTGCCTGCCAAGATCTTAAAACCTGTTTGAAAAACGATGTTTATATTCAAAACAATGCAGTGGCCACAGAGGCAGAGAAGCTACACCAGCCATTGAAGGGCTCGGCTGCCTCCAGACAAGCAGGAAACAAAGAGTTCTGAACAAACAGGAGGGACCTTCTTGGGCCTCTATCTCAGCCAGTCTCTCTTGTACTGGTGTAAAGCTGATTCTGTTTACACACGCTCAGCGCTGAGCACTGGAGAGGGTAGAGCAAGCTTTCTGGCAGAGATAAGAGGGGACTGTTAAGGAGAAGGGAAGAGAAAAGGGGGGGAAGTGGATAAAGAACTCAAAAAGCTCAGCAGTCTGGGACATCTGGTGTGGGGAAAATAGAATAGGCTTCTAGCCCTGGGAGAAGCTCCCCCTCAGAGCATAGGACAACAGCTGATGGCCCGAATGATATAAAGATGACCCAGGGCTCTCTGCCTGCTGTTTAAAGAGGATCTAGTGGTTGCTTCCTTCTCCTGTCCATTTAAATGGAACACACTTCATTAAGGAAGGCAAAACATTTGTTAATTTCTGGTATCTAGAGGGAGAGTTAATCATATTCTCTTGGAATGCAGATAAAAGATGAGTTAAAACGTAATTAAGTACCCTAGCTGGTCAGCACCTACTGGTGTCCCTGGAAGACAGGGACAGATTGTCTGTCTGGCCCTTTCTGTTCAATGTCAGCACAGTTAAGCCCCCAATATGAGGGTGCATCACTGCCAATATGGGACGTTAGCGTCCTCATGGCTCATTCACCGTCAGCCATGAAGGCAGGGAAGCTAGGGGCCCTGGCTCCCCTCCAAGGCTAGCTCTATCATGTCATCTCTCCAGCTCCGAGGAGGGCAAATATAGGAATTATTGGCATCACCAAGCCAAAAAGATTTCGCTATGTCATGCAGGGTCAGCTCCCATCCCTACTTGTCCAGAAAGCATTCTCAACTAAGTCATAGCAGCCAAACCCAGCTAATAAGATCCAGGTTCCCATGTCCTCTGCTTGGTCCTAAATAGCTCTAGTTGGCTTCTGTCTAGAACAGCGACAGGAAAAGTAAACACAACAACAACAACAAATGAGGGGTCGGCCAACATCCTGGTGAGAAACCCTCACTTTAATCTCCAAAGCAAAATTCACAAGCCAGGCTAAGACAGGAAGCAGCAAGGAGGACAGCCTGGGAAAGTCACAGTTCCAGAAGATGACTCTGCCCAGTTCCCGTGTGTGTCCCAACTATCTCCTGAACCCTGTCAACTAAATACACACAACACTACCAGTGTGCAGTGTCAAGGTAATCTTCCATTTTTCCTAGCAGGTATTAACTGTATAATACAACTGGTTTCATTGTGATATTTTCACACACAGATACAGTGTTCTTTGGTCATATCCCCTCCCCCCCCCAAAAAAAATCATCCCCTCTCACCCCTCTCTCTCTCCCATGTGGCCTCTTCCTCTTGGCAAATAGCCTCCTCTTAAAAAAAAAAACAAACTATTATTTGCAGTGTGTGTGCACGAGAGAGCACACGCACGCATGCACATGTCACAGCACACTGTGGAGGTCCAAGGACAACCTACAAGAGTTGGTTCTCTCCTTCCACCACCTAGATTCCAGAGATTGCACTCAGCCCCTCGGGCTTGGCTGCCAACGCCTTGCTTCCCTGGCTAACCCTCTTACCTGGCCCCGACTTCTACCTTCATGTTGTTGTTTATCTCGATTCCACATATGAAGAGAAATGTGATATTTGTCTTTCTGGGTCTGGCCTATTAAAGGACGGTCTCCAGATCCATCCATTTTTCTGCAAATGACTTCTTCTGTGTGTCTGAATAACACAGCACTGTGTATTCATATCCCATTTGGCCACCTTCTAGCACTTCTGTTCTGTGTAAATGGCACTACATCAGTGTGGTTGTCTGAGCAGAACACATCCGTGGAGTTCTTAGTGTCCTTCACATAGGGGTTGGGGTGGGGTGGAGGATGAACCAGAGTACCTCTACAAAACACTCATACACGCTACCTCGCTTAACCTCCCAGCAGCCCTCTAAGGAAGTCATTTCCTCCCGACAAATAAGGACACTGAGGCTTAGAGAGGCCTAAGGAACTTGTTCAAAGCCGCCCAGCTGGCGAATGTCAAAACAGATTCTGTTTGAGGTCTTTTGGCTCTGACGCTAGGGACCACGGCCGTGCCTTCTTGATGCTATCACCAACAAAAGGGCAGAGAGAGAGAGAGCCAGGCCTCTCAGATGGCAAATCTGGGGGGGGGGGGGGAAGAAAAGGAGGAGGAGGAGGAAGATCCTTCTGCCTCGACAAGAGAAAGTTCCTCACCGTGGCCTCGTGCCGGCTGCTATTTCAAGGGCTGCCTCTCATGATGAATGTGCTCGGGGCACATGTGAAATGTAATACATCTTGATTTAGTGAAGCGCTTGATAGGTCGCCTGATGAAATTTTACTTGCAAAATTAATTCAGATTGTCTTGGCTGGGTACTGCCGTCACCTAGACAGCAGACAAGCTGGAAAGTATACACAAGTAGTCAGAAAAAGACACTCCCGAGGGCTGGGTGGGTCTGGGGCACTAGAAGCAAGCACAGCCCTGTAGGATGCTGGGACAGCAGCAAGCATTGTTTTCCTTGCCTCTGATGCGCCAGAAACATAGCTTGTAGCAAGAAGATGCCAGTCTGAACATAAGACTACCCAGTGGAGAAGAGGTCATAAAGGGGAAGGAGGGGCAAGATGAGCTCACTTGACACTTCCCATTCTGTGGGATGCAATGCGAGAGCTGGGGAAGGCAGCTGCTGAGTCCCCAGGTTGGTCATCAGAGAAGCTCAGAGAGTAGCCGCCTATCCGGCCAGCCAAGGAGGTATGAGCCCCAGCCAGGCTCTCAGAGGAGTTAGAGGTTGGTGTCTTCTGTGAGATTGAGGACCTGCGCAGACAGCTCACGGGGAATCCCTACTCAAAACAACAAGGACAGTGAGCCTCTCCCTGCCCAACGCCAGGGGAACAGAACCTGTGTAGGGGACAAGATAGGACACAGGACGAGTAGCGCAGGAGGAAAGCTCAGTCCAGCACGCGGAACTGACTGAACTGACACAGGAGGCGGGACCCTGACTGCCATTAGTGGTTAACAAAGGAGGGAGAGGAAGTGAACTACTATAATCACAAACCCATGGAGCACGGCTTAAAACAAGCATGTTCCCCTTGTGTATCCACAAGAGAGAATACTTTAAAAAATTTTTTTTTTGCTTAAAAATTTTATATGTGCAAGTGATGCATTCTGATCAAACCTACCCCCTTTCCCTCCCCTCCAGCCGCTCTCCATCCCCCCACCACCACTTTACCTTTTCCTTTGCCTATATGTTTGGGTATAGGGTGCATGGGTACCCTCTCAGGAACTAGAGAAATTAATTGCCCCACCCCCGGCAACCATCAATTACCGGCAGTCAAGGCTCAGACTTCATGAGCGCTTCTCCCACCCACGCCAGGGTTCTTGTGTGGGTCTTGTGCATGGAGTCACACAGCCACTGTGACTTCATGTGTGTAAAGGCCTTGGCATGCCCTTCAAATACTCTTTTTGTTGTTTTGGTTTTTTTTTTTTTTTTTTTGAGACAAGGTCTCTCTGTGTAGCTGTGGCTGTCTTGGACTTGCAGACCAGGCTGGCCTCGAACTCACAGAGATCCGCCTGCTCCTGGCTCCTGAGTGTGCCACCACGTCCGCCTCAAATACTCTTTTGATATAGATATCTGTTACTTCTCACTCTTAAAATCTTTCCAGTGATCCCTAAGCCTTGGGGTGAAGGTGGGTGGGCGGGGGGAGGGGGGAATAAGTGTGAAGTAGATGTTCCATTTAAAAGTGAGCATTCTTACTCTCCGCATTAGCTACCATCTACTATAAAAGGAAGCTTCTCTTGTGGGAGAGTCACTAATCTATGGGGATGAAAATAGGAACTTAGGGGGCAGTTATTGCTGTGTCCATTTAGCAGAATAATAGTATTGGGTTCTGCCCTAGGCCCAGGACCTGGCAGGCACATGTTTTTTGACCCAGTGAATGGTCCCAGATATGAGTTCATCTTGTGGACCAGGCTTTGAATCAAGTCAGAAAGCGGTTGGTTACTCCTGTAATGTTCGTGTTATTACTGCACCACACGGCAAATCTTGCCAAAGGCCAGTGCTAAAGCAAAGGGTAAGGTAATGTCCATTCCCAAATTAGATGACACCCATTGGGTGTCAAGGAACCTAAAGACCTAGAGAGATTAGCGTGGGACAAAGAATAACCAAGCTGACCGAGCAAGCCGCTATAGCCAAGAAATCTTCCCAGACTCTTTGTGGAGCTGGTGGGGGGTACATGGAATTGGCTGGGGTGAAAGAGCCTGATTCTTTGCATGCACTTGGTGTTGCCCTCATAAAAAGGACTTGGTATGCCTTGCATTCTGAGTTCAAGCTAGCTGTCATGTGACAGGCAGAGGGAAGCAGAGAGAATGCAATGGCTTGGACTGGAAAGGAAGCCAATGGATGGGGAACAGTGACTTGAGTACGGGTATATTTTAAAAGTAGAACAAACAGGGTTGTTGGGGAATGGAACATGAGTGGGAGACACAGAAAGGCATTGTGAACTGGGACATAAATACCCCTGTCTGAGTCATTAGTTTGAAGCTCTGGTGGTAAGGAGGTTTCTAGGCATACCCACCCTCTCCTTAGTTCCAAGTGTGTCCAAATGCCATGAGGTGGTCATCTACAAAACCCATGCTCAAGACACTAGAGAAACGGCTCACTGGTTGAAAGTGGGCGCCGCTTTGCCTGTGGACCTGAGTTTGCTTCCCAGCATCCCTTTCTGGAGGCTCCCGAAATGCCTGTAGCTTCAGCTCTCTCTTCAGGCCTCTGGGAGCACTGCATGCATATGCACAAACTCATAAACATGGTTGAAAAAAATTTTTAAACATTAATATGCTTTTTAAATTAATGCTCGAGTACCAAACAATCAAGTTACAAATAAAATAAAATAAAATAAAATAAAATAAAACCAGGACAAATATGATAGCATGATCATTTAATCCCAGCAATCAGGAGGGATAGGCAGGCAGATCTCTGTGCATTCCAGGCCTGCCTGATCTACATAGTGAGTTCCAGGCCAGCCAGGACTATATAATGAGGCCATGTCTTAATAGAAAAAGAGAGAGTGGGGGAGAAGAAGAGGAGGAGGAGGAAGAGGAGGAGGAGAGAAGAGAGAAAGAAAGAAATAGTATTTTAAGTATGTTTATCATTTGCATCATGCAGCAGCCTGGGCCACCTTGCCCCTTCTAACTATCTGATCACTAGCTTCAAGTGAAACAGCCGTCTGTGCTAGTGTAAAAACCCAGCAAGACCTGAAGATGTTCATCTCAGAGAACTGCTCTCAAATAGCCAAGACTGCACCTAAAAACAAACAGAAATATGTGCTAAGAAAAGTGGCAAGTAAACACCACTATTGCCTAAGTCAAGTCTGTGGCAAAGCAATTTTTTATTGTCTCCAAGACAAACAGCCCAGTGTGGCCTGATTCTCAGGGAGCAGTGGCATCAATATATACGGCAGTGGGAAGCATCCCAAAGCCTTGCCCAGAGGATAAAAGCAACCTGCACACTGTGTGTCACACACCGCTTCCCAGAGGTCAGGGAGCAAAGGGCACCTTCCAGCTCAATCCTTCCATCTTGCTTCCTCAGCCTTGAAGGCTTCTCATCTCTGTGAGAGGAATACAAAAGTGCCCATAAGTGATGTGTCAGGAAAGGCAGGTGGGCCAGAGAGGACAGGCTACAAGCTGTGTACATCTGGCAGCAGCTTCAGCCCAGCGTGGAATTTACTGGAAGATACAGAAGCAGAGCATAGGCTCAGCGAACCCAGAACAGGCTAGGAAACTTTCTGGGCAAGCTCAGTGCAGAGCAGACACGAAGAAGCAAACAGTAACACCCCACCACCACCACCACCTCCTGCGGCCCCGCTGTGTCAGCACTTGGTGATTTTTTTTTTTTTTCAATCTGGCTTCACTGTAGCTTCTGGGTCACCAAGCAATAATGAGAGCTCCCACACCTAACACATAAACCAGAAGCCACTTGCTGGAGTTTTGTCTTGGCACTCCACCAATGGAAAGCCAGGCCTTCTGGGGTCCATGTCCCCATGTGCAGGGGCTAAGCCTGAGGTCGTGGAACAAACAGGTGAACAGCACAGCCAACATACAGGCAGGCCGTGAGAACTGCGCCTGTGGCTTCTGAGAGCCTCCCCAAGTCTCACCCACTATCTCCAGCCTGCGAGTTATCTCCTGGGATGTGACCATGTCGTGTTGGATTGTCACCTCCTCACCCCCTTCAACACTGTCAGAAAGTGAGCATGCTTACCATGGCCCCCAAGCTGAACAGGCACTCCTTGTTTGAAGAGAGGCTCATAAGGGCTCGCTAACAATGCCTGAGACTAGACGAAGAGGCCAAACTGGCCCACTGGACCACTACAGAGTTTGCGCAGAAACCCAGAGCGGGAGGTTGGAGCCCATGCAGAGGCTGCAAGGTTAGGAGACACTGTCGCTCACCACAGAGAATGGACCGGGAGGATGACGGAATTCTAACACTGGGAAAAGGTGTAAAGAGTAATCCACTGCCACCACCCACCATCCAGGGCTCCTTCAGAATATAAACGGGCTCTGTCAGTGCTATCCTGCACTCACAAACTTATCCAATGGTATTTCTGCTAGGCCCATTTGGCTGTGACCTAAGTTTTCCTAAACATATATTTATACTCACCTCCCTTCTACATTCTTACAGTTTTATGAGTGCCTACAGCAGAAGGGCATTCTAGATTTTCTCTTTGTCTCTCTCTGTTTCTCTGTGTGTGTGTGTGTGTGTGTGTGTGTGTGTGTGTGTGTGTGTGTAGCCTTTGCCATTTTAGAAAATGGAAATGTACTTCATAGCTGTGGCTGCCCCACCTGTTTGTGCTTTGAAGCTTGACACTGACACTGAGGCCTGGACCTTTAGGCCCCGCCCCCACCCCTCCTGCACTCAGTCCGCATTTAGAGCATGCTGTCCACCATCCTAGGCAGCGGGAAGTCTCACGAGGCAGGCAATTACAGTTATTGAGCCTGAGCTAGGCTCAGCAACAGCTCACTCCCTTGCTTCCATCCTGTTCCCTGACTGACCCCTTTTAACTTCCTCCCTCTCCAGGCTCACACACTCCTCACGCAAGCTCCAGCCTCTGGGGAAGCCATGCGCTATTTACTGGTTCAGGACATAACCTCGGAGCAGCGTGGGTCAGGCCTTCCTTCTCCTACAGCCTCTTAGAAAATTAGCCAGTTTCTCATTCTCCGTGTGGGTCAGGTTCATCCAGGGTCTAAAGCTTCTCCCTCCTGACTCCTTCACTCTTGCGACTTCCTCTCTTCCCCTCTCCCATTTCTTCCATCTCTCCCCACCAGCTCTCCAGGGAGCTCTAATTACGCAATGTACCTCTCAGGATTTCTTGGAAGCATTCAACAGGCAGCCACCCCTCTCCAGTAGCCACCTCTCTGGAACACCCCCTCTCCTGGTTTTACCTTCTGCCTGTGTCCCCACCTAGGAAAATCTACTCACCAATGAAAGCTCTGCTCACAGGGCCCCTGCATCCTCCCACCCCTCCCCCAACTACAAATGAAAGCCCTTCAGGGGATATGCACGGTGTCCCTCCTCTCCTACCTTAGCAAGTCCAGACAGCATGGCACTGTGAGTGCTTTCATACTGTGAAAGCTCAGAGAGGCAGCTCAGGCCTCAGTGTCCAGAAGGCTTGCTCTGTGATTCAGGCTGATTTACCTCCCAAAACCCGTCCCACGTGACCATGAACCTTGACACCCCGCTCCCCAAGCTTGACTTTCCCTAGCTCCTATGTGCAGAGCCTCACCCAGCCAGAGCCCACCCACCCTGGCTGTTGCTCAGCAGTAGGTGAGGGGGGTGGGGAGGGGAGGGGAGGAAATGCATTTATCCCACTAATGAGAAGTTTCTTAAAGCCCTAACAAGGTCCTTTCCACCAAGCAGTTTCAGTAACAGGTTCTTACAAAACATAAATTCAGGACATTAAAACCAGATTTCAGCACATTAATAGACCCAAGGGGAGGGGGGCGGGTTTACCAAACGCCAGGCCGTTGCTGTCATTTAATTAAAATAATAATAATGAGGAGCTCCTGTAATTTCTGGTCTCTCACTAATAAAGATTTCCCCCCCTGGTTTCCCATGTCAGATGTTGAGGTGGAAAAGAGCAAGTTTTTGTCAAGACAAACGCCATTTCTGAATGGCTATCAGCAAGAAGATTGCAGAAGCACCCTGCCTGGCCCACCTGCTCCAGCACCCCAGAAAGGACTCTATTCTCTCTCCTGATTGCCTCCCTAAACATATATGCTGACCAAGTTCTACCGCATACCTCCATGTTGTTTGTCCATCTGTCCATCCTCACCCAAACAGCCCCCTTGTTGCAGAGCCAGGAGCTAGCCATACAAAAAGGCACCTAGAGAGAGGTCTATGCACTTGGGGATACACAGTCTGGCCAGGAAGATGCTAAGGACCACAGAGTGGCAGGGTGGGACATTCTGGAAACAGAGAGCAGTGTGTTGGGGCTCTCGCAGAGAAGCATCTTCTAAACGGGCCTTAATGGTAGGCTCAATTTTCTTAACCAACATATTTTATTACAAACTTATTAACCGAGCATACGTCACTTATAACCCGACTAACCAAAACAATAGGAAAAGAGAATTAAAGAGCACAGTAACAAAACCGTAAGGACATCAGTTCCAAGGAATGATTCTCCTGGCGTAATCAGCAGGATTTCTTCTGCTGGAACCTGGAGTAACCAGAACCCGTTACCTTAGCAGGAGCCAGAGCCCCGAAGTCTTCCCTGGAGCCGTGGAGCGGTTCTCACTAGGAGCATCTCGGGGTGGAGTAATGAGCAGCCAAAACTATCCCAAGTCTCCAAAGGCCCCGCCTCCAGTTTTTGGCTCATTTATATATCTCCTCCCAGAGTCTGTTCACGGGATCTTTTCAGCTGGCAACAATCAAGCTCCTGCATGAGGTGGTTGGTCTTCTAGTGGATTAACATCACCTGTTCTCTCACAAGACCGTTCTGATCCCACACTTGGGATCATAAAAAACAGGCTTATCTCTCCTTAATTAAGAAGACAGGCATGGAACTGGGTCCTGAGATTGGTGGAGGTGAGAGGGAAAGTGACTCAGGCGGATGGGACAACCAGTGCAAAGGGACTGAGGCATGTACAGACAAGCATATGAAGGGAATTTTGCCAGAGTCCAGAATGCTGAGTGTCAGGGCAGGGTGCCAGGGCCCTGTGTATGAGAGGTTGAGCTGAGTAGTTAGCGGCACCTAACCCAACCCAACCCAAAGTCTCACTTCTCAGAAGTGGGTGGGATTGGAGGGGTCAAAGCATATTTGGTTCCTCTAACAAAACTGGCACTTCTCAAGTGTCCATTTCCAGCATAGTCCCTAGAAGCCTGTACTTCAGTCACTACCTGTTCCTTCCTTGATCCTAGCAGCTACATGGTGGGGAGGTGACACTGGAAGGCAGTGGACAAGGAAATCTGTGACTCAGAACATTCTAACAGAGCTTCTGGGTGGGTCTCCATCGGCCAGGAATGTAGACTCAGAAGCTCCGTGTCCCCAGCCTGACAGGTACAGGCAAGTATGTCCCCTCCAGAGAGAATCCTCCAAACTGAGCAATACTCCCCTTGCTTCTGTGGCCACCTTCCCTACGTGCTGGGAGCTACAAATAGCACTGGGATTGAGACCATCCAAACCAAGGCCAACTAAACTACAAGACCCCATAGGAAGTCCCGGTTCCCCTACACATGGGGTCCCCTATACGAAGCAGCCTCAAAGGGCCCCTGCTAGGAAGCAGAGCCACCATGCCTGAGGGCCAAACAACTAAGACCAAGAACTCTGATCACTGGCATCAGGAACACCTGAGGAAATACCGCCCTCCATCACATTGAGGAAGCCCCTGGACTCCTGCTGAGTCTCAGTTCAAGGCCTCTCAGGGGCAGTTGTGACCCAGGAGATCCAGAAAGAGGAGGGCCCTAGCTCACGATGACAGCTAAGATTCCTGTAGTCCCCAGTAGGTAAACCCTGGGAGGGGGGCGGGAAACAGCCTCAAGTCCTGCCTATCAGAATCCACACACAGGGAGACAAACCGCCTGGGCGCAGGAGTCCTTAAAACCTCATCCTGTATGCTCTTCAGCAATTCATGCAACGTCTCTATTTTGCATATGCATGGAAAGGGCTTATTCTGCTTAGCATGTCTAATCCAAACACCTGAAATGCTCCACAATCCAAACCGGCTGAGCATCAATATGGTGACACCAGTGAAAAGGAATTTCACACCTGATCACATGACTGATAACAGTAAAACACAGAGGTATTAAAATATGGTATGAATGCCAGGCAGTGGTGGTGCACACCTTTTATCTTAGCACTTGAGAGGCAGAGGCAGGCAGATCTCTTAGTTCGAGGCCAGCCTGGTCTACAAAGTGAGTTCGGGACAGCCAGGGCTACACAGGGAAACCCTGATATAAAATTCTTTTCAGCCTCTAAGTTGTATATGTAACATGAGTTTCATATTCAAGCTTAAGTCTCATCCCCAAGATACCTCATTTATGCATATGTGAAAATTTACAAATCAAAAAAAAATCCTGGCTAGAGAGATGATTCTGTGATTAAGAGCCCCTGGTACTCTAGCAGAAGACTGGGGGTTCAGCTCCCAGCACCCATACAGCAAGTCACCACCATGGTTGCCATGGAACCAACACTCTCTTTTGTCATCTGATACCACCTTCACACACGTGGTGTGCGTGCATACACCCTGGAACACACATGTGCGTGTCAAATAAAATAAATAAGTCCGAAAACTAAAAACAATGGGTGGTCTCAAAAAAAAAAAAAAAAAAAAAAAAAAGAACAAAGAAAGGAAAAGAACCTTCAATCAGTCAACTTAATGTAGCTTTAAACCAAAGAAACTCCAGGAGCCTAGAGGCAGGTGGTGTAGAGTGAGCAGCCCTCCACTCTGGTTCTACTACAAAGTCTTCTTGGAAGGTGCACAGATGGGGCCCGCAGCTACATTGGTATAGTGCTGGCCTAGCATGCTGCTTCATCCCCCAGAGTCAGGTGCTATGGCACACTGCTGCAATCTCAAAACTCAGGAGGTGGAAGTAAGAGGACCAGAAGTTCAGGGTTATCCTCTGCCACACAGAGTTAAGACCAACTTAGGGTCCATGAGATACTATTTAAAAAAAAAAAAAAACAGACAGGGCACAGAAGTTAGACCCCCACCCAGAACAGAATGCACCTGGTCCAGCGGCCAGCATCAACTCTGTACCATCGCAGGCTTGCTTACATCTCTCGGGCTCTGGGAAAACTCGGGACCACAGAGAAATGTGTACTGGGACGATTAAATAATTGTGGCACCTGGAGCCATATACACAGCCTGTCTGCCTCAGTTTCTCCATTCCCCGACCAGACAGAATAAGAATCATCAGCACGGGGCAGCTGAGACAATGCTCCTGATGATGTTCACAGATCTTTGTCCCTCTCTGACACAGCTCCCCAGTCTTCTCTGAAAAGTCCCTTGCCAAAATGGAACTGCTTTGGTGGACATCTCTGTGGAGTCTTCTGTCTCCAGACCTGGTCACTCACTCCCATGACAGGACCAAAGCCTTTATGCCCCATGAGCATTTCTCCTGCTTGTAAGGTGAACTTAGCCTGCTCCAACCCCACAGAAATACCCCCAAAGTGGGAGGAGAAATGGAAGGATAAATCTCCTAGTCACTGCTGTGCTGTGATCCCCGAGTTTAAACTGAGTGTTTCTAACCATGGTATCAAGGTTTGATTGCCATATAAAAATAATTGTTTCACATACATAGCCGGGCTTGGTGGCACACATCTGGAATCCCAGCACTAGGGAGGCAGAGGCAGGCTGATCTCTGTGAGTTTGGGGCCAGCCTGGTCTAAAAAGCGGGTCCAGGACAGCCAAGGCTACACAGAGAAACCTTGTCTCAAAAAGCAAAACAAACAAAAAGCTTCATATATTTTGTTTATGCCTGCAATCCCAGAACTCAAAAACTGAGGTAGAAGAACTGCCAACTCAAAGCTATTCTGGGCTGCATATGATAAGACCTTGTCTCAAAACAATAGGTTTATTTAGTTCATACAGCTGAATGAAGTGATGCGTTTTGTGATTCGCATGCCACCCCTAATCATTGTTTAAGAGGTAAGCACACAACGTAAGATCTACTTTCTTTACATTTCCAAGGGTGGTCGGTCTTGATCATGGATTCGCTGGGATTTAGAATCAGTTAAGAGACACACCTCTGACCTTGTCTATGAGGGCATTTCAAGGGGTTTAACTCCAGTGAGGAAGACCCTCCCTCAGCGTGCATAGTACGTTCCAATATGTCTCGAGTAAAAAAGCAGTTTGCCTGCCTGCCTTTCCTCCTTCCGAAGCAAGTGCATCTGCCACGGTTGCTGTCATCCACTGCAGCTTCTTCAGCCTTCCAACTGGAGTCAATGCAAGTGACTTCTGTGAACTTCAGGTCTTTGGCACCAGACAGGGGCTGCTGAAGCATCCAGCTTTGTGGGCCGAGTAGCTACTATGCTCTCTGCCTCTTTAGTGTGCTAATGTTACATTCTTCGGGGTTTCTTCCTCTAGAGAACCCTACCTGATACCAGTAGTGTAAGCTACAGGCACCAGGAAGCATAGTAGCTACAGAGAACACTCATAGCTCAAACTTTGTACCCTTTAGCCAACACTTGCCCTGTCCTCCTCCCCCACCCAGACCACCCACTATTCTACTCTCTGCTTTTGGGAGCTGATTATTTCAGACTCCACACCACAAAATAATTGTTTTTCTTTGCATGTTTTACTTAGCATACTATCCTCCAAATTCGCCCGTATCATCACAAATTCAGGATGTTCTTCTTCAAGGCTATATAGTATTCCATTGCATGTATATGTGACATTCTTTTTTATTCCATTCATCCGCTAATAATCAATATCTTAGCCACCATAAACAATGCTGCAGTGAACACATGAGTGTAAATATTTCAATATCCACATTGCATTTTCTTTCAGTAAATGCTGGGTCATATGGTCTTCCACGTTAACTGTTTGTTGAACAGAATACAGCTAGCTTCCCACCATGGCTGCACCAATGTACATCTCCACCTTCAGTGTACAGAGGTCCCATTCTTGCTGACACCTGTCATCTTTCATCTTTTTTGTTCCGTCATGCTGACTGGTAGGAAATGGTATCGCACCGTGGGTTTACTTGAGTTTCCCGAGGATTAATTAATCAGTGCTTATGAGCATCTTCAACACACCAGTGAGCCATTTGTGTGTCTTCACTGGACAGCTGCCTCCTCAGCCCTACTGCCTACTCCCCGTCTGGTTATTTGGTTTGTGCTATGGCACTGTGGGAGTCCCGTATGTATTGTGGATTGAGGCTTTTTCATATTGTCTCCCTTTCCGCCAGTTTCTTCCCACCCCACACATGCATCCTCGCCCACTTGGTTGGACTGTCTCCCTTGTTCACTTCTACTCTGTTCTCCAAGCTTTTGACAGCGTGTCCCCAAAACCATTGCCAGGTCCGATGTCCAGGAGCTTTTCTTTTCTTTCTTTTGGTTTTGTATTGTTTGTTTTGTTTTTCCAAGACAGGGTTTCTCTGTGTAGCCTTGGCTGTCCTGGACTATCTTTGTAGACCAGGTCAGCCTCGAACTCACAGTGATCCGCCTGCCTCTGCCTCCTAAGTGCTGGGATTAAAGGCCTGGGCCACCACCACCCGGCACACTTTCGCATTTTCTTATAGAAATGTTATGGTCTTGTGTCTTTTTGCTGAACTCTTCAATCCATTTCCAGCTGGTTTTGTGTGTGGTATATATAAACATAGTTTCTTTTTTTTTTTTTTTTTTTTTCATGCATTTTGTTTTACCTTCTGGTTCCTGAGGTCCAATCTGGGGCCTGGGTGGCAAGGACAAGCACTCTACCACGAAGCTACATCCCTAGCACTCAGGTTTTTGAAAGAGGGTCTCACTCCGTATCCCTGGACTCTCTATGTAGCCCAGGCTGACCTGTACCTACACAGTGCTGAGATTAAAGGTATTGGTCCACATTTTTCCAACAGCATTTATTTACTGAAGAGATTCCCCACTGGACATCCTCAGCGCTGTTACCATTAATGGTATGTGTGGTTTGTTTTTTTTTTTTTTTTTTTAATCTCTGGATTCTGTTTTGTTCCATTCATTTATGTGTCTGCTTTTAGTGTCAGTGACATCCTGCTTTTATAATTATAGCTTCATAATATAATTTAGGATGAGGAAGGATGACACCCCAGCTTTGTCTTGCTGCTCAGGATTACACTGACCCCTCAAGTCCTCTGGGGCTGCCTGTGAAGCTTTGGACAACATCAATTCTTCTGCTCTCTGAACATAGGATATTCTTCCCAGATAGTTTTCAACTAAGCATCCCTTCTCTCTGTACCTACACGCTGTGGCTCCCCTGGGGGAAATGGTTTATACAGGTCAATTTAACAAATGCCCCCCAAGACTTTCTTCAGCCCACCTTCAAGAAGCACTAGCTCTTGAGGGTGAAATAGACACAGGGGCCAAATATCAACACTCTGTGGTCAACGCATGTTACAAGGCTTGATGCTGGTGTAAAGAGGGCAGCTGTGAGTAGCTCTATCGTGGGGAGCGGGGAGGAAGTCTACAAGGTGAGGAGGTGAAGGCAGGAGAGCAGCCACTGAAATGGGACCCACAGCATCACACACAGTGTGAAGGATCCCAACGATGTGGCTAATCAGTCCTGTGGTTGCCGGTGGAGAGGAGGGAGTACAGCATGCTACAGAGAGGGGCTCAGGCGGCAGGCAAACAACAGATCCTGCGTACTCTTCGAAACCACAGACCTCTTGGAGAATTTGAAGAAAGCTGTTGAACTTGTACCCATAACGCAAATATCCACAGCCCTATGGAGAGCGCAGGCTTCCCGCTTTGTGGGTCATCACTAACCTGGGGTCTGACTTCTCTTGAGCATCAAGGGGTCTGGGGCGGGGGCCTCTGCTAGGCACTTCAGATGCCACCCACCCCACCTGGATTGTCAATCCCTTGCCCTGCCCTTCCTCAGCATCTTGACAGGGTTGTGTGTGCAGGGAGGCCTGGCACTCTCCTGCAGACCCAGAGGTAACCCCATGGGGTATCTTCTTGTCAGTCTTGTCCCATCCATCCTCCACTTCATCCCCTATTGCTGGGTAACTCCTCTACTTGTGACAAAGCCTGAGCCCTTGAACCACAATAACTCAACTATCTCCAAAGCACCACTGAGGAGGACTCAGGGGGCCAAGCAGTTAGAGTGGCTGGCTCCCCTTAGCTGATCTCCTCACTCTCCTCCAGGAGCCCTGTAGAGAAATCCACCATCCAGCCCCTGCAGGTAACCCCCGTGCAGCCAACAGACACTGACATGGCGTTAACTATTTAATCACGTTAAATACGTCGGTAATGATAACTTCCCTGGTAGCAGCTCAAATTAAGCTGCAGATCAAATAAGACTTGTTGAACCTAAAATGCTTCTAATTAACTCCCTGGCCAGTTTCCTTTGCAACAGATGGCCACACAGGGCAGCCGGGCTTCCTGGGAAGAGCACGAGACTAGGAGTCCATCTGCAAAGAGGGACGAGTAAACAGCAGGCGCCGTGTTGCTAGAAACACGAAATGAGACCACACCGCTACGGCTCCTCTTTCTGGGACCTGTTATTAAGTAGCCGGAAAAGTGAGGGTTCGTAACCTCGACGCTGGAAGCTGCCTGTGGCTTGCCTTCAGGGTGCCCCAGTTTTTGACACGCTTCTTACCTCGAGGTGGTTTCAAGACGAAGGGGGGCAAATAGGCTGGTGGGCCCACAAGAGCTCCACAGCCCGTCAGCTCGTGAGGGACTCCCACCCACAGTGCTATTCTATGTGCTGCCTCCATAACCTTCATGGCTGTCTTCTAGGGTCTCCCTGACAAATGTCCCTCGCCTGCTTTGGAAAGGCAATGGTCTAGGGTTCACTCAAGAAGCTTCTGGGGCAGGTGTCAGGGCCTCCTTTCCCACCTTGCCCCAAACTGTCCAGTGTAGTGGTAAAGGAGTGAAACCCTGGCCCAGGAAGGACGGACGCTGGCCTTCGCTCCTACGCTTCCCTAGGGAGGGCCCACCCTACCCCTGCATCCAGGAAGGGGTCTGTCTGCAGCCCTGCAGGAGGCCGTGATCCGGTAGCCTTTCTTGTTGATGCACAGGCCCAAAGAACATGTCCCTGAAACGCTAGGCTGATTTTGGATCTCTCCAGATTTTGTATTATTTGCACTGTCATAATGAGATATTTGAAGGAGATGACCCAAGTCAACATGTGAAATTTAGTTATGGTTCATATATATAGCTTCTACACACAGCCCACAGGCAGGGGATTTTATACATTATTTTTAATAATCTTGCGTGTTTGGCTGCAACTCACCAACAATCCAATGTAGACTTTTCACCCTGTGGTGTTGTGTCAGCATTCAAACAGTCCTAGATTTTGAAGTGCTGGGGATTTGGGATTTTCAGGCTTAAAGATGTTTTTGGGTTTAAACACTGACTTGGCTGGTGGAGAAACCTGACATTTTTTTTTCCTCCTGACATCCCCTCTCTCTAAGAACAGATACAGAGTCAACCAGAGGGAAGGACTGCCTGCTCCAAAGTCTCCGACAAGCAGCAAATCTAAGTGCCTAGCTGGTCTCTGTATCTGAGGCTGAGACGGGGCCAAAGGCAGCCTGCCCAGGCAGCCTGAAGCCACAAGGAAGCCAATGATGATGGCTAACACAATACACACAATTTGATTACTAACATGAAAACTGATTCAAACTCTCGGAAAAAGAAAAGGGATATCTGACTGGAATGCTAAAGTCCTGAGGACACAGGAGCGTGCACTGGGCTTCTCCAAAGAAGTTACAGGCAGGAAGGATATTAAACATCACCTGGGGAAAAAAAAGTGGGCATCCCACCTGGACATTTTCAACGTCCTCAAGCATGCACCCTCCTTAGCAACGACTCTACGTCAGAAAGCACTCTGCCCAGAGACCCACCCTCTCTCACTGCCATGGGGTAAAAGAATGGGCCTCCCCATCTGGGAGAGGCAGCTTTTTGCTTCTTGTGAACACCCTGGTCGTGACTCTCTAGAAGGGCTTTTGTGTTCAGTATGGCGGTCCGTTTGTGGCACCAAAACCCACACTTGCTTACTAAAGCTAGTTAGTGTAAGAGCTTTGTTTAAACATCAGCCTGGCTGTCAACCATGGACATGCTGGTTCTCCCAGGTGAGTTCCCGGGTACACACCTTTGCCCTCCACCCTGGGTCTGCCACTCAGACAGGGAAAACTCACCTGAAGCTATCTTGCTTTGTGGTTTTTAAGAACAAGTGAGTGTGTGTTCCAGAAAACACGGAAGCGTGTGTATTTATCCTACGACAGATGCACTCATTCATTATTAAGCATCTACTTTGTGTGTGGTACGAAGCCAAGACTGAGGCTGAGAGCAGCTCCCCCGAGCTCCCTGGTATGCTGGGGAAAGAGGCACACACTTCAAAAAAAAATGCCTGTCTATAATGCACATGGGTGAGCGAGCTAATAGACACAGGGGCAGAGTGACTAGAGAGGGGAAAACCACAATGTCGGTGGCCTGGAGAGAGCTTCCAGGGAGTGTATGTGTGGAGATTGACTGCTGGGTAGGGATCCCCTAGGCTTCCCAGAGAGACCTCCAGACACCCCCACCCACCTTCCCCTCACACCTGATAAAAAGCGCTGAACCTCCCCAGCCTCCCAACCCTCCAGTGTGGCTACATTAGCACTGAAGCAACTCTAGCCCTGCTTGCCCAGCCCAGCACCCACATGCTCCCCTGCTTCCCTTCCTCTCACACACTGTTCACTTGGGAATCAAGCCAGACAAGGCTAATGGGGAGAGAGGAGGGGCCCTGCATATGCACGGATGGGGCAGAAGTAGGAGACAGTCTGCTGCTGCAGCCCAGCCCTCCGACCTATGGATCTGTTCTCTAAGGCCCATTTCCTGCAGGGAAGGGCTCCAAGGCTCTCCTACCATCTTGCCATTGCTCTCCTGCAAGAACTGTGTGTTTGACACAAGTCTCAGTGTGGGCCCCTGATCCCACGAGCTACTCAAAGTACAGTGCCATGAATCCTTGTGTCTCCTTCAGCAAACACCTACCTCCAAGTCATCTGTCTGAGTGAAGCTGAGTGAGGGTCTCCCATCTTGGGTTTATGCAATTGGTGTGGATGTGCATGTGTTTGTGTGTGCATGTGTGTGTGCACGTACCTGCCAATGCTGTCTTCCTCAATCACTTTCCATCTTTACTGGAGCTTGCCAGTTCGACTACACCGGCTAGCCAGGGAGTACCACGTACCTACCTATCTTCTTCTTTTTGGTGCTGGGGTACAAGTGCACACCACCACACTGGTCCTTATGATTGCATGGCAAGGCATCTCCAGTGGCCCTTTACAGCTGAATTTTGAAACTCAGATACAAGGCTTTCTACATGCTGGAGTCTAACCCCATCTTGTGTGTCGGGGGTGGGGGGCCCTTTGTTCTGCCCGTCTACTCTACATATTGATGATGTCATCCTGAAGTCTTGCCAGCCTACCATCATATGTGAAGTGGACAGTCAGCTCATCCAAGACACCAGTAAATGTGTCAAGCATGGCAGGCCCAAGGATGACTCCCTGTGGTGCCCACGACCTATGAAGAATCTGGTCAGCATCTGCCACGTGTAGACACAAATGGCTGAGTGGAAGTGCAGGCAAATTCCACCTCAGGGCGGTCATAGCTCTTCATCTTTTCCTCACAGGTGGCTTGTGACTCGTGGCTCTCTAAAATCAAGATGCCCGGTTTGAAGATACTTAGAGTAAGCTTCAGCGAGTCGGAGTAGTCAGTGAGCTGACCCAAACTGACCTCCGTGAACTGCTGTCTGCCCTACTGCACTCTGTGTTGTTTCTCCAGTGCTCCAGACCCTGCTGCTTCCAATTACCTTGCAAGGTGTCAGGGGTGGTGGGGTTGGGAGGTGGGGGGATAGAGGGTAGGGGTGGGGGTGGAGGGCTGGGGGTGGGGAAGTGGGAAGGGCAGGGGGCATGGCCTCACACTCACTGCTTTAGAGTATTTTTTGAATCTACCTTTTTCCTCATTGCAAAAACATCTGCCTGCCTTCAGTTCTCTGGCACGTCTCGCCCTCCCCATGGCTTCTCAATAATACACACAATGCTTGTGGAATTGCATTTATAGCCCACCGCTGCCCAGGGGGATGCCTGCATAGTTACCTTTGTTTGTCCTGGCCTCGGTCTGTGGGTCTGGTTTTGGCCCATTGTGTTCTGAACACAGATCTACAGCCAGGAGGGGCCAGCCAAGCGTGCCACAGTATCTGAATACACTCAGTCCAAACGGTGCCCACGGATGGAAGGCAGGGGCCCGCCTCTCTTCTGCTCTGCTATGGAAGCCAGGCAGGGATGCATGTGGCTGTGCAAATGTGCAAGTTGCACAGAGGTATAAAGAGTTCATTGGGCATCGTAATAATAATAGAGTTTATGTCTCCTGCTTCGCTCCGGTGTAAGTGCTTCATATATTTAACCTATTTAATCCTCACTAGAGTCCTGTGTGGTAGGGACTGCCATTCTTCCCGATCTGCAACAGAAGCAACACGCTCAGCCACCACAAGTCTTCACCGGTGTGCCTACCCACAGCAGCAGGACCACACCCCAAGCTTTCTACCCCACCCCCTCTAATGCTCCAGCACATCCTGTACTTTCTTCACATCCCAGCCCTTCTCATTGTCTTCTGAACATTCCAGATTCTTTCACATCGCTGAACCTCTCTGTTCATGATATTCACTTGGCTGGATTGTGTTGTTGTTGTTGTTGTTGTTTGTTTTTGTTTTTTCCCCTCCTTTTGTCCATACAGAAAACTTCTACTCATACTTCAAAACCCAGGTAATGTCACCCTTCCTGTGAAGCATGGCCACTCTTATGTCAAGGAGAATGCTTTTCTCCTTCCCTTCTGGTCCTATAGCAAGTTGTTTGCACTATGTTGTTAGAACCAGTTTTGTAAACAGTAGAAGTTTCTGGAGTAAGAATGGAGAGGCCAGGAAACTGGCATAAAGTACCAAGAATAAAGTACGCAGGGGCTTTCACTTCATCGTCTACTCACTAAAATCCGATGCCTACTGTGTGCTAGGCACCAGTCTAGATACCAGGGAACTAGGCAACAAGTAAGTAGACCCACAATGCACCATGAGGTGATATGTGCCCTGGGAAGAAACAAAAAAGGACAGAAGCCCAAGAGAGGGCCAGGAACATCGGCAGAACACTGCACGAAGAAGCAAGGCATCCTGGAGAGGAAGTCTCGCTCCACCAGGCAGCACAGGAGCCTGCAGTGAAACTGGGAAAGGCCTCATCTTAGCTTTCCAGGCAAGAACGGAGCCCAAAACACATGAGGCCTAGCTGCAGGCTCAGGCTCCAAACCTGGCCCCTGACCCAGCCTGGCCCTCCCCTCCCAGAGCTGACTCATACCTCTCCTGCCACCCCTGTGCTGGTGCTAGTACCAACCTCCTTTTCCTTCAGTTCCTGCCCCACCCACTCTACTCCCTCCACTGAACAGAGCCCTCACCTCTCTCCCCATAGGTCTTAAGTCTGCAGCCAGTGGCTTGCGCCACCATTGCTCCTCGCTCTTTGATTACCCCTGCCCTACAAAAACTAAAACCAAGACAACTTCTGCATAGGCCACAGGGCTACCCCTAGCCTTCCAGGACTGGGCCATAATCCTTGGAGATTGGACATGGGCCATGGCCTGCTTCTTTCCCTTATACCCTTATATCTGCCCCCTTCGCACCCCAAAGCCACTCTGCCTTTTCTGTCATTGGGACCATCAATGTCCTGGGATGGCCATGTCATTCCATCATCCGGCCACATCGTCTCTTACCTCCAGCATGGCCTAGACTGGTCCTCTATGCTCTTCTCCCTCTGCTCTCCACCTAGGGGACCCTCCAGACCCCACCCTGAACACCTGACCTCACCCCCGCTGCTCTGACTGCAGGCTTTCCAGCAGGGCTGGGCCAAGCTGGCTCAGGGGTCAGAGCAAGTGGCAATTCCCATCCTGGTTTTACACCTGGTGAGGTATGTTGCCAGCTAAAGGCTGGCTGTAGTGAGAACACAGAGACCTCAGAAGTCAGTAGAATTTGCAGATTAGCTACTGCACTGGAGCTCTCTGTACGCAGGGAGGCCACACTCTAGGCTGGCTAGCCTCAGTTCCTCCTTGGGCCAGCCTGGCTTAGCACAAGAGTCTTGACTAGGAGGAAGCATCCCAATCCTAGGCAAACTAGAAGATGGTTCACCCCACCTTTCACCCCTACTGAATGTCCCCTTGCTCTGTAAACTGCTCGCCCCTTCTCAGTGTGTGGAGGTGCTCCTCTACCCCATCCCAGATCCTGCACGCCCCTTCCCCAGGTTTCTCCTCATCTCTACCCTGACCCCATCTGCCTGAAGTGTTCTCCAAACCTTCCCATAACTCTCTTATTGCTGCGATTAGACAAACCAGGGGCAGTCATGGCTCCCTGGTCACCAGGCAGGTGTTAAAAATTATTAAAATCAGTTTTAAATTGTTGTTGGTGCTAATGATAAGCTCTTTTAAGTGTTTGGGAGCACTCCTCACCTTTTCCTATAAATAAGGAAAGGTTTGGGGCTGGGACAAGCTAACTTGTCAGTAGCTATTGGACCCACTCTCATTGCTGAGGCTATCTGTGAGCAAGAAAGATTGGTAGTCAAACAGCCATCCGGACTACCCTTAATGCCCCTGCCAGCAGTAATGAACACTCCATTGACACCTTGAATAGACCACAGCTGACTGCCCTGGCTCCTGAGCACACAGCTCCAGCCAGGGTTATTTCAGTTTGCACCAGGTCTCTTGCTGTCACAAGCCTCAGTGAACTCTAGATAACCCCATGACCATTCCTATCTTGACCAAGGGAGACTGTGCATCCTGGTGGTCGATCACTGTGACTAAAAGGTCCAAACACAAGGCTCAGTGACTGTGATTGGCACTAAGAGTCAAGCCTGTGATTGGTCCAGACAAATGGCTTTGATTGGCTGAAGCATTCCTTCTCCAGCTATATAAACAAGCTGCTGCGCTCACTCAGGGGTCCAGGGACCCTCTCCTGTGGACCTCCCTTGGGTTTGCAACATCACAGGCAATAAAAAGCCCAAGTGCTTTTCCTTGCCTACTTGCAGTAGCTCGGGCTATGCTGATAACACAAAGCAGCAGCAGACACGGTGGAAAGCTCAGAGTTCCATAGCGGCAGCGGCCACCATCACGACAAAGAACACAGCAGTGGCAGCTTGACAGTTGAAGAAGTCCCAGCGGCCCCGGAAAGGGTCTCAGTAGCTCTCACCTGGCATCTAATACCCAACACAGGTTTTCAAGTCTCAGCCAAGACTTCTGGGCCCAGTCTACTGGGAACCGCCACCTGACAGCTGAAGAGACAGCTGCAGCAGGCCGCTGGCAGCACCCACCGCCCATGCCTTCCCAGAATTCCCAGGGGGGCAGCTGTACACTCAAATCCATGCAGTGATGGAAGGTGAGGCTCCCCACCCAGTGCTGGGTGCCCCCGCCTATTGATCCCACCTGTGTCTGGTGCTCTTGCCCCTCCAAGGGCCTATTGGGTCCTAAGTGACACTTGGTACTCTGGCTCCCAAATGTAGTCCCAAGAGAGGCAGACACCCTCAAGTCATCCCCATAGGAGCTGCTGCGTTGATGGCACAAGCTGATGTCTCCCAGCCTATTCGATGCATATGTAGCCTGAGAAGGGCTGTGATTTGGACCAATCAAGGCCTTTTGTTTAGGTCAGTCGCAGCCAGAAAAGGCAGCTGAACCATTCCAAAGCAGCCAAGGCAGTACAGAGGGGAAGACAGGGCACTTAACTCAAGAAAGAGAAAAGGCCTCGAGGGTACAAAGAAAAGAGCCCATAAATCCTGGAAGCCAAAGACATGTCAAGTCCACGAGCCCAAGTGACTGTGATGCCAGGCTGAGAGCCACTGCAGAGCAGAGGACTCAGGATCCCAATACCAGAGACCTGAATAGGACTGCAACCCTAGGCGGCACCACTTGCTACCGCATCTGCCTGTCCACTGCCACCGACTGATTGCTGCCACCAAGCCCTGAGGGAAACAGAAGCAGAGAGATCACCTTCCAGCCTGTCTATGATTTCCATCCAGGGAGAGGAATAGAGCCCTCAACACAGGTGACTGGTAACAGTCACACATCTCTTTATTCAAGAGTGACTTAAAGAGACAACCATAGCCTCTTAGTAGCCAAATTCACAGGCGAATATGCCGCCCCAATCACTCTACCAAATGTCAAGCAGCATCGTGCCCTCTGGGTTAACCCCACTGCTACCCTCCACCCCAGGGTTCCCCAGTCCCCTGCTGTCCTACTGGGGCTACTACTTGTGGTATCTTTGGACCTTGTTTGGTTTCTGACAGTCTCACCATGTAACCCAGGCTGGCCTCGAACTTGCCATCCTCCTGCCTCAACCTTAGCTTCCTGAATACTGGAGTTATGGGTATGCCCCACCATGCATGGTTCCTGCGGGGTCCAGTGAACTCAGACCCTGTGTGTGAGTCATAGTAGAGCTCTGTCATCACTCCATTCCCACAGCTGTGGGGTAGACTCCCTTCCAGGCGGCTGCCCCTCACCTGCTTCAGAATCTGCCGGATCTTAATCAGAACCGAACCTACCACCTTCTATTGGTACCCTGACTTAGGTACTGAGTGTCAACTGCCCCCAGGAAGAATTTGGTTAGCACTTAAGGTTGGCCTTCCACCCACCACTCTCCATAGCCCCTAATAGAGAGGACCCGCCCTGCACAGTCGGCTTCCCTCCTGTCTCTCAGGGCTGGCCTCTCCTCTGTGCCCTGACCCAGGCTTAGCCTCTCCCTCTCAGATCATAGCAGGCTCCCAACCCCGCAGCCAGTCCCTGCCTCCAGCCTGTGTTACTCCTATCCATCTGCCACAACAACAGATCCACCCAAGCTATCTCTTCTTAAAGTCTTACCGCGGCTGCTTCCGGGATGAAGCCAACACACTGTGGCACACACCGAGACTCAACATTTCGCATCACTTCTTTGAGGCACACAGCAGCAATGAGGTGGAAAGGAAGAATAAGGGAGCCAGCACCCCTGAATTAGATAGCCTGAGTTCATACCCCCTAGTCCTTCACCAAGGAGGCTTACTGAGCTCTGCCAACAAAGCTTGAGCATGACAAGGGACAAACCAGACCACACACACACACACACACATACACACACACACACATACACACACACACACACACACACACACACACACATACACACACACACACACACCATGCCTGGTGGAGTCTGCAACACACTGTCTTTGTGAAAAACACAGCTAGTCAAATTGCATTCCCTACCCTCTCCCATCCAGGTGGCCAGTGTGTCACGACTGCGGGCTTGTCTCCGCTAAGGATGCATCTCTGCTGGAGCAGTTCCATCTTTTCCTGCCAAACGTCACCTAAGAGTTCCAAGGGCACCATGCCTCCTCCAGGAAGCCTGTCCTGCTGCCCATGCTGAGGTGAATATCCTCTTCCGTGTCCCCACGTCCCTTCCATGGGCTCTTCCATGCTCCACAGCACCATCTATTTCTCGGTTAAATTCAGGAATTTTTCCTTAGTGCTGAACACAGGGTCTGGCATAGAATCGGTTCCCCTACTGCCCTCACCCCTAAATAACCACAGAACAGATAAATGAATAAAGCCAGCAGCACAACCTGATGCCTTCTGGGCCACTGCCCTTCCCTAACCCTTCTAAAAAAAAAAAAAAAAAAAAAAAAAAAAAAAAAAAAAAACACTCAGAACACTAAAATCCCCCCAAAGGAAGGCAGTGGTCACTTCTGTTTTTGTCCTTGTGCCTGAGACTTCAGAAAACTCTGTTTAAGAAATGACTCATGGGGATCCACTTGGGGCAGTGGCTGAAGGGAGGCCAAGGCTGGAGCAGGGAAACAAAGGCCGTTAATTACAAAGCCAGTGGAATGAAACAGAGGTTCAAAAGTGCAGAGTTGGAGTCCGCGTTAGAAGAAGAGAAAGCCGGGCAAAGCCAGCAAGCTTTTCACAGTGTCTGGGGCTCCAGGGGAAAGGGCAGAGTAAATCAAACCTCTGACAGACGATCAATGGACATTCAATTAACAGTCACAATATTACTAATTTACACAAAATGTCTAAACAATACCCTTTCTTCCTTGGAGGAGACCTTGATTCAATGCCTCCCAGCTGTTGGGACAGTCCCTCCTAAAGCTGAAAGGCCAGGGGTGCCCTGATCCAAGGTAGGCCCAGGGACTCAGGCAGTCAGATGGTACAGAGCAGGCCTGGGACAGACCCAAGAGCCTACAAAGCTTAGTTAGGGCTTGGGAGGGAGGGAAAGAACAGCCAGACTGAAGTGCTGGCGGGTGGTAGGGGTGATGGGGGGGCGGGGACTAGGGAGGACCACCGACCACCAAGGATTCAAGGAGGCTACAGTCCGATGCAGCCCCTCATTCTGATGTCAACAGCCCAGGGGTTCCAATTGATGTCTTAGCACCATGGTTCTCAACCTGTAGGTCATGACCCCTAAGAGTGTAGCTGCCCCAGAGCTCCTCAATCTGGTACTCTCCAGCCCCCTGTACTCCCAGCATGGGCTCTGCTTTTTCAATGTTCCCGCATCATGGAACCTACAGAGCATTCTTAGTTTCCTGCGACCCTTGCTAGGTCTCTGAATTGCGGCATTCTCAGCGCTATGTGGCAGAGCCAGGTCTGCCCTATAAGCCAGTCGTGGCAAAATAGAGGAGCTTTTTGGAGCACGGGGACAGACATAGCAGGAAACAGCTTCTCGAATTAAGGATTTTAAGCACAGATGTCTGAAATAGATATTCGGCAGCTATTCACCCAGACAACAGCCACCTCCTCAGCTGCGGATACGCAGCCGCCATTGGCAAATATGCTTTCCAGCAAATTCTGCCCTGCAAATGAACTACTCCCCATTCTACACATAGGGGAGCTGCTCCCCAAAGAAGCTATGGCAGATTCTGCAACAGCCAGGTCCCCTGCCTCTCTGTTCACGAAACATCTTTCCCCTGGCTCCTCTCCCCACCAGCTATCCACGGATTCATTTACTCACCATTATTTTTAAAACTCAAATTTTATTCGCAGTGGAGCACCAGTAATAAATACTAATACTCTGTTTGCACTTGAATTAGCCTGCATGTCTGGGGAAAGACATAGCTATTTGTCAAAGGCAGACATCCCACCCCACCTGCACCTTGGTGGTCAGAACACAGGCCCTTTCAAGGTCAGACTCTTAGGTGCATAGCAAAGATGAGGTATGGAGAGCTCTGAGGACTCACACGTAGTTTTTCCTGGTTCCCAAGCAGGGCACTGAGCTACCAGGAAGGACAGGCAACATTAGGGAAAGCTCCATAACCTGGGTCCCACAAACCTAGTCCTGGCCTCTGAGCTAATGCCCAATACGGAATCTAAACAGGGAGCGGGCAGTTGGAGTGCAGTGTGCCAAGCGCTCCAAGGGCAGTGGGCTGTTTCTGGAAAGGGACTAGAACCGGATGTCGGAAGAGCATCAGGAAAGGATGCATCATAGGAATGCCAGAGGAGGAGGGGAGGTGAGCGGAGGGATCCCAAGTTGGGTGAACAGCCAGTGAAAGAATCCTGTCAGCAACCCAAGCCTATACTGGGAACCAGAGTCAGCACTGCAGATGGGTTCTTGCCCAACGATGGGACCTCTCCACAAGAGGGTTATGCCCTCAGCCAGCCTCCGGCCAAACAAAAGTGACACGCTGAAGTTAAGCCTATGACATAGAGCACCATAAACAAGCAAGACCCCTAGTCACACAGCATGTATGTTCCTGCTGAGGACTAGGGTCTGAGACCCCATGAACGGAGGAGCAAATAGGGGCAGGCCTCTCTAACAAGGTACAAGTGTGGCTCCCTTAGCTGCGACAGGAAGACCCTCCTCCAGCATCAGGTCCCCTTTTCCCAACTGCACAGGGACCTTGAATAACAATGCAGTTTCACTTGCTTGTTTTACTAGTTGCTTATAAACAAAGATACAATGCCACCTCTCCCCAGACAAGGCCACCCATCAAGGGTGCCTTTGTATGAGTGTAAGAAAGGTAGGTAGCATCCGACTTCCCCACCATCTCCAAGTGATCAGCTAGGTGTCTAAGAAGCTGTAAATCCCCAGCAGAGCTCTGGGGAGGCAGTGAGGAAACCCACACTGCTTCCCGCTGCCCCCCTCCTCTGCTGGGATAAACACTGCGAGTCTTGCTCCCTCACCAGGTGAAATTTGGCTAGAGGGTTGCAGTTGAGCGACTTTAATGTGCCTACAGCCTCTTCCAGCCCTTTCCCCTCCCCAGCTCCAGAGCCCCGCCCTGCCCTCCCTCCTCCCCCTCCCACCCCCCACTGTCCCTCCTGGCCCCTGCTTCTCATGTCTTCCACTCTGGAAGCATCTCCAGATTGGGAGCAACTCAGGCTATGCCACGCTTTCCACGAAAGCTGTAGCTGTGCGTGCGCACAGGACCTGCCGTCAGAACTCTGAAGATAACACTGGAGTGGGGACAAACACCAAGCAAGGGGTCAAGGGGCTGCTGCATGGCCAGCTGTCCTGCAGACTCCCCTGAGCCGGGGGTGGGGGTGGGGGGTGGGGGTGGGGGATGTGGGGGGGGTGGCGCCAGCTCTCTTGGGCAGCCAACCCTCTGCTGCCAGCTGGCTAGGTGACTTTCAGCAAACACCATGCGCCTCGGTTACCCTGCTTGTGAACGTAGGTTGTTGCAGGATGGAAGAAGAAAATGCCTGTGACCCCACGGCATAAGACGTTCAACAGGTACCACCCAGTGTTTCTATTCATATCCTCTCACGTCTCTTCTGGAGTATTCTGTCAAATGGCCAGACTTTAGCAGTAAGGCCCTGGCCATTATGTTCATTAGAAGCACTTAAGTCTCAAAATTTGAAACTAAAGTAGAAGGCAGGGGCCGGAAAGCCACCTAAGTGTCAAACCAGCTAATGAGTGCTCATGTGAGCCAGGCCCTGATCACAAAATGGAGTGTGGCCAGCGTTCCAGGTGCTCCTGAGGCCCCTCCCCCCAAGCATTAGCTTCTATTACCATACTTTGATGCTTATATGGATAGAATCCCACTAAACACACTGAATGAACTTTATGATTTAAGGAGCCTTGTGCATTGCAGACCCTGTCGTCATCTTTGTCCCTCCCTTTAGATGTACCTACTGGCTTATCCTAGGCTGCAAAGTAAGCAAAGTGACTCTCACGCCGGCTGTCCAGGCCTCTCCTGTCTCCTCACTCTTACACCAGACAGCTTCCTAGAAACCAAGCCAGCCGCTCCCTAGGAAGCTAAATCCTGCCTTCCTTCCCACAGATCTGCTTGCTTCTGGAAGTTCCTTTAGAAATGGATAGAATCTAGCCAATTTAGATCAGCCGGCCCTGCCCTGCCCGTCTGGACAGCACAGCCTACCTGTGCTCGGGTCTGAGGACTGTTTCTCTTATCTGGGTGGACCTATACACACCCTATGGTGTCTTCTCCACAGGCTGGCTAGCTGTTCGGTTCTGCAGGGGGAGGGAGGGAACACTGTATTCAGTTAGGCAGTAGCAGGACTGTGGCCTCTCTCCTTTCATGAAAAGTCATAATGGGACTAAGTCTAAGGAAAGGCACGAGGCCAAATGATCCGGGGAAACAGGGGAGCCTTATGGAATGCTGGTTCTCCAAGTCAGGGGAGCTATTTCCCCTCTCCGAGCCTCAGTTTCCCCATGTAGAGAAGAAACAAAGCATTGCGTTCTGGGAGCAGGTCAGTTATCACAAGTAGAACTCTGCTCACCCGCAGAGCTCACTTGAGACCGCAGCCTTCCCTCAAGCCCTTCCTGCAGGCACCTATGTCAATCAGCTTACACGGGTGAAGGAGGGAAACCTGCTCATAGCCCAGAGTGCTGCCAGGAGCAGGAGCCAGTGTCTACAGGCAAGTCCATGGTTCAGGCCCAGTGGGCTCAGGACAAGGTGATAAAAGAACAGTAGACTAGAAGTCTTCCTAGACGCATGTGCCTCTTGTTCCCACACTGATGGGTCTTTTCCTGTTCCTCAGGTGCCCAGTCCATACACTGCCAATGACCTTCATATAACCTCGTGGACTCCATAGTCAGTGAGCTGGCATGCGCATGCGCATCACACCAGTCACGTATACTAACACCCCTAGATCTGGCTTCTGTTCCCAGAGCCTACTCCCAATTCATGGGAGCTGTGTACCCCACCCTCATCTGCGATCACAGCTGTCATCCCATACGCCCCACTACAAACTACCATCCAGTCCCTCCTCACAGACTCCCTGGTGCCAGGATCAGTTAAGGCAAGATCCAGGCAGCCCTGGGATTACCCATATACTGGTCTATCTCACTATAAGGCTACCCTGACCTGAGAATGCCCATGCCATGCAAGATGAGAAAGGCGTTTTGAGATTTACACAGTGGACTCTCAACCCCACACATCTGTATGCTGAAGCTCACCTGGGCACCCCCAGGCTCTCTGATAGTCCAGAGTCCTAGGCTAGGGATCGTCAAATGAAGCCACTCACTCGCTGACTGCTGTACACTGACCGCCTGCTCTCTGCTGGCACTGCCCTTACTGTTAATGATACAGTACTGAGAGTACCCCACATCTACAGGGCCAACAGGTGACCTGAGGTCCTCCCTAAAGCATCCAAGCACTGCCTGGCCTCCCCTTGCCACCTCCCACCTGGCTATGCCCAGGTAAAGATGTTACTACAGTTCCTGAACTCCTGGGGGCGCTGTAGGCTCCAATATACACACAGAGAGGCCCTGGCCAGGGTGGCAGTGCAGTTCAGCTGCATGACCTTGTACAAGAGCCCAAAGGAGGACTAACAGTGACAGTGTGAGGTTGCTGGTAAGGACAAACCCACAGTAACATTTCAGAAGTAGGAACAAGAAAAATAGCGGGAAAACTGACCCAAAATACAAAACAAAAGGTCAGCTCTGCCCCCGCCCCCTCGTGCCTGAGGTCAAGCTCTGCACAGCTGAGGAGAGACGAGAGCCCACCAGGGGCACTGGCTGATCTCCCTTCCCGATGGTCCAAATGCTGTTTATATGCATGCACCCCACCCGGCAGAGGTGCTCCAGCCAATAAATATACTTGGACTCCGGCAGCATCTTCTTTTTTCTGCAGCAAGATGGGTGGTATTGTTTCAGTTCAAATAGACTGGTGAGCTTTCTCCCCCAGTTGCCCCACTCCATGCTCTGAGGTTGGGGCCCTTTTGGGCGGGCTGTGTGCAGCATCACCTAATTACCAAGAAGCTCCCAAAGTAGTGGTCCTTCTGTCCCCAAGGCTTCAGGCCCAACCAGACACCTAGAAAATTTGGCAGATACCAGGACACATTTTGTAGGACCCAGCCTTGGAGCGTACCTGCCTGTCCCCACCATGTGCCCATAAACTTATAGCCATAAGCGGATGCATGGCATCCTTGGCCTTGAGGGACCAGGGATCAAGCAAACTGTCGACTCCACCAAGTAAGTAGCATCCCTTCGGTGTGTTTCAGCCTTCGTACTCCTCTCACGCACTGTCACCTTTCTAGCCAAGGGGTTTCAGTCTAAAGCAAAGAGCCCTGGAGCCCGGAAGGAGGATGAAATAAAACGCTGGCTTTCTTTCTTGCATACTGGGAATCTTCACACCCCAGTGGGTTCCCACGGAGTGGGGCAGAATGAGAATGCAAACAACAAAGACTTGGTTGAGCATAAGGTAAAAACTTAGTAAATTTAGAAATCATTTGCACTGGCTGAACACCCACAGTATGTTAGGCAGTTGGAGTGAGGACCTGTCGCATCTTCCATATTTACAAGCAAGGGATCATGGCCTCCTGAACACCAGAAGCTTGGTCTTACACTCTCTATCTGACCTGTCCTCTGTCTCTAATCACCACTAGGTGTCACCTGGGGCAAGCGATGAACTTATGGGTCTCCTCCTCATAGTAAGGAGCACAGCAGAGCCTGCTTCCCAGGAGCGGGAGGCCAGCTCAGGACACACTGTGCACACAGAGCAGCACCCAAAACACATGGGCGCTTGAAGCTGCCTCTCAGAAAACGAAGAAGGGGCCGAGAGTGGATAGGCATCCCCAGGAACACAACCTCAAGATATTCCAGGAAGTAGATCCTGGGATCTGTTTAACCTCCTGGCTTTCGGGTTTTCCCAGCAGTCAAACAAGTGTCACCGCCGGGAAAATGCTGCCTTACTCTGCATAAGATTCTTGGCCTTTTGAGGAGCAGGGGTTTCTGAGGACAATTGTCTCACCCTTTGGACAGATGGCAGGTGACCTTTCATCTCTGCCTCAGACAGAGACTAGACCCAGGGCAAGAGTCCTAACCCTGACCCCGATTACCCTCAAATGGTGGCGAGGTCTCCTGCTAGTTGTCAGCATATGAAACAGTGATGGTTCCTACCAGGCCTTCTGACTCAGGACTGTCATGGCTCTGCTGGCAGCTTAGACATGTGGCGCCTTCAATCCTAGGGCCCTCCTTTCTCAGTCTCTTTCTTAGTCTAAATCCAATCTAGTTGATTTAAAAAAAAAAAATAAGTGAAGGAGCTGGGCATGGTGGTGCAGGTCTCGAATCCCAGCAGTCAGGAGGCAGTGGCAGGTGGATCTCTGTGAGTTCGAGGCCAGCCTGGTCTACAGAGAGAGTTCCAGGACAACCAGGGCTGTTATACAGAAAAACACTGTCTGGGAAAAAAAATAAATATATAAAATAAAAAAATAAATGAAGGGAGGAAGAAAGGACAGACAGACAGATTCCACCACCTTCCCAAAGAGCAGTGCAAGTCATCCTTTTAACAACCTTCCTAGAGACACTGTACTCTACAGAGGTCACCAATGGGGCGCAACCCCAACAGGGGTCACATATCAGCTATCCTGACTATATCACATATTTGCATTATGATTCATAACAGTAGCGAAATTACAGTTATGAAGTAGCAACAAAATAATTTTATGGCGGGTGGGTGTGGATGTGTGTCACCACAACATGAGGAACTGTATTACAGGGTCGCAGCGTTAGGAAGCTTGAGACCCACTCACTACAGTCTTGGCAAGCTCTGAAATAAAAGCATAACCACCCTACTAATGTGAACAAAGGTAGCCACTGCTGGGTGGCCCCCTCACCTGCTGAGACTCCAGAGGCCACTTCAGAGCCGACTCAGCCTCTGTCCCCCCTAACTCCCCGTTCTGAATCTGAAAGAGAGTGAAGTGTGGTTAGCTACAGTGCCAACCACTGTTCTGCCAAGCCTTGAGGGGGTAAGGGAGGCATGCAGGCTTCTTGACCCCAGGAGAGCCAGCAGAGAGTTGCCCTCCCTTCAGCACTGGAGCCTCCTAGCTGCAACACCAGGAGAGAGGGTTCAATCGAGTTCTCTGCCGGGCTGTGCCGCCATCTTCCCATCATCTGAAACTTTTCTTTTTTTATTAAGTGTGCCCTGCAGCCGGCCTCTCACTTACACATCTTAACCTCCTCTGGGCTATTGATTTCTCATTCTATTAAATCCTCCTCTTTAACTCCAGCCCTTAAACTCCTATTCTAAACATGTATTTACTGCTAGCCACCTAGTCTCGGGACAGCACAAGGACTCCCCAGTCCTGAGAGGTGGGCTTCTTCTTAACTCCCCTCACCCCCAAGGCTGTGAGGAAGGATCCCTACTGGCCCCTAGCAATCCTACTCCTCCTAAGATGCTCTGGGTGACTCACCAGCTTCCTGGTCAGTCTCTACAGAATCAAAACAGCAGGAGGTATCCTAACCACAATCTAAGGGACAGTATCATAACCAATTGGCTATCCTTCTCCCACTGATAAAACTGCTCCTTGAGCTACAGATGAGGAGGGGACCAGCCACCGAGGAGGAGATGGGACCTACTTACTAGGCTCACAACGACTCTGTGGACTTCTCACAGGCTTTCTAGTTTGGACACAGCCTCAGAGGCCTGACAGCTTGGGGACCTGGCAATCCTTGCAGACTGTTGTGACTGTTGCCTGCACAAACGGGACCCTATGGCTGGACACACATAAGAAGAGCTGGTCACAAAATCAGGAAGTGTAGGACTGTCCCCCTACAGACTTGGGGTGCCACAGCCTATGCATTTTTTTTTCCTCAGTGGCAAACACCACATCAGCCTGAGTGGAAGCCCCTTAAGTGGGACAAATACTTACTTGCACCTACTCTGTCACGCTTAGGGAAATCTCAATCAGCAAAGAAGATATAGTGCTTCCTGTCCACTCAGACAGAAACTCCACTGGTCTCCAGGAAGTGACAGACACTGAGATGAGCTAGCACTGGACAGTGTCATGAGCTAACACCGGTGCAGGCGTCATGAAGGCGAGCAGCAGAGTTGGCAGGAGGATGGGAGGTGAAATCTCAGCATCAAACCTGCTACATGACAGTTCCCTGGCAGCACATGGCCGAGGCTCCTCCGCTCTGCCCATGACTGCTCAGTTGCTTACTATCCAGGAACTTCCTGGGCTACCCAACCCAGTCCCCAAATGCTCCACACAGTCTGGCTTTCTTATTCCTAAAAGTTTGCATCACCCTTCCCTCTGGATTCCTGGGCTAGAAATCCCGTTATCCCAGCAGTTCCCGCTCCTTCATCTGCTGTTACCAATCTGTCCGCACATTCTGCTGTGGCTTGGAAATGTCATTCAAGTTCCCCCTTCTCATTGGCATCACCCCCCCCCACGCCCGCTTAGCCTTCAACCCCTCTTTCAACATAAGACTTGTCTGCCCAAGAACTTTCAACAACTCCCCCGAGCCTGCTGCAGCTAGCTGCCTGAGTCCCTTTTTTTTTTTTTTTTTTTTTTTTTTTTTTTTTTTTTTTTTTTTTCCCTTCCATGTTCAAGGACTTCAGTTAAGTCTGCTCTTCTCCAACAGAACCCTTGGGGCAGACATGTCATTTTGACCTGCCCTATCCAGTCTGCCCACTCACCCTGCACCCTCTCCCCTTGCTCTGCCTGCACCTCTTGCACCACTCACTCTCCTTCCTTATCCCTGAGCCCCCTGCCGGCTCCAGCCTGCACACATCTTCACACAGCTTCGCACATCCATCCACACAGACACGCTAACAATCAAGGGGTCATTTTCAGCCAGAACAGCTGCATGGAATGCTTTCCACCCAAATCCATTATGGGTGGAAAGAAGAGTGGATGGGTCCCTGCCCTGAGCTAAGGGGCTTCGTGAGTACCCCGGGCTCCAGATAAGTGAATGGAGGTGTCCAGCTATTCCTGCTTTTGAAAGCAAATGCTGCCCATGTGTAGGGAGGAAGCTGGAATCCGAAGATACCACTGGTTCATGTCACAGGACAGAGTATAGGACAGTTTCAAGACCCCGGGGATCTCAGTTCTTGTTTGTAAAGGCCCAAATGTTAATGTCTAATTCACTGGGCAGCTGGGGGGCAGGGGTTGAGGGAAACTAGCGGAGTTCTCAGCCAATATAATATCAAATTGATTCTTTCCTTCCCATACTTTAGCCAGCCTGGTTCTGTGTATAGTACTGTTTTTTGTTTTGGATTTGCTCAACATAAGGTGTCATCTACTTCACGTAACAAAATGGTATAGTTGAGTGACATCCAGCTCTTACATCCCCTCTATGATAAGAGCCAGGCTACAGAGCCTGAAGGCCAGTGGTGCTCTGCAAGAGGACCACCTGGTCAGGCAAAGGCTTTGCCTCTCCATTCTCAACACCAGGCAGGACTAGCAGTAGCTGATCAAGCCCACGGACAGAAAGAGGAGGAGGGGCAACATAGGGAGTACATCCTGGATGCCCACCTGAGCTGACATTTGCTCACAACAAATCCCATGCCCCCGTGTCCTCACATCCCGTGGTGTCGGCCTTTCGAAGCAGAGCCTGTCCTGGTTTTACAGGTGAGGAGAGTGCGGCTCGGAGAAGGTAGGTAGCTCAGCCAAGGTCAAGCAGGGAATGATGAGGGAGAGAAACTGAGGTACATCTCCAGTTAGCAGCTGGAGCTTCCGCCCCTCCACGCTGTGAAGGCTCTAGGCATGCCATGAGGGCTGCTCAGGAGGTTGTACAGGGCAGAAAGGAGGATGGGTGCGGATGAGACACAGATGTGCCTGTGCAGTTCACTCCTGAGGCCACAGCATGACATAATGCCGGAACCCACAAACAAGGGGCCTTCAGTTCCTAGCAAGGATCTCTGCTCTGTATCCTGTAGCCCATGGGTGCTGAGAGCTCCTGAGGCAAGACAATCTGTGAGATCCCACTTTGGAAGTCAAAGTGGTTAGCTACACTGAAGATGGAGAGACTAGAAGAAGAAGAAGAGGAAGAAGAAGAAGAAGAAGAAGAAGAAGAAGAAGAAGAAGAAGAAGAAAAAGAAAAAGAAGAAGGAGAAGAAGAAGAAGAAGAAGAAGAAAAAGAAAAAGAAGAAGGAGAAGAAAGAGCATAAGTTGGGAGGGCGTTTCTTGGTAGCTCAGAGTATGGGGGCAAGTGTCGCTCTCTGAGTCCCGATTCCTGTAGGTCAATCAATATGACTCTTGATGGCAGTCACAAGCAAATGCTACTAAGAATGAAGCGGGCCTCCTGTGCAGCCTTCAGAGGCCCACAGAAGTCTGTCACGCAGAAGGGATGAGCACTCTGCAGCAGGCCACGCTTACTCTCTGCCCAGGCACAGAGCATAGCTACCCTCCTCACCAACTGCTCTAGCCTCCTTGGGGAGGGGGGCTTGCTGTTTCACCCAGGCCTGCCCACCCTTCTTCCTAACTCCCCAGGGAGCAGCCGCATCTCCTAGAGAAGCCACTTCCCTCTCCCTTGTGAAAGTTCCCTCTGTGTTCTAAGGGGACCCAAACTGAAAAGTGATAGCTTTGGAAGAAACTTTCAGAGCTGGGAAAGCCTCAGTTAATGATTGAGATGTCTAAAGGAGAAGGGGGTTAAAACACAAAAACTCTACTCCCCCCATCCCCCCAAAACTCTACTACCCCCCTGCTCCTCCCCCCTCTGCTGGAACCCACCCTGCCTCCAGGTCTCAAATGACAGGTCCAGGAAAACGGGGTGGAGCTGGAGAGAGACACAAGGTTGGTGGACAAGCCCAGGCCACAAGAAATGAACATAATCTGGCAAATTAAACAAACCCAGACACTGTACCGTGTGCATATTAGATTAACTCTCTAAAGGGTCACGACCTTGAGGAACACATCCAGCCAGTGAGGAAAATAATAAACCTGATTGACGATGAAAGCCTGAGCCTCTGCCTCCGCAAATAAAGCCAGCCTCAGGGTGCCCAGTGGAGTTCCAGGGCCTTTCTTCCCGGGCAGGGGCTGGAACACTGCCTACCTCTCTAGCCCCTTGCCACTACTAGGACATTCCAGAACTACAGCAAGACAGGATTGCTCCCTTCCCAAGCCACACCCCTGCCGCGCGTTCTGCCCCAGGGGATGCAAGGCTCGCTTTTCCAGGCGCTCCTGGAAGGGACACTACCACCAAAGGACCCATGGGAGCCAAAAAGAAGGGAGTTCTCTTTGTCCCTGGCACGGCACAATCCTCTTGGCCAGTCCTCAGCCCTTCTGCTCTGGTCTTAAGAGATACCTACTTGCCAAGCACAGTGGCCAGGCCCAGCCAGAGTTCCCCTCCTCTTTCCAGACAACCCAGGCCCCTGGGAGACATGCCCAGAAGAGCCACTGGAGGGAGGCAGGGAGGTGGCACCGCGTGGCATCACCAGACAACAGCACCAGGAGGAAGATGGCAGCATCAAGTACAGATGCCAAGAGCCATACAGCCCAAGGTCCAGGCGGGGACCAGCTCAGTCAGCATAGCCTGGCCACTGCCAGGCAACCTGGCCAGAGGGCCTTGTCTATCCCTTCGGTCGCGCCTCCCCCCCACCCCAAAGCCCTCGGCCAACTCTCCCCAGGCTCCACCTCCTCCCTCACTTTCCTCGGCTCCAGGGAGCCAGGGGAGGGAGGCACAGGTGCTCTTGGCGCCTCTATGGAAGCCCCAGTCCCAGCCGTCACCAGGGGGCCTTCCACCCCCAGCCAGGTTGGAGCCACTCTGGCTCTGAGGGGTCCTCACTGAAGAACGTCTCCTGAGCTCCCCTCCCCCTCCACCTAGCCCCTTCCCCCTCCAGCGCCCAATGCAGGTCTCCAGAGTTTTCCCCTCACTTCTCACTCGGGTGAAGTAGGGTGGGATGGCTAAGAGGCCCATCAGTCGCAAGAAGGAGGGTCATTTCTGATAGGACGCTGGCTTGGCCCGAAGCAAGACGGCGTGCAGGGTTGGGGGTGTGGTGGTGGCCGGAGTCCAGGGCCGGAGCAGGGGCGGTCAGGACAGACAGCAAAGAGGGAAGGGGGAAGGGGGGGTCAGGAGCTGGGCTGGTCTGACAGGGGACTGTGGCAGGGAAGAGCGGCCCGCAGGAGAAGCCGAGGGTGACGAGGCTGGGTAGAATCGCCAGTGTCGGGAAGGGGCCGTCATCCCTGCAGGGGGCAGAGGCTGGGCTGGGAGTTAGACTAGGAAGAGGGAGGATCACAGCGGGAGGATCGGTGCTGAGGAGAGGATGCGCAGGGGGAAAGCAGGCGGGGATGGAGACTAGAGGAAGTCCGGGGCAAGGTGGCAGGGGCTCGGCAGAGCATTGGGGGACGCAGGCTTTGGAGTGCAAGGGACTCGGAGGCTGGAGGCGGGAGCGGGGCCAGGCAGGGTGCGGGCCGCGGCCCGGAGGGAGCTAACGGCGGACACATCAGAAGTCGGGGTGCGGCGCAGCCCCGGGGGGGCGCGGGGACAGCGCAGGGCGCGGGCCGGGGGCGGCGCGGGGGCCGCTGCCCTTACCTGGGCTGCTCCGCACTCTGGGCGCCGAGCCGGGGACCCGACGCTGCTCGGCCGACGGCCTGGCTGTTGTTTTCCTTTTTTTTTTTTTTTTTTTTTTTTTTTCTCTTCCGCTGCAGCGGCGGCGGCTCCAGCTCGATCCGCCAGCAGCCGAAGGCAGAGTCTGTGTCCGGCTGCGAGCGAGCCGGGAGCGGGCAGCGCGGGAGGCGCGCAGAGAGGCGCTGGGGCGCCGCCCGGCGGGCAGCGAGGGAACTGCGGCGGCCCTGCAAGCGGCCGGCCGGGGAGGGGGCGTCCCTTTGGGGCCCGTGGCCACCGGTGTCTCCACTTACTTGGAGGGGCCTTTAGCTGGGAACCCAGGCCTAGGTACCTGGGCGGCGGAGCGGCGAGAGCCCGAGCAGCCCGAGCCAAACTTGCAGCCTCCCCCGTCTGGCCGAGCGGGAGACGACCTCTGGGTGGGCGCTGCAGAGGACTGACTCCTAGTGGGGAGCCAGGACGCACTCCACATTCCGGCGCCTAGGGCCAGGCCGCCCCGGCCCAGAGGCGTTATTAGCCTGGCCCGCTTCGGCGGGCGAAGGGCGACTCCTGGTGGCGTTTTAGGAACTAGAGCGAGGCATGAGGTGTCAAGACCGCGGCCTCCGTGGTGGAGGTGGAAATTGACCACAATGCTTTCAGAGGCGGAAGAACCACAGCTCACGTTAGGTAGTCCACTGGTTTATGCATATAGACCTCCGGGAAGGAGATGTCACTTGATGCCACACATAAGGAAACCCCGGCTAGAAAAGATGAAGGGCCTAGTCTTCACCCGGAGCAAAGGCAGGACCAAGAGAGAACCAAGCTTCTTGGCAGCAAGTTCTGAGATCATTTGACTCCATCATAGTAGCCTACAAAAGGAGGCTGGAAAAAGAGAGGACCTGGAACTAGGAGGGGCACGTGACTTCCTCAAGCCTGTTTTCTCCTCACTTTAAACCCAGAGTCTCAGCCTTGGACAAACCCGGAAGTCATCTACACCAGCTTCTCTGTCTTCTACCCTCTGCCCTCATACCCATTCACCTGCATACCCTAAGGTCTCTGTGAAGGAATTGTTCTAAACATATTTGGTTGGTTCTTGGGCCTGGAAGGGCCATACACAGACTGCAGGACGTTTGTTGACACTGTCAATGTCTGTGCTCTTTTGGCATAGGACCCGCCATATTAGACAGGCGGTTCCATATTAGATAGATCTCCGTTTCTCCAGTTCAGTATTTTTTTAACCACTTGTGTATGTTAAGAGTACACCATGCATACAAGCGTCATTTTCAGTTTCTTTCCTTTTTTTTTTTTGGTTTATCGAGACAGGGTGTTGTTGTTGTTTGTTTGTTTGTTTTTTGGTTGGGGGGGTTGTTTTTTTGTTTTTGTTTTTTGTTTTTTGTATAACAGCCCTGGCTGTCCTGGACTTGCTTTGTAGACCAGGCTTGCCTGGAACTCAAGAGATCCGCCTACCTCTGCCTCCTGAGTGCTGGGATTAAAGGCGTGTGCCACCACCACCCAGCTTCAAGTATCATTTTCAGACACTTTAACATCTGCTTGCAACTGGGCCATTCCCATGCTGAGGTGAATGCAGTGCTTTTCCCTGCCTTGGAATGCTAGAACTCATTTGGGTGAGTGACAGGACAGTAGCATACGCAGTGCTTGCCCTGGGCTGACAGCAGTGAGAGGCATCCACGTGACCAAGATAAGCCAAGTCACAATCCCTCCATTTCCAGTTCCCTCTCTAAAACCAGGGGAAGGTGACTGGGTGCCATTGGGTGACATCAAAGTGACATGCATGGCTCTTGGTCTACTGGAGGAATTCAACATCAGCACAACCATAGAGGCTTAAGAGTCAGGAAAGGAAAATACTCGAATGAGAAACATCTTATTCTTTGGAAGCTCATCTCTAAGAGCCAAGGAAGGCGTGAGGCATGGGTCCTTGGCACATCCCTTGGTGGCTTAAAGGTGACCTTAGCTGTGGCTTTGTGAAAAGCCCATTCTCTGCACTTCCTGCGAGGGTGGGTTGTCGTCTTTAAGACTCCGCCCCTAGAAGCAAGGAGACCCTGCAAACCAGTACCATAGAAGCCCACCTGTAGCCTTCCCTTAGCTCTTCTCTGGCCAGCCTCCTGTCTCCCCCTGCCCTGTGGTTAGCCAAGGAGATGAGATGCTCAATACATGGATTCCATCTACGTTTCTCATAGCAGGTACCACTAGTCCAAATTCAGCCGCCCACAGGGTAACTTGTAGATGTGGGGACGCTCATCCCCGATCACCTCTGGAGAGCAGGGAGAGATCAGAGAACAAGAGCTGCATTCACATCTTGACTGGTAAAGCAGAGGAGATGGGAAACAGGGCCCTGTTCGCCTGAAGCATCACTCAGAGCTAGTGCCCATGCTGGGCTAGACAGACAGGACTCTGTGTACCTGGCCATCATGATTAGCTGCTGGATCCAAGTTCGCTGGTTGCTGGAGCCTGCGCAGGTTTGTTCTCCTGTGTTTATTTTTAGCTCTTCTCTCTGTATTGGCCTCGGGTACAGCCACAAAAAGAAGTGCTTGCTCTGAACTACCTGAATTCCAGAAGGGCCCGTGAAGGTTCAACACACGTTACTGATGACCTGCCTGCCAAAATGGGGCCAACTGAGAACCCCGGGCCACCAAGGAACTAGTCCATACATCACCTGCCACTCTCTCATGAGGACCAAAGTGCTCTGAGCTGGAGGTACCGCTCTGCCATCAGAGTGCTTGTCTCAGTCCCTAGTAACCCATAAATGGCATAGTAGTACCTCAGGCCTGCCGTCCCACTTGGTAAGCAGAGGAAAGAAGTTGGCTACACAGCCAAATTTGAGTTCAAATTCTGTGCTACATGATGGGCTGTCCCCAAGTAAAACAACAGTGACTCTGCTCGCCCTATTGTATGCCACTGAACCTTAGCACACTGAATTCTGCCTGGAATTCCACATAGATACACAAGTGCATGTGGGTGGTGAGTGAGTGTGTGTGTGTGTGTGTGTGTGTGTGTGTGTGTGTGTGTGTGTGTGTGTGTGTGTGTGTATGTGTGTGTGTGTATGTGTGTGTGTGTGTGTATGTGTGTGTGTGTGTGTGAGTGTGTGTGTGAGTGTGTGTGTGTGTATGTGTGTGAGTGTGTGTGTGTGTATGTGTGTGTGTGTGTGTGTGTGTGTGTGTGTGTGTGTGTGTGTGTGTGTGTGTGTGTGTGTGTGTGCACATGTGAAGTTGCCATCTTACCAGCCCCACAAGTACATGTTTACCATTCAAATCTTTTGGGAAACCGTCCCTTGCTGGAAGCTTCCCCGACTTTCCTATCTAATCCCTTCCCGGCAGAACTAATTTTTCATGCGATCTACTCTTGTACTCGTTAGGGTTCGTGCTCACCTATTTGTTTTGTGTCTGCTCTAATAGCCTGTGAACTTGCTCTGCTATATTCATATTTGAATCTCTCCCTGCTTTGTAGTTTGCCTCAGCTGTAGCCATGAAGCAGAATATTTTGCCTTCGATGGGAGACAATGGGCTCTCCTGTCTCCGACTGGGCTCCTGTCTTGCCCCCGCTCCAAGAATGACATAGGCAGACAGCAAAGATTGAACGAGCAGGCAGGGATTCACATGGAGGTAGCCACTGGAATAGGATAAGGAGTGTAAACACATGGGAGTGACAGATTCAAACTCCTTGGTGATGGCCCAATACCAACCAAGGTTGCCAGAAACAGTTACAGATCTAGGCTCCAGCAAGATGCCAAATGAGAGCAGTCCTCTGGAGACCAATTGTGTGAAAAGCAGGTCTCAGGAGTGACAGATCTTAGACAGAGGAAACAGTAGGTCAGGTCAGTCCCTAGAGAAGGAGTCCTGAAGGGGTCTGTCTCTAGCCAATCTTAAGGGCGCCTATCTTTTCCCACCACAGACTTGACAATAGACAACCCAGCCGCCTGAGCTATTAAGACTAAAGTGGGTCCTGATTGGTTGGCTACGTAATATGCAAATGAGGAATAGAATAGAACCAATCAGAAGATAGCTGCCAAACCTGGCAGACAGAACAGAGGGAAAGCCAAACCTAAAAAAAAAAAGTTTCCAATTGGGGTTGGGGAGATGGCTCAGAGGTTAAGAGCTCTGACTGCTCTTCCAGAGGTCCTGAGTTCAATTTTCAACAACTACATGGTGGCTCACAGCCATCTATAATGAGATCAAGTGCCCTCTTCTGGCCTGCAGGTGTACATTCAGGCAAAATGCTATATACATAGTAAATAAATAAACCTTTTTTAAAAGTCTCCAATTGCATCAGGGGCTCCAACCCCTTTCACAACATAAATGCTCTAGGGAACCATTTCAAGGCTGTCAAAAGCTCACACAACAGGATGGTTTGTACCCGAGGTCTTGGGTCTTTTTCTTGCTACTGAAGCTCTTTATGTCTGTGTCTGGCTGCTGTCACCTTTGCCTGGGGCCATCGAATAACAGATGGGTGCTGGCTGTTGTCCATTGTCAGCCATCTCTGGAGAGTTGTTCAGCACACCTTGTTACCTGTTCTTTGCCCGGTAAGCTTGGGCTACCAGATGCACCAGCAAAACTCTGAATCTGACTCAAAACTCCTACACCTATCTAGTATAACCATGGTTTCTTTCCCCAAGGCCCCCATGAAGGTTTGTCACAAGTCCACAAAGAGTGTATATAAGTTACACAGAATAAGGGTGGCTCGGGGGCATCAACCATGACATGATGGGTGCTGGCTACATTTGATGTCTCTGCAAAGTTGCTCACCCTGAAGAACCCTGAGGTTGAAGGAAATGAAGAGCTTCACTGTACATGCATATTGTGGTGTAATTCATTGACTCTATCGGGGCTCATCTGTCAAATCCCAGATCGAAAGAAATCCTGTGTTCTTCCTGCCACCTGTTGGAGGGAGACATGGCTCATCGGTAAAGGACGACGTCTAACAAAACTAGTTTGTAAACAGAACTGGTGTTAGATGAAGAAAAAGTCTTTGGTTCTTAGTCAAGCTTTAAAAGCCTGGACCAAACAGTGCCTTTGGCCAATGACGTGACAGACCTGTGCTGGCAAAGAACAAATGCATGTGGTATGTGAGGTGAACACACATAGTTCCCAAGCCGTATGCAACAACCTTGCTCAGCCGACCTGGCTGCAAAGGCTCTGTGGAGTGTTAAAACGCTCCTCTCTGGATGGCTGTATTAGAACGCAGCTCCCTTCCACTTCCCCCACCCCCGGCACCTCTTATCTTCATTTCATCAGTCTGGGAATAAAGATTGCTGCTCACACGGAAATAAAAATGAGAATCCAGATTGTCCTCTATAGGTGTCCAAGTGTCCCAGCTCTGCAGCCCCACTCGGGTCCCCAGTGTGAAGCCCTAACTTACCCCCATCAGGCACAGCTCTCTCTCCACTTCCTACTCAGCAAATGAGAGAGGACTGTTGCAGCCATCAATTCTTCTTGGGCTGCTCAGCAGTTCAGACTGCATACTGCTC